>NW_020954596.1:7836071-7844118 GCF_900497805.2 Vombatus ursinus | reverse complement strand
ACCCAGATCCTACCCTACCCTTGCCACAGCGCTCAACCTGGTAGCTGCCAACATCAGACAGACCCTCACACATATGGTTTTAGGTAGTTTGGCCTTCTTCTTTGGAAAGCCATTTATATCCTTTGACCATTTATCAATCGTAGAATTGCTCTTTTTTGTAAATATTTGAATCAATTCCCCATACAGCTTGCTTTTTTCCCCCCATATAGCTTGGATATCAGGCCTTCAGCTGCAAAGACTTTTCCCCCCTTATAATTCTATCAGCATTGATTTTGTTTCTGCAGAAACTTTTCAATCTTGTATAATTAAAACTGTCCTGTGATTTTCTCTATTCTTTGTTCAGTCAGGAAATCTTTCCCTATCTATAGTTGTAAAAGGTGTCTTTTTCCCTACTTCTCTAATTTATTATGACTTTTTATAATTAATCTCATATCCATTGGGAGTTTATTGTGGTATATAGTGTGAGATGTTTTTCTAAGTCTAATTTCTGCCAGATTACTTTCCAGCTTTCTCTGAAGTTTTTGTCAAATAGTAAGACCCTACCCCAATTTTTTGAGTCTTTGGATATATTGGAGACTATGTAACTATGTCCACTTATTTTCTGGGTTTTATGAACCTTATTTGTTCTGTTGAGCAATTTTTCTATTGTTTAACAAGTAGCAAATAGTTTTAATGATTATTACTTCATAATATATTTTGAGATCTGGTATAGCTAAGTCCTTTCATTCCCACTTTTTTATTTTCTTTGAGATTCTTGACCTTGTGTTCTTCTAGATGAAATCTAATTTTTTATTTTTTAAGGTAACCCTTTGGTAGTTTGATTAATATAGCACTCAATCTCTGGGCTAACCAGCCCCCACTCACACTGGCAGATTCACTCCCCAGAAGGCAGCTGACTCTGACTCCTCAGGGGTCTATCACGGAGTTTCTAATACTATCAAAGGCCCACATCCAGCATGCTTCCCTAATATCAATCAACAAGCTGACTTCCATTAGCTTTTACACAGGAAAATGGTTAAGAAGAAGGGTCACTCCTTCTTTGTCAGGTAAAGGAATAAAGGAGGGGAGACTAAGGGCATTTGGAGGTCTACAGAAGGGGAGAAGAAGGACCTTATAGCAAATGGCCTCAATTTTCTCAGCAACATATGAAGCAAGGTCTTCCGTTAAGCAGATGGAGGTAGGAAAGAGTGTGGGAGAAGAGAAGGTTTAGAACAGCCACTGTAGCAGTGCAGCAGTGAAGAGCAAAAGGACTGCCTTGCTTTAGTAAGGGACCAGGGGAGATTGGGAGAGATTAGTGTGGAGTGGTGCTAGTTGGCACAGCTGTGTGTGTACCTTAGGCCACTTCTATTTGGCAGCACACGAGTAAAAGGGCAGGAGGCAGGTGGTAGGAATGATCCCGGCTTGGGGTTTGGCAAGAGATGAATGCCTATAAAACAAGGGAGTGAGTGACTTAAGACCACGGGACAGCGTAATGTCCAAAACCAAAACTCATTCCTTTCCCCGGCCAAAATCGACTTCTCCTCCAAACTTTCCTATTTCTATTGGGTCACCTAGGCTCCCAATCTGACAGTCCTTCTTGATTCTTAATTTTTCTTCATCACCCATATCCGATTGACAAGTATTGCCAAGTCTACGTGGCTGCCTACCTAGTTCACACTCTTATCACCTCTTACCTGGACTATTGTCCCAGCCTCCAACTGGCCTTCCTGCTTCTACTTTTTCACCTCCCTAGTCCATTTTCTACACAGTTGTCAAAATAATCTTTCTATGGTATGTCTGGAGAAGCTTCAGTGTCTCTTGTCCTGCCCATTGCCCCAAAAATAAAACAATAATTCCTTGACTTGGCTTTCAAAACTCTTCAAATTAAACCAATTTTGTTCTAGTATACTCTGCCAGGCTCTTTTCATATTTTTCCCCTTTGCACACTCCATGTTTTAGGCAAACTGATTTATGTTTCTGTTCCCTGAACTCAGGGATTCTCTATCCCATCTCTATGTCTTTGCCTTCCCGTCCAAGCTTTCCCCACCATGCCTAGAATGCACTCACTCTTCATCTTTGCCTTTTGGAATCGCTGGCTTCCGTCATGGTTTGGTTTAGGAGTCACCTCCTTGAGGAAGCCTTTCTTGATGCCCTGAGCTATTAGCAAATATCTCTCAAATCATCTCATATATACTTATTTGCTTCTATGTCACATCCCTCTAAAATAATGTAAATTCTTTGAAGACAAGGATAGTTTTTTTTTCGACTTCGTCATTGTATCTTGTCGTATCTCAAGTGCTTAGCACAGTGGTAGGTGCTTGGTAAATATTTGTTGGATTGTTTCAGGTTGGAAGCTACCTGATGATCCAAAGGAGTGAGCTTTTCCTCACCTCCCACTTTCAAGTCAGTATCCCAGGATCTTGTCTTCTTTCTTCCAGCTGAGGGTGCTTTTTCTGCCTCTTATCCTGGGTACAAAAGTTCCTAATTATGTCTCTGATGATTTCTCAAAAGACCTTTCATGCTGCAAATCTTCTAATAATATGATAGTAATTTTAATACCTCCCCTCTCCCTCCCTCTCTCCCCATCCTCCTGCTCCACCCACCCCTCCATTATCTTCTTCTGGATAAACAGGTTTTAATAAAAAGGACACTAAGAGGAGAGAAGGAAGAAGACTAAGGAGAAGAGAAAGGAGAGCAGAAAGGATTGGAAGAAAGTTTGAGGATAACCTTCCCCCACCTCATAGTTTTGACCAGAATGGGGCATGCTTATCCCCAAGCAGCTGCCTTTGAAGCCCCAACCTTCCTGAACCTGGACCATTACAATTCATTTTAATCCAACAAATATTCAATAAGCTCTTATTCTGTGCAAAGATGATGACTCCATGTCTTCCCCCCCAGAATGCCCCAGAACCTGCGCAGTCCTGCTGTGCAGCCCCATGCCTACTCCCAAAGACTGCTTGATCCAAAGGCTTCCCAGAGTAGAATGGGTTGCCTCCAGAGGTGGTGAGTGAGGCCTTTAGTGAGGCAGAGACTGATGGGCTGCTTGGGTGCTTGTACTGGGACCCCAATTCCAAGACTATATTTCTCCTTAGCCTCAGAAACATTATCCCTGGCAGTTTCCCCCCAGCCCAAGGACACTGTGCCTAGCAATTACTCATGAGTGGGCCCCAGGAAGACACTTATCTCTCTCCCTGGCGCAGTTACACAAAGCTGGGTGAGAGAGTGCTGGGCTACTCAGGCCCCAGCCCTAACATCAGGTCTCTGGAAGCCGCTCAATTTCTTAGTGAGCTCCTGTCCTGTGAGAAACATTTCTGTTGTTGCAGAACACTCTTTAATCAGGACAGAGAGAGCGGGGTGCCTGGCATAAGGATTTTTGTCCCTGATTGGCCCAAGGACTCTTCCTCCCACCAGATCTCCAAGGTCTGGTACACTCCCTACACTTTCCCATCCATAGCTCCCAAAGACAACTGGATCTTTAGATTACCTAATTAGTATCCTTGGCATTCCTTTCCCATGCCCTTTCCTATATAAACCCCAGTACCATCCTCAGTCCCTCGAAGGTTCCTTAAGAATCCTTGCCCATTGTATAGCGTAACAATAAATCTTTGCCAACTTGATTCAAAGAATGTTTGAGTCTGTGAATTCATTCCAGATGACCCCGTCCTGCACTCTGGTTTTTAAGGGGTCTCAACCTCTCAGACTGCAACAAGACTGCATATCTACTCATTGGGAATGTTGTAGAATTACCCCAGTTCATTCTTTTTCTCCCTTCTCCGTTTCCTCCCCCCTCCTTGTCCTCCTTCCCTCCCATCCCCATACTTCCTTCCCTGCTTTCTCCTTCCTCCCTTCCCCGGCCTAGATGATGCCCTGGTGCAGATGGCCAAGGTGGACAACACAGGGCTGTGCCAGGACATGTTCTCCAAAATGGTGGCAAGCTGACAGCCACCAGTGAAGACTATAAACTTCTGGAAAATATGAACAAACTGACTAGCTTGAAGTATCTAGAAATGGAAGATATTGCAGTAAACATAAGTAGGAACTTAAAGGTCTTCAACTAGGAATATGTGGCACTTCAGCTTTATCAGGACTGGATCACTTTAACTGAGGAGCAAGTAGCAGCTCTGGAACAGTCTATAACAACCTATACAAGTTGGATGCATAATCAAAGAAACTAGAAGCAAAGTACAAGAAGTAGAGAAGTGATGAAAGAATTCTTTAGCACAAAGACTTTAACTACACGAATGTTTCATAAGAGCTGAAATAAGTGGGATGGAACTTATCACTATACTTCGATTCCTAAAAGGAAGCGGTGCTGCTGGTCTAAGGAAAATCCCAGCCCCCACCTCTGGTTGAATGTGTAACTCTGGCCACCCCTCGATGTCTTCCTAAATCTGTAGCCCCTGGAACTCCATCCTATCGTGTGTTTCGTTGTGTGCCCTGGACCGAGGCTCAGAGATCAGGATCCACCCCGTCTAGAGCAGACACGGATGAGAGACTCTCATTTCCCTGTCTCCTCCCTCCTCCGCCTCCCCTAGGGCTCCACCTTGGACTCTCTGTTCTGAATGTGTCCCCCACCACTTTTGTAACCTGTTCTTGAACTTAAATAATAAATGCCAATTTATCACCCTCCAAAAAAAAAGAATTATCCCTGTTCAGAAAGACTAGAGGCCCTTTGAGGGGCCTTCCAGCTCTGAGATGCTAGGATTCTAAGTCTTTGATCCCAGATCAGAGCCTGGAGCTGGATTCTAACCTTGATGAGGTTCTCAAACTTGCACCTTCATAGACAACATTGCTGTGTCATAGGCTTGGTGCCCCAAAGGCCTGGATCATAGAGACCAGTTCTGTACCTTCAAGGTAGCAGAAAGGATGGTAGACAGGATCATGCTATAAAAGGGTGAGCCCTAACCCTAGATTTCTCTCTTGTGGTCTTGTCCTAGTGGCTGAAATTCCAGTTTTAGACCCACTCCTTTAGGTTAAAGGCATTGAAGGTTCTTACTCGGGCATCATCATCATCATAAAAAGGATCACAAGATTTATATCTGGAAGTAACTTTAGAGACTATTTTAGTCCAATTCCTTTGTTTATAGGTTAGGAAAATAAAGCCCAGAGAAGTTAAATAACTTACCTGAGTTTATAGAGGCAGAGCCAGAATTTTAAACCTAGATTCTCTGAATCTGAATCCAGGGACATTTCCGCTACACTGTACATTTGTGCAATACTCGTGCAAATTACAAAAGTGATTTCATATCACAGGATCACAGATGCAGAGCTAGAAGAGAGGTCATCTGGTCCAACCCCTCCATTTTACAGATGAGGAAACTGAGGCCCAAAGAGGTTCTTATTTGATCCTCTCACAACAACCCTGTCAGGTAGACACAGCAAGTATTATCGCCCTTTTAGATGAAGAAATTGAATCTTGGAAGAAATAAAAGTCTTCATGTGTAATAAAATACTCATAGTGTTACTTTTTGGGGTGACAAAAAATAAACCAAACTTATCACCTGCAGAATGACTGAACAGATAGTAGAATATGAATGTAGGGTAAGATTATTGTGACTACTGTACTGTAGGAAATTATGACTGAAGAATAACCACAGTCACGTAATCACTAACAAAGCTCCTCCCTGCAAAGCTATCAAACTCTGAGTTGGAATGAACAGAATCATTCTAGAACAGTTAAAGAAACATTCCTTCTCTCAGAGGAGACACAGGGACGCCAGTTCCCTCTGTTATTAGCTTTCTAGCCGAGTACTAGCGTAGCACAGAATGTTACCACTGTTGCAAACCCAGCCAGAACAAGCTTCCGCCTTTTGGGGTTTGTTGTTGTTGTTATTGTTTGTTTTTTTTGTTTGTTTTGTGTCACTGGGATTTAGGTGGGCTGTGTTGAGCTCTGCTGTAAGCCCATGCCTCAGGTTCTGTAGTCCTGCTAGAGTGTGGTGGGTGATGGGAGAGTTGGTGCTGAGTGAGTGTGTTAAGGGTTAGGAATTAGCCTTTTCTGCTTTTAGTTCATTGGGTATTTACCCTGATAGGGCACTTGGTGTCTGAGAAAGCTAAAATTGCTTTATCCTTTGTACGTAATTCCTATTCTGGAGAGGTTTGGAAGGTTATGAGGATGAGAGAGAGGGTCTAATTCTCCATCTTGTTGCATGTGAACTGAGAGTTACTAAAAGTATTCTCACTGTGCCATTTCATTTTTCACCATCCTTGGCAAAATCCTTAGTCTGGCATTCTAGGCCCCTTACAATGATACTTTAGTCTACTTCTTCAGCCTTATTTCCCAGCCAGTGTACTTTACTCCCTCTTCCCTAAATCAGTTACACTTCCTTTGGGTACAGACTTCATTCAAATCATAAAGATTTAGAGCCTGTGGAACCTTAGACATCATAGCCCCAACCCCCTCATTTTAGAGAGGAAAAATTGGAGGCCTCTGAGTAGTTCACATTTGTATGGCACTTTAAGTCCAACCAGAATGCTTCCCTCACAACCTTATGAGATAGCTAATGTAAGTCTCATAATCCTCCTTTTACAGAAAAGGAAACTGAGTCTCAGAAAAGTTAAATGATCTTTCCAAGATCATAAGGATACATGAGTAGCAGAGCTGGAACTCAAATGCAGGACCAGTGCTCCTTCTGCACCACGATGCCTAAAGGCTTGGGTGGCAGGGGGGTGGGGGGAATGGCAATCGAAGCAGTAGAAGGTCTGAGCACAGGGACCATATCCAATCTCTTTCCCTGGTTTAGGCATCCTCTGATCTGACAGTTGATCACCTGCTCCTGGATGTCTGCTGACCCCTAGCCGCTAGTTACAGTATCATCTCACTAGTAGCCCAGGCTAATGCTTGGCGAGGTGGCCATAATTGTCGATTTCTTGCTGTTCTAAGTACTCTGAGTTATAAATATATAGCACTTTGCTGATGCCAGTTACTGTTGAATCATTTATCACATTATCTGTTCTCTTCTTTTTCCTCCTCTTTCTCAAACAGTATCTATTAAGAGCAGCTGGGCATTAACCCAAAAGAGTGTCCACAGGGTCATCCCACTTGTACAAATTAAAGAAAACAGAGACAAAATTTTGCATAAAGTTCTATAATCGGATGAGCCATAATCATGATGTAGTGCCATAACAAGATTCTTACTAACATGATATTGATCTTAGAAAAAGATAAATATAACTAAATAATAAAATCTCAGCAATGGATAGCAATGGAAGGAAACAGTAGACAGAGTGTTAGATTTGAAGGCAAAGGATCCAGATCATGAATCATAGGATTATGGGATTTAGAGCCAGAAGGAACCTTAGAAATGCATTCATTCAACTCCTTTATTTTACAACTCCTCTATTTCTTTGAAGCCCAGAGACGTTAAGTGACTTACTTATTCAAGGTCATAGAAGTCATCAGGGCTTGAACCTAGGTCTTCTGACTTCAAATTCAATATTCTTTCCACTATATCACTCTTCCTCCTTCATCTCTGAGCGGGAATCTCTTCTGCCCCTTCCTGTACTAGTGGTCCACCTGTCGTCATTGAAGGAAGACTCCCAATGAATCAGAAATCACTGCTTTCTGAGGTATCCCTATAGCAAACACACTTCTTATTCCTTCCCAGACAGTCCCAATTTCGAGAAGAGAAAGTACATTTTTGTTATAAGCCCTCGTGCCCCCACTCTAGGTTTGCAACGTATAGTTATTCAAATCAGCCTCGTCCATTCTTCCTCATACAGAAGAGAATTCTTCCTCCTTGTTAGATCCCCACGTCTAGTCTTAGTTCCATCCTTTGTGCTCAAGAAAAACATGTCTAATCCCTCTTCCACGTCACAGTCCTTCATATGTTGAATGATAGCTATTCTCTGCCCCCTTAGTCTTCTTTCCCCAGGTTAAATATCTTCCAGCTTATTCAACCACTGTGGGTGGCATGGTTTCCAGTCTCCTCATCATCCTAATCACTTCTCAGTGGAAGAGTTTATCAATGTTGTTCCAAAATTGTGACCACAGAACTGGACACAATAATCCAGCAGGGGCCAGACCTGGGCAAAGCCCAGGGTAATTATCATTTTCTTTAACGAGGCCAAA
>NW_020954596.1:7835247-7836015 GCF_900497805.2 Vombatus ursinus | reverse complement strand
CACACACACACACACACACACACACACACACACACACATATACACACTGTTGATTCATATTGAGTCCACTAAAAATCCCAGGTGTCTCTCTAACCCATACTCTCCTCTGCCCATATCTCTCTCCATGTTATGTTTGTGCCTTTGATTCTTTTTTTACTTGGAATACAGGAATTCTATATCCTTATCCCCATTAAATTCCAGTTAGATTATCCTAGCCTGTTCAGATATTGTTGTATTCAAATGCTATCATTCAACTTGTTAGCTGTGCCTTCCAGATAAATAACATCTGCAATGTGATGAGTAGGACATCTCTACCTTTGTCCAATCATTGATAAAATAATATTGATTAGAAAAAGACAAAGAACAGATTCCTTGGATCCAATACTTGAGGCCTCCCTCCAGGGAGATGTCTACTTGCAACATTACTTCAACGGACTTTTTGTCTTGTCCTTATGAGCCAGCTTAATCTGGCTCTTGACATCTGATTTTAAAAATTTTCAGTGTGAACATTTATACCTCAGAAATCAGCAAATGCTAAAAAACAGGACTTGATTTATTATTTTAATTATTTTTTGGACTTAAGAAAGTAATGGAGAAAATGTTAATAATGCACATTAAATTTTCAAGTATGGCATAAGCACATTTTTAGAGAGCTAGTTGTTAAACATTTGACAGCACACCCCTGATCTAGGGTCATTTAGATCATCCTGAGGGTACTTTTCAGCTCTAAATCATATAATCCAATGTTTTAAAGACCCTTCCAACTCT
>NW_020954596.1:7820227-7835212 GCF_900497805.2 Vombatus ursinus | reverse complement strand
CACACACACACACACACACACACACACACACACACACTCCCTTCTCAACACCCTTGTCCTCCCCTCTCCACCCCCCATAGCCAACCACTTACCTACTCAGGCTGCCTATGTATTAGGCCAGCCATGCCTTTCACGCACAATGAACTCTGCAGCGGAAGCCACCAAGACAAGATGCACCTGCTGCCAGAAAAGCAGCTATTGCCCACCGCTTGTGCCAGTCAGGAAATCAGCTCTCTCAGCTAGCTACTACCTGGGGGAAGAGAGGAGGTGGTTAGAAAAGGGAAAAGCAAACACAGCATCTGTTCCTGGCAGAGCTGCAATGAGATTACGAGTGTCCAGCAAGCCACCCACATGCACCTCAGGGCTGGCGTGTGGATGCAGGTCATTGGCAAAAGAAACAGATGGAAGCCAGCATGTAGTATGATGACAAAAAGAGGAGCTGGGCTCAGAGTCAAAAGACCTGGATTCTAGGCCTGGCTTTGCCACTTAATAGCTGTATCACCTTGGGCAGGTCACATCCCCTCTCTAGGCCTCAAGTGCCTAATTTGTAAAATGAGGGAATGGGACTAAGGTCCCTTCAAACTTTGACATCTTATTATGCCTCTGAATTTGGGAAGGTAAGCTATCCTTTTACTTCCTTTTTCTCTGTGGGTTAATAATAGTATGGCTTATTGCTATAAAACTTTATAAAGCAATTTTTTTCTCACAATAGCTCTATGAGGTATAATTATCACTATTTTACAGATGAGCAAAATGAGGCCCAGTGTAGGATCACAGAGTCAATAAGTAACAGAGCTAAAACTGTGACCTTAGTCTCCTGACCCCAAACCCAGAGCTTTTTCTATAACACTTCTCACACCATGGTGTCCCCAGATATGGTTCTTTGTACTTAATTCCCATTTAGTATGAACCTTGAACTAACTAGTCCTGACGACCCTCAAAGTCCATCTTTCTTAAGCTAAGAGATTTAGGAGATAGAGACAAGTCCTACTATTTCATTGGTATGGGGAAGTCCCAGATAAGGAACATCCCTCTCTCCATGAAGGTTAGCACCTTTTCTTAGATGTTGGCAGGAATCTTAGACCATAGAGGTCTAATAAAAAGAAGATATTATGAAGTTTGGATTCAGTCAAAGGGCCACACTTGAGGACTTAAAGGCCCACACATGGCCTCTAGGCCCCAGGTTCTAATTCTCACCTTGTTGAGCTTCATACCCTGTTAACTCCTATGTGAAAAGAATTATGATTTTTACAATAATTGATATGATATGTGTAATGAATATACTAATAGATTAGATTTTCAGAATTACCTCTGGTGAGAGAGCTCACAATGTGGCTTGAACTGACTGATCCAACCTTGACAAGGCACTGTCACAATCACTGGCATTCTTGTGCCTCCATACCTGAAGTAAAGTGAGTCAAAGACTGAAGAACCCGTTCCCGTCACAGAACTCTGGTCCTGTGACCCACCAAGTAACGACCCCCAAGAACTCGAGCAATACTGCTCCCACAGAACTCCAGAATTGTTGTATTGTCTTCTTTTTGTGGGTTTGTTATGGGAAACCGCTCCAGCCCGGGAAAACATTGTTTATGATCCACCTTCCCCCCTCCCTTTTCACTTGTGATTTATGTATGTAATCTGTCTTCACCTCAGCAAGGTAGAATTCTGATCAGGAGAATTCCTGATTCGAAAATCTGTTCCTCATAATGAAACTAATTCATTAAATGACTACCTGATGACTGGCAATTTGTCTCTGGCCTGCTGTTTCGTGATTCTCAGGTTAGAGACTGGCTCAGTAAAATCCTGTTAACACCTGGAAAAGAAAAAAGAAAGAAGAGAAAATGCTACAAAGAAAAACAATATTTGGCAAGTTTTATTCTTTCTTGGGATCACAACCAACTTGGGGCATTTGGAGATGCCTGGGCCCTCCTTGGAATTTGATGTCACGGCACAAATTCTTAACACTCACATAGCCCATGTCTATTTCTGGGGCTGTCAGGATGACCTCCATTATACACAGTCCCTTTCCTGTCTCAGCCCCGGTAACCAGTCTTCCCATTAGCAGTGATTTAATGAAACAGCTGCACTAAGGTCTCAGATTATCCAAATATCTAGAGTCTCCAGGAATGTTCACTCCAGGGAGGTCCCTCAGGAACATGGCTGGCTCCCTCTCTTTCATGGCTGCTTCCTAAGACCTGGGGAAACTTCCTGCAATTATAATCACGGGAAAATAAACTCAACCAACTTTTAAATCTCCTACTGTGGGCAGAGTGGTATGCTCAGCTCTGGGGGAGGTTTAAGTTTAGATAAGATGTGATCTGAGCTATCCAAGAGCTCACAAGTGAGTAGATAGGTGATTGTGAAACAATTCTACTCACTCTGGAAATGTCACTGATAACTGGGTTCTATGACAGGGTAGTTTAGATAATAAGCATACCTCAATCAGCTCAAGTCCCCATCTTAGATATAGTGGGAAGTTCTAGATTACCTAAAGTCAGTTACATTAGGGGTTGGAGTAGAACAGAAGACAGTGAACCAAGTACTTATATCACTGAAGAAGAAAGCAGCATGATCTGGAGGTCTACAGGGGGCAGCATCAAAAAGTGGGACCATTTCTCACAACAACCCTATGAGGCTGGTAGTCCAAATATCATTAATGTCATTTTACATATGAGCAAACTGAGGCACTGAGCAGTCAAGTGACTTGCACAGGATTAAGTATCTGAGGCTGGAACTGAACCCAGGTCCTCTAAACTCTCAGTCCAGAATTTTATCCTCTCTCTATACCAAACTGTTTCTCAAGATAGAAGTGTTAGAAGAAGTCTGTGATAAAAGCGGGGGAGGGGTTCCTCAGTTGATTCCAGGAGACAATAAGGTATAGTGTCGCTGAAGAGGAGAATCATGGGCTTAGGTAAATTATAGGAGTGGCCAACACAAAAGCTGATGTCCCTGAAGATGATGGCAAATGCTGGAGGGGGCATGGAGGGGAGGCAGATGGTGAAGTAGACATGTCTGTCATTCAGAAAGTTTGGCGTGTGACTTGGAGATCTTTCAGTGACAGCAACAAGGATAGGGAGAAGGTGGTGCAGGCATACAAAGTGGGCCTTGAAATAGGAGAGGTCATTAAGGGATGGTAGGAGAGATGGGCAGTGGGGAGCAAGGAGTATCCAATTCCCCCAGGCCCAGGAATCCAAAGGGAGTGGAAGGAGGGTCCTCTGGGAAAGGTGATTTCAAGCCCAAAGGTGAGCTCAAAAACCCTTTCAGGATTAACTGCCATGAATGCAATAAAGCCAGACTAGCAGGAGAGATAGCTTCCTTTCCCCTGAGTTTAGCTTTGTCCGTATGCTTTCCACTTCTCCCGCCCCCCATTCATCTAAAATGAAACCAGGGAACCCCACAGCCTCAGAGCCCTCGGCCAGTTATTTTGGCTAGGAAACTCCTACCTGGAGGGTGATTAGGTGTAGGTTAGCCTTCGGAAATTAAAATCAGGAGAGCTAGAGAATGCTACCATAAACTGGAATGAGTTCTCTGAGACAGATCCAAGCCCCTGGACCAGGAAATCCAATTCAAGGAAAAGACTAAACCTAACTGGAAGGATCCTCGTATTCTATATCCAGGCCTTTACTTAATTTTGCTGTGTCCTAACAAGCTTGACACATGGGGCAAAGAATGCTGTAGATGGCAACCCTTCTAGGCAAAATTCTAGAAAGAAATCTATTATTTTAAATTATTTAAAGAACTAAAAAGCTGTATTTTTTTGTCCTAAAGAGAGATTTCAATTGGTCCTGTATTTGAGGCAAAGGCTGCTTCTTTTCTAAGAGAGCTACAAAAAAAGCTTCAGAGTTTGGGCTAAAAGAGCATGACACAGCCCACTTTTCCCATGCTATAGCAGCCTTAACTAGCCAAAGACTTCAGCTAAGGTCAGAAGCTGGAAGCGGAGAGGAGACATACAGCATTGTCTGACAACTACGCATTCAGTGGAGTAGCATCTGGCAGAGACAACACAGCACCCAGTGGCATCACCGTAAGACATCAGTGACCTTGCAGCTACAGATTCATGAACTGCTCATCTATAAGTATACCCTCAGTACAAGTTCTCTATGCGTCCCATTCATGCATGATCTTACCACGTGTCCCCTACATGTGTGCCTCTCAATATGTGTTTCCTATGTGTGTCCACTCTTTCCACTGATGGAGTGTTTCTTCTTGTAAAATATATGTGTAAATATAAAATAATAGAGTGTGTTTACCCTAGAGTATAGGGGAAACATTTTATTATTTTTTTCTTATTGTGCTATTTCATTAAATGCCTTTGCATTTGGCATAATTGTCCCCTCTGCCTTCTGATTACCACAAGTAAACACATCAGTGGAGGCTTGGAAGCTCTGGTTTTGAATGGATGAGGACCCATGAAATATCTTGAAGCTAACCGTAGGTTTCTCTTGGCACCTACCCTACAAGCGGTGAGGTATCCCAGGTCCTACACAAAGAAACTTTTGTCCTTTAGGTAAATTCAGATTTCTGTTAAAGTGAATATATGAAAGGAAGATTGATTGGAAAGTTCCAGGGATCGGGGGAGTTTGATGACAAGGAGGTTCCAAGGATCATTGACCTTGTTCCAGTGGGCTGAGGAAGAGTATGAGAGGATTTGGAATGGGAGTAAGGGCTTAGGAGAAGCTAATATGTGCATGATCCTTGCACCTCTGGGGCTGAGACCAGAGTATGAGGATAGAGGCATTGGTACCATCAAAAATCTACTGATGTAGGAAGCACTCTCGAGTAAAACCAAATGGAAAGAGAATTTTTAGAGTTAATCCTCCCCCAGAGAACCAGATAGAATTTCGAGCCCTGCCATTTCAGGGGACCTGGACTTTGCTGCTTACTCCTTGTGTGACCCAGGGCAAATCAGGGCCTCTCTCACCTGTCTCTTCGCCCTCTTTCCTCAGAATGTTCTCTCCAGTTGGAATGCCATCAAGGTATCTGTCCCATCCAGCTCTGTCTGGCAAAAAAAAATCCTACTCCACCTAGTCCTGGTCTGGCCCTTGCTTCATAGGAACTCCATATAATAGATAACGCCAGTACTATCATCCTCATTTTAGAGACTTTGAGGCTCATAATGGTGAAGTGACTTGCCCAAAGCTACCTAACTGGTGTCAGAACCGGGTCTCCAACCCAAGTAACTTCTGACTCCAGAGTCAGGACTCTTTTCTGCCATGTGACACTTTTACTTTGCACAAAGACTTCAAATGTGAAATCCACAGAATTAAAATGGAGAAGCAGGGTGACAGGGTGATAAAAGCACTGGGTTTGGAATCAGAGGACCTGGTATGAAATCCTGGCTCTGTGACTTGATAAACTATTTGAATCTGGGCAAATGATTTCCCCTCTCTGGTGATGTTTTCTACTCTGTGTAAGGAAGGAGAGGGTTGGTCTAGATATCTCTAAAGTCATTCCAGCTTTAAATCCTATGATGCTGATAACAAGAGAAGAAAAAACGTGTGACATGTCCAATGGCTAACCTCTAGTAGACCTTCCAGCCAATGAAGATCAAAGTAAAATCAGCCTCTTTTCTGGGAGATACCTGAATGAAGAAGGGCAAAGGGCCATTTCCATTAAGAGCTGCCTCTAGGAAGAGAAGGTGGCCTCCTGGGAAGCCTCCCTCTGTTTATGCGAAACACACCCTTGCACCCAGATTTCATCACGTTCATGACTGGCTCTGGGAGTAGTTTTTTGCCTTTTTTTTTTTAAAGGGTGGGGTTGAGTAGATGGGGAGGTAGTAGAGAGAACATCGAGGCATAAGGGACTTGGAAGCAAACTAACAAATAAATAGCAGAAGAAAAGGAAGAACAGAAGGGAGGCTCAGAAAGTAAGGTGAAACCCAAGAAAAAAGTGGTGTGTATGAAGGGATGCTTCAAAGGAGTGGGTAAGAGAGGAGCAGAAAGGAAGGATAGCAAAGTGAAGGAGGGGACTGAGGGAAAGAGAGTCACAGGGGTGGGGAACCTGAGGCCTCCAAGCCACATGTGGCCTTCTAGGTCCTTGGGTGCAGCCTTTTGACTGAGTCTAAGTTTTACAAAACAAATCTTTCCATTATGGGGATTTGTTCTGTGAAGTTTGGATTCAGTCAAAGGGCCCCACTTGAGGACCTAGAGAGCCACATGTGACCTGGAGGCCACAGGTTCCCACCCCTGGCTGGGGGAATGTTGGGAAACCTAGATAAGGGAGTGAGATAAGTTTGAAGGGACTTGAGATAAGGGGAAGTGGAACATGAATTAATAAAGAAAAATGGGGAGGGGAAGTCAAGAATGATGGGAGGGAAAGAGAATTAGGTGGGGTAGAAGCAGAGGGAGAAAGGGTTGAGGAGATAACCATTTTGGCCAGCCTGGTACCCTTTCCAATAGCCAGTGGGGGTGGGGTTGAAATTGCAGATTTTTTCCTGTGGGATGTTGTTTCCACACTTTACTATGAATATGTGTGGTGCATGAATGAATGTGCACACACATATGCATAGTTCTCTGTTTGCCAGTGTAATGCATTTAGGTGGGTGAACATCCCCTATATTCATGTGTATTTCACTGTTTGTATCATGTGCTATTTGTAGGTATATATTTCTTATATTTATGTGTGGATTTCACTGTTTATGTCATGTGCCATGTATGAGTGTACATCTCCCACATTTATGTGTATATTTCCCTGTTTATATCATGTGCCACGTGTGAGTGTACATCTCCCATATTTATGTGTATATTTCACTGCTTATGTCATGTGCCATGTGTGAGTGTACATCTCCCACATTTATGTGTATATTTCACTGTTTATATCATGTACAATGTGAATGTACATCTCTCATATTTATGTGTATATTTTCCTGTTTATATCGTGTGCCATGTGTGGGTGTACATCTCCCACATTTATGTGTGTATTTCCCTGTTTATATCATGTGCCACATGTGAGTGTACATCTCCCACATTTATGTGTATATTTCCCTGTTTATGTCATGTGCCATGTGTGAGTGCACATCTCCCATTTTTATGTTTCCCTGTTTATGTCATATGCCACGTGTGAGTGTACATCTCCCACATTTATGTGTGTATTTCCCTGTTTATATCATGTGCCACATGTGAGTGTACATCTCCCACATTTATGTGTATATTTCCCTGTTTATGTCATGTGCCATGTGTGAGTGTACATCTCCCATTTTTGTGGTATATTTCACTGTTTATATCATGTACAGTGTGAGTGCACATCTCTCATATCTTTGTGTATATTTCCCTGTTTATGTCATGTGCCGTGTGTGTGTACATCTCCCATATTTATGTGTATATTTCACTGTTTATATCATGTACAGTGTGAGTGCACATCTCTCATATCTTTGTGTATATTTCCCTGTTTATGTCATGTGCCGTGTGTGTGTACATCTCCCATATTTATGTGTATATTTCACTGTTTATATCATGTACAGTGAGTACACATCTTTCATATTTATGTGTATATTTCAGTTTATACAGTGTACCACGTGTGAGTGTACATCTCCCACATTTATGTGTATATTTCCCTGTTTATGTCATGTGCCATGTGAGTGTACATCTCCCATATTTATGTGTATATTTCACTGTTTATATCATGTACAGTGTGAGTGTATATCTCCCATTTTTATGTGTATATTTCCATTTATGTCATGTGCCATGTGTGAGTGTACATCTCCCACATTTATGTGTATGTTTCACTGTTTATGTCATGTGCCATATGTGAGTGTACATCTCTCATATTTATGTGTATATTTCCCTGTTTACATCATGTGCTAGAGCCTGCACACACATTGCATACGCACTTATATAGCATATATATAAATATATATAGTATATGGAAAACATAAGCACCCAGTGAGGAGTATACTGGTCTTAGAGATAAGATCTGAGTTTGCATCCCGGCTCAGGCACTTACTTGTGTCCTGGGCAAATCACTTAGCCTTGGCCTCAGTTTCCTCATCTGTAAAATGGGAATAATCACAGTACTAACCTTCCCAGAGTTGTCATGGGGAATCAAATCAGATATTTGTAAAGCACTTTGCAAACTTAAAGAACTTTACAAATGCTATTTTTTATTACATGAGTGTGTGCACACACATGCATGATTTGTGTTTGTGTTTGAGAGGCAACGTGAAATAGTAGAGACCTGGACTCAAAGTCAGCAAGACCAGGGTTCAATCTCCTCCCCCCCCACCCCCGGGGTTGTGTGGCCCTCGGTGCTCCTTTCTAGGTCACCCTTTGGGACCGTGAGTGGCTGAGGCGCTGCACTGTGATCTACACTGGCAAAGGAGGTTTCCTCATTGGGAATTCCCAGTGTCAATGAAATCCAAGCTCTGGTTCCACTCCACACTCGCGTGTGTAAACTAATGTCCCTGTCTACACTGGGAGTCACATCTACCTGGGTGCGTGCGTGGGTCGGCCTGGGGACTGCTCCCCTCGCCGAGATCCGTTAACCCCCAGGGGCTGAACGGCCTCCAAAACCGTTATTAGACCAACCGCAGGAAGCCCCGCCCCTCCCCCACCCTCCGCCGCTCCTCTCTCGAGGCCTCGAGGCCGTCCAACCCCCTCCCCCAGCCCCGCACCAATTCCCTCGGGACTAATTTCCCTACGGACAGCTCAGGCGACCTGGCGTCTTCCCAGGGACGCCCAATGGGAACACGGGAGCCGCCATCTTTCGTTACGGACGAAGCTCCGTCCAATGGAGAAGGCGGGCGCTGCCATGTCCTGTTACGGAACGGTGCCTCCCCCATCGCCTTTCCCTCCCGTCGGCGGCCGCGGTCCTCTAGAGCTCCAACCCAATAGGACGCAAGTACGGCCGTGAGACGTGACGTCACTCCGGCCTCGCCCTCGGTCGGCCCGCCTGCCTTCGGGCGGGCGCCGCCATGTTGCGGGGTCCTCGCTCCGGGCGTGTAGGTGTCTCCATAAGATGCCGGCTGAGCGCTTCCCCCCTCTTTTCTCCCCCAAGATGGCGTCCATGCGGGAGAGCGACACCGGCCTGTGGCTGCACAACAAGTTGGGGGCGACGGACGAACTGTGGGCGCCGCCGAGCATCGCGTCGCTGCTCACGGCCACGGTCATCGACAACATCCGCCTCTGCTTCCACAACCTCTCGTCTGCCGTGAAGCTGAAGCTGCTGCTCGGGACCCTGCATCTCCCTCGACGCGCCGTGGATGAGGTCGGGGCAGCGGCCGGGGGCAGGGGGCAGGGGCCGGGGGCCGGGGGCTGGGGGCTGGGGCCGGGGGCCGGGGCCTGACGGCGGGGCAGGGCTGGGCTCTCCGGGCCGCGGCGGCGGCGGCGTCCCCTTCTCACCTTCCCCCGCGCTCGGCGGGAGGTCCTCCCTTCTTCTTCCATTCCCCCCTGCCCCTCCTGCCCCTTCTCCTTTCTCCCCCCCCAAAGCACTTGGCTGGTCTCCACTCCCCCGGCAGTACCTCTCTCCTCTCCCTACGCTCCCTGAATGCCCAACCCCTGCCTTCAGGCTCCTGAGTTTGCCAAGTCTCCATCATTTTTACGGATGGGGAAACTGAGGCCCAGAGTGAAAAGAGTGAATCTCCCAAGGTCACTAAGCTAACGCCCGTGGCCGGAGAATTCGAATTCAGGTCGTTTGACCCCTTAGATAACGAGTTTCCGGAGGGCTGGGGCTGTTTTTGCCTTTCTTTGTGTCCTCGGCGTTTTAGCGCAGTGCCTAGCACATAGTAAGAGCTCAATAAATGCTAGCTGACTTCAGCTCTTCTTGCTGGACCAGTGACTGAATCAACCGGCATTTATTAAGCTCCGAGTACGGGAGTTATGTGCCAGGCACTTGGGGCAGTGCTGGACCTTTGCGCATAGGATGCTTTTTTAAAATGTTTACTGAGATGAATCCCTCCCACCTACCATTACACCAGAGTAATGTTGAGTTCCGTTCACCCCGAATTTTTTGTATTAAGTACCTACTTTGTGCCCCACACAAAAATAAGGAAAGCTGTCCCAGTCCTTAAGGTGGAAGGGGGAGGGGTAGGGAGAAGATAACACGTACCCTGAGAAGGAAGCGAAACGTACATACAAATAAAAGCAAAGTAATCTCGACGTGGGAGTGCTCACTACTGAGGACTGGGTTGGGCACTTGACTTTATCCTTGGGGAGCTAAGGGTCCTAAGACCCTTCTTACTCGGGCCTCTTTCTCCATATTTTTTCAAATCACTGTCACTCTCCTTCCCCGTCCTGTCTTCTCCCACCACTTGTATTTTTTCACATATTCCTTCTGGCAACACCTTTGGGTCAGCACTCATTGTTCGTTGTCACCTTTTCTGAGCCCCTTTGAACATGCAGCATATTCCCCCCTTATCCCCTTTCCACTAGACAACCATCACACACTCAATGAAGTATGTAACAACAGCCCACTGAATCCTATATGTGACCCTTTTTCTCCCTCTTAGATGCCCTCCCTTGGCAAATCACAATGGCCTGTACTCAGTATCTTTAATTTGAGCTCCTGTTAAATCTTTTCCTATTCACTTTATGCCTGCCTCTCCAGTTCATGGGCACTCCTGAAATCCCTGGTTTACCTTTCTGTTTCCAAACCTACAGTTCTGTCCCCTACTATTTGCTGCTCCTCCCTCCTCCCTTTTCCACCGTACATCTGGCAACAGTTTAGGAGTAGTTGCAAGCTACTGAGAACCTGGTATGACTTTAAAACTTTGTTTTCTATTGTTTTCTATTCAAAACTTTCCTACACGTCACATTGAGAATTGTTTGTCAAGTTCTTTCAGGGATTGATGCATAACTGCATTGTTCCCGCCTGGCTGTGTAGAAAAAAAAGTTAGAGGTTTTAATGACTTAGAAAGGAAATGGAGACTACTGATTCATGTATGGTAGAAAAAACTGGAATCAGACTAGTCTGAGGGCTAGGAGTGTTGCTCTGGAAAGAAGCAGTGGAAAAAGAAAATGACCATTGTTGGCTCTCTTCATACAGAAAATGTTTTTAGTATTGAAAATGCCAGTTTTTACCTGTTAGCCAGAGAAATTAGACCTATTAGGATTATTCAGTGCAACAGACCTTTATTAAATACACCTGTATGCACTATATTTTCTTGAGGCAAATAGTGTTGGATTATAGTGTTTAATAAGAAGTAGGAGAAGAGGAACTTGAAATAGTTCTGAACTTGACATGCCCAGGGACAGCTGCTACATCTGACTGGACTGCAGGAAGACTCTGCGTGGTCTCAGGCCACAAATAGGGCTCCCTGGGAGATTTTAGAAATGCTCAGAAGAGAAATTAGCTTGAAGTTGACTAAACTGTTTGTGGAATCTTGTTCTTGTTCCTGCAGTAGGATTGTCAGTGGAGGGAGGTCTTTGTGTTTTTAGTTCAGTATTTATACAATAAAGACGTGGCAGCATAGGGGTAGACTTGGAAGCTATTCGAAAGATTTGGATTCATAGCCCACCTTGGATGTTTTGTGATTGTACTGGTATAAGCTTGGGCAAATCAGTTAACCTCTTTCTATGATTTACATGCTAGGTAGAGGAAGATCCCAACGCTTTAGGGAAGCACTGATCCTTGCATATTTTCCTCTCCTAAAACATATTGTGAGAATCCTTGTAAAAGATTCTGAATGCCAAAAAGATGACAATAATGTGGAGAGATTGTGTGTGTAAATCAACAGTGCACAATGCTCAGTGGGTACTGTATAGATTGTCTGTGAAATCTAAGAAGATGGCCGAGGAGAAAATTTGGGAAGTCTTGGTTGATGTATAACTTAACTATGAGACCATAAGCTCACAGGGAAGCAGCCATTGGCCATTTTCATCTTTGTGTTACCAGTACCTTCCATACAGTAGGCACTTAATGTTTGTTGAATTAAATTTAATTAAATCTTATGTTGTCTGGTACAGGGGATCTTAACCTTTTTGTGTCGTAGACCTCTTTGACAGTCTGGTGAAGACTAGGATCCCCTTCTCAGAACTGTGTTTAAATCCATAAAATAATATGCATGGAATTACAGAGGAAATCAGTTACTGAAATAGTTAGCAAGAAATATATATTTTTTAAAGTTCATGAATGCCAGATTACGAACCTCTGGTCTAGCATTATTTTTTTAAATTAACTTAAACTTTTTTAAGAAAACTTGTTTCCTAGTAAATTAGTGCTATGGATTTTGTAGCATTGACCCCAGAAGACTTCCTTTTTCTTCTCCAGTGCCTTTGAATAAGTATCAGAGTCTTTAAGCTAAAGTAAACCTTGAAAGTTTGTGTTAGGTTAATCCAGGGAGAAGTTAATTTAATGAGGTCATGGGAAGGAAAACAAGTAAGCCTTTGTATGGGACTGATTGAGACTTCTTGAGAGGATTGAGGTTGAGAGGTGGTTCCAGAATAGCCTGAGCCATTCAAATAATCTTTGAGAAACTAAGGTTTAATCATTCATGCTTAATGATATATAAAGAGGTCAGCAAGTATACTGTCCCAAGAAATGTCCCAGTTAATCTCAAAGGGATGGATGAATGAGTTCACACACTCTATAGGGAGGTGTAATCCAAGTCCCAAAGGCTCTGTTCCCAGTAACCTCAGCAAGGTGACCCGATCAACTCTTGAAGGCCTAAAGTGCATTTATTAGGCACTTACTATGCACCCAGCATTGTTACTTAATCCAAACTCCTCATTTTAGAGCTGAGACCAAGACTTCCAGATAGGTTGGAGCCCAACCTATGGAAAGATTTGTTTAGTATTTGCTAATATAATCACAAAAATATATTAAACTCCTCCAATTGTTTTTTTCCACAAAGGGAAATAGTTCTAATGAGGAGGAAATTTGTATTTCATGTTATTGCCTCAAGGATAAAATAAAAATGATTTTAGCCTGACATGTAAAGTCTTCCAAAATTTGTCTACAACTTGTCTTTGCAGACGTAATGTAAAATAAGTTACTCCCCTTACTGGCCTTGCCTTCCCTAAGAACTTTACTACTTCCCATTCCTCACCTCTGGTTTCAGTGCTTTTGTATAAGCTATACTCCCTCTTCAAAATTCTTTTCTTCCTTTCACTGTCACTTCCATAATTAATACTCTACTTATTAACATGCACTCCTTTCTCAAGCAACAATCTTCTGTACTTATTTTCAAGTTTTTAAAACATTTTTATTTAAAGTTTTGAGTTCCAAATTATATCCCTCTCTCCCTCCTTCCCTTCCCCCCTCCCTGAGATGGTAAGCAGATATAGGTTATACATGTGCAATTATGTAAAACATTACCATATTGGTCATTTGTACAAGAAGACTCAAAATAAAAAGTGAAAAACAGCATGCTTCGGTCTGTGTTCAATCAATATCAATTGTTTCTCAAGAGGTGGATAGTATGCTTCTTCATTAGTCCTTTGAGATTTTTTACTAGATTACTAATTTACTGTTTACTATAATGTGTTCCACTGATCCACCACTCTATTTCTTAGCCAGTACAAGATTGTTTTGTCAATTCCTACTTTACAATACAGTTTGAGATCTGGTACTGCTCGACTATCTTTTTTCAAATATTTTTCATTGATTCCCCTATTAACCTTGAGCTTTTGTTCTTCCAGATGAATTTTGTCATTATTTTTTCTAGTTCTGTAAAATAATTTTTGATAGTTTGATTGCTATGGCACTGAAAAAATAGATTAGATAGAATTGTCATTTTTATCATATTGGCTTAGCCTGCCTATGAGCAATTAATATTTTTCCAATTGTTTAGATCTGATTTTATTTGTATAAAAAGTGTTTTGTAGTTGTGTTCATATAGTTCCTGAGTTTGTCTTGGCAGGTAGACTCCCACGTATTTTATGTTGTCTACAGATATTTTAAATGGAATTTTTCTTTCTATGTCTTGCTGCTGGACTTTGTTGGTGATACATAGAAATGCTGATGACTTGTGTGGGTTTATTTTGTATCCTGCAACTTTGCTAAAGTTGGT
This sequence comes from Vombatus ursinus, assembly GCF_900497805.2. Lineage (NCBI taxonomy): Eukaryota > Metazoa > Chordata > Mammalia > Diprotodontia > Vombatidae > Vombatus > Vombatus ursinus. Next base: position 7,821,270 of record NW_020954596.1, on the reverse strand, counting down.
AATAATTTCAAATAGTTTTTTGGTTGATTCTCTAGATTTTCTAAGTGTAACATCATATCATCTGCAAAGAGTGATAGTTTTGTTTCCTCATTGCCTATTCCAATTCCTTTAATTTCTTTTTCTTCTCTTATTGCTGTAGCTAACATTTCTAGTACAATATTAAATAATAGAGGTGATAATGGGCATTGTTGCTTCACCCCTGATTGTACTGGGAAGGCTCATAGCTTATCCCCATTACAGATAATCCTTGCAGAGGGTTTTAGATAAATATTACTTATCATTTTAAGGTAAGCCTTATTTATTCCTATACTTTCTAGTGTTTTTAATAGGAATGGGTGCTGTATTTTGTCAAAGGCTTTTTCTCCATCTATTGAGATAATCATATGATTTCTGTTGGTTTTGTTATTGATAAGGTCAGTTGTGTTGATAGTTTTCTTAATCCTGAACCAGCCCTGCATTCCTGGTATAATTGTGATATATTTCTGTAACCTCTTTGCTAGTATTTCATTTAAAATTTTTTCATCAATATACATTAGGGAAATTGGTCTATAATTTTCTTTCTCTGTTTTGGCTCTTCTGGTTTGGTTATGAGCACTATATTTGTGTTGTAAAAGGAATTTGGTAGGACTCCTTTGCCTATTTTTCCAAATAGTTTATATAGTATTGGGATTAATTGTTCTTTAAATGTTCGGTAGAATTTGTTTGTGAATCCATCTGGTTCTGGAAATTTTTTTCTTAGGAAGTTCATTTGTGGCTTGTTCAATTTCTTTTTCTAAGATTGGGTTATTTTAATATTTTATTTCTTCTGTTAATCTGGGTAATTTACATTTTTGTAGATATTCATCCATTTCATTTAGATTGTCAAATTTATTGGCATATAATTAGACAAAATAGCTCTTAACAATTGTCTTGATTTCCTCTTCATTGGTGGTGAAATTCACCCCTTTCGTTTTTGATACTAGTAATTTGATTTTCTTTTTTACTTTTTTTCATCAAATTGACCAATGGTTTATCTATTTTGGTGGTATTGGTTTATTGGGTTT
>NW_020954596.1:7790184-7820163 GCF_900497805.2 Vombatus ursinus | reverse complement strand
GATTTTTAATTTGTTCTTTTTCTAGTTTTTTTAGTTGCATGCTCAAATCATGGATCTTCTTTTTCTCTTTTATTGATGTAAGGAATTAGATATATGAATTTTCCCCTAAGTACCGCTTTGGCTGCATCCCATATATTTTGGTATGTTGTCTCGTCATGTTCTTTAATGAAATTATTAGTTATTTCTATGATTTGTTCTTTGACCCACTTGTTTTTTAGGATTAGATGATTTAATTTCCAATTAATTTTGTATCTCTTTTCTTTGTCCATTATTGAATATAATTTTTATTGCATTATGATCTGAAAAGGATGTGTTGACTGTTTCTGCTTTTCTGCATTTGATTGTGAGGTTTTTGTGTCCTAACATAGTCAGTTTTTGTGTAGGTGCCATATACTGCTGAGAAAAAGGTAGATTTCTTTCAGTTCCCATTCAGTTTTCTCCAGAGATCGGTCATTTTTAACTTTTCCAGAATTTTATTTACCTCCTTAACTTCTGTCTTGTTTATTTTTTGGTTAGATTTATCTAGTTCTGAAAGTTGAGGTCCCCCTCTAGTGTAGTTTTATTATCTACTTCCTTCTGTAACTCATTCAACTTCTTCAAATGCTCTACCATTTGGTGCATATATGTTCAGTATTTATATGACTTCATTGTCTGTGGTACCTTTCGGCAAGATATAGTTTCCTTCTTTATCTCTTTTAATTAGATCTATTTTTTTGCTTTTGCTTTGTCCGAGATCATGATTGCTACTCCTGCCTTCTTTGCTTCATAACATAATAGAAGTATAATAGATTCTGCTCCAGCCCCTAACCTTTACCCTGTGTGTGTCTCTGCTTCAGATGTGTTTCTTGTAAACAACATATTTTAGGATTCTGGTTTTTAATTCATTCTGCTATTTGCTTCTGTTTTATGGGTGAGTTCATCTCCTTCATGCTTATACTATGTTAACTGTATTTCCCCTCCATGCTGTTTCTCGCTTGTTTATCCTCTTCTCTCTTACCCTTCACCCTTTCCCTCCTCACAATTGTTTACTTCTGATCACTGTCTTCCCCAATATACCCTCCCTTTTATAAGTCTCTCTTCGCCCTTCTATTATCCATGTCCCTTTTTACTTCCTTATAGGGTAAGATAGATTTTCATATTCAACTGAGTGTGTATGTTATTCCCTCTTTGAGCCAATTTTGATGAGGCTAAGGTTTAAGCTTTACTCCTCCCTCTTCCCATCCATTATAGTAGCTTTTTCATGCCTCTTTTGTATGGGATAATTTATCCCATTCAATCTCCCCCCACCTTCCAGTTCCATTTTCTTTCTCACCCCTTTATTTTGTTTTTTGGAGTATCATCCCATTGAAGTCACTTTATATCCATCCCTCTGTCTACATATACTCCTAATTGCTTTTATAGTAATAAAGTTAAGAGTTACAAATATTATCTTGCCACATAGAAATATAAACAGTGTAACCTTATTCAATTTTTCATGTATTTCTCTTGAGTCTTGTATTTGGAGATCAAATTTTTTATTCAGCTCTGGTCTTTTAATTAGAAATGCTTGTAAGTCCTCTAATTAAATATCCATTCCTCCCCCCCCCCCAAGATTATATTCAGTTTTGCTGGGTAGGTGATTCTTGGTTGTAATCCTAATTCCTTTGCCCTCCAGAATATTATATTCCAAGTCCTCTGGTTCTTTAATATGGAAGCTGCCAAATCCCATGTAACCCCGAGTGTAGCTACATGATTGTCTCTTTTTGGCTGCTTGCAATACTTTCTCTTTGATCTGTGATCTCTGAAATCTAGCTATGATGTTCCTGGGAGTTTTCGTTTTGGGACCTTTTTCAGGTGGTGATCAGTGGATTTTTTCAGTTTCTAATATAGCTAATATATTCAGGTTCTAACATATCAGGGCAGTTTTCTTTGATAATTTCTTGAAAGATATTATCCAGGCTTTTTTTTTTTTTATCATGGCTTTCAGGTAGTCCAATAATTCTTATATTTATCTCTCCTAGATCTATTTTCTAGATCAGTTGTTTTTCCAATGAGAAATTTCACATTTTCTTCTTTTTTTTTTGCTTTTTTTTGTTTTATCATATCTTGATGTCTCATAGTCATTAGTTTGTGCTTGTTCAATTCTAATTTTTCAAAATTATTTATTTTTAGTTTTCAGTATTCACTCACATAAGATTTTGAGTTCAACTCTCAGAACTAGATAAATCTAACCAAAAAATAAACAAGAAAGAAGTTAACTTACCCTCCCCACCTCAATGCCTTCCCTACTGAGAGCAAAAGAAAAACAAAATTCATTACAAATACATATAGTTATTCAAAATAAATTTCTATACTGGCCATATCCAGAAAATATTTGGGTCAGAAGAGACACTTGAACCCAGGTCTTCCTGTTTCTGAGGTCATCCTCTATCCACTGCACATCTGAGATACTTGCTTATTTTCTTGTCATTTACATTTTTGAGCTTTCCCATCATCCTCTCTATAGCTGTCTCTTCCAGTTCTCCTCCTCTGTGCCCAGGGCCCTTATGATGTTCCCTCTCAATCCAAAGGTCTCCTATCTTCTGAAATTTCCCTTTCTCTAAAACTCCTCCTTGGTCAACAGCTTCCCTTCCCGGCAAGCAACATAATTGTGGTAGTAATAGCTTCACCAGCACTGTGTTTAAGTGTGTCCTCTGGCTTCTTATTTTCTGTTTTTGTTGAGAGGTAGTACAGTGTGGTGACTAGGGTTATTCCAGTCCCTTCTCTGACACATACTGACTTTATGATCTGGGTAAACCACTTAACCTTTCAGTGCCCAGGCTGGGAAGGAAAGCTTCTTGCAGAAGGTAGAGTTTTACCTAAGACTTGAAGGAAGCTGGAGGAAGAGGTGAAGAGGGAAGAGTATTCCAGGCATAGCTAGTGAAAAATGCACTGAGTTAGAACATAAATTTCTTGAGGAACAGCAAGGAGATCACTGTCACTGAATCAAGAGTACATGGGGAGGGCAAGTAAGATGTAAGAAGATTGGCCAGGTAAGAAGGGACCTCATTATGAAGAACCTTAAAAACCAAACAGATTTTTATATTTGATCCTGGAAATAATAGGGAGCCACTGGAGTTTATTGAACGGGCATAGGAGGGACCTGAATTTAAAGGATGATCACTTTGACAGCGGAGTGGATGATGGACTATAGTGGAGAAAAGACCTGAGCAGTCTGTTGTAATCCTCCAGGGATGAGTTTCATGAGCACCTGCATAATAAAGAGGACAGAAGGGGGCATTTTTGAGAAATTTTGTGTAGACATACAATTGACAGGATTTGGATGATAGAGAGAGGGCAGGGAGTTGAGTATGACACCTCGGTTGTGAGTCTGGGTAACTGAAAGGATGGTGGTGCCTTTGACAGCAGTAATAGGACTGGCAGGAAGAAGGGAGGGTTTTGGGGAAAAGATAATGAGTTTAGTTTGGGACATGTTGGGTTTAAGATGTCTATTGCATTTCTAGTTCAAGATGTCTAATAGGCAGTTAAAAATTTGAGACCAGGGGTCAGGAGAGAGGATAGGGCTGGATAAATCTGAGAATCTGCATAGAGGTGATAATTAAATCCATGAGAGCTGATGAGATCACCAAGTAAAATAGTATAGAGGGCAGCTAGGGTTCAGTAGATGGAGCTCTGGGCCTGGAGTCAGGAAGACCCGAGTTCAGCTGTGGCCTGAGACACTTCTTAGCTGTGTGGCCCTGGGCAAGACACTTAACCCTGCTTGCCTCAGTTTCCTCATCTATAAAAACAAGCTGGAGAAGGAAATGGCAAACCACGCCAGTATCTTTGCCAAAGAAACCCAAATAGAGTCACAGAAGAGTGAGACATGACTGAAAACAACTGAACAACAATAAAAACCGTTGGACAAAGATTTCTAGCGTATTATCAGTAGTTCCTTGGGGGCCTGACAGCCTGTGTGGACTGGGAAGGGAATAAGTAAGCATTTATATGGTGCCTACTATATGCCAGGCATTGTGTTTTTTACAAATATTATCTTACCTGTTAGGCACTGTGCTGAGTGCTTTTTACAGATATCTCAGTTTATCCTCATAACAACCCTGTGAGGTAAGTACTATTGTTATCTTCATTTTTAATTTGAGGAAACTGAGGCAAACAGCAGTTTGCCCAAGGTCACACAGCTAGTAAGTGTCTGAGGTCAAATTTGAACTTAGGTCTCCCTGACTTCAAACCCAGCTTTGTCCACTTTACCACCAGCTGCTCTGAGTGGGGTAGGAGGAGGGGAAGGTATTAGTGAAGAATGAGCTGGGTGACTAGGCCTTCTCTTTCTCAGGCAGGGGCTCCCAGTCGTTGTATTGACTTCTGAGTAGCTGTCAGAAAGTGATAAAGTGGAAGATGGAGGAGCAGGTACTTACTTCAGAGGGGTGGAGGTAACACCTATGGATTTGGGGCTTTCTGACCCTCTTCCCAGGGTGAGACGTGGTAATATTCTTGTGAGATATTTGTATTTTAAGTTTGTTAAACCTTATAGTGCTATAGAAATGTTATTATTGTTGCTATGAATAACTCAGATGAATATCTAATTGGAATAAGGGCTAAGAAAAAAATTTAATTAGGTTTTCATCCCAACCCTCTCCTCCCCTCCACCCCCAACAGGCAGGTAGTCCCCTACCATTAAAGGTTGATGACCCCTGGTATATAAAGTTGAAGCAAGGTGAAACCAGATGATCTTAAGATCCTTCTGTTTGGTCTGGGAGTATCTTTTTAATGAGTTGTTTCTATCTTGTCCATGCCAAAGCATTGAACTGCTTGGATTCGGAAGACCCAAGTCTGCATTTTGGCATGTAACTGGCATGTATGTTGTTTTAAACTATAGGCCACTATAACATCTAGCTAGACACATTAAAGCTGGTAAGTTGTGTTAAGATGATTGAAAGAATCTTCATTAACATTCTCTTCTGATACATCATTATGTCGAGATGTTCTTATGCCAGGGGAATACTGATTCGGCAGATTCTCCCAAGCTTAGAGCCAATGTCAGCGAGCATGTCTGTCATCCGAGGACCCCTGAGGTGCCTTCAGAGAGGCCCATCATCTGGTTCACTTTTTGGTCACTGCAACACTCAGTTAGTTTGCTAATTCTTAGAGCTGTTATGATCTGCTTCAGGGGAGGAAGTACCTGTTCTGATGAAATCACAGGTCATGGAAGTAAAGAATCCATCAAGAAGCATCTATTAAGCACTTTCCTGTATGCTGACAGCAGGGAATACAAATTCAGCAAAAGAGAAAGGCAGTCACTACCCTCAAGAAACGTGCACCCCAGTGGGCAAAGGCAGCTCCGAAAAGGGAGCTAACCAGTCATATCTGGTAAATAAGTTTAGATGCAGTATGTTATTTATCCTCACACTGGTCCTGTGGGGTTAGGTGGTACGAATATTATCTAGTGCCCTCATAATTTTATACTGTTTATTTTTAAACTATCCTTAGTAAGCCTCAGCATCTAAAGATCCCAAATCTTATAAAAGTCACCATAAACCTCAAAAGTAGTGAAATGTACTAAGAGTCAGAAAACAATTAAACCATCAGTGTGGGTCACATGAACAGTGAAAAACTGCAATGACTAATCTGTTGTTTTTTAAAATGAGAGTGAAACTGTGACCGTGTCCATATGGCTGTGGGGCAGAAACTCCCAAAATAAAACTGACAAGCCACTGTGGTTGTTTTTTGAGTGGTTGGAAGGTGAGCTTTTAAAGAATATTCTGGTTTCTGGTGGAAATACACTTTAAAAAAAAACACATAAATTTAAAAAAAACTCAGATACTGCCTTCTTCTGTAGTATGTGTGCCTGACAGGCCTAGGGAGTAAGATGTGTTTGAAGAAATTGTTGCTCAGAATACCAGGTATTTTTGCCTGTGGATTTACCTAAGGTCACAGTTAATTAATGATAGATCTTAATCTCCTAACTCCCCAAATTATCATTTCTTTTTTTCCTGCTGTACCACAGCCGACTCCTTAAAATGAGGAAAGCTGTTAGGAAGTAAATGAAACTTTTTTTCAGTTGTTTCTCCCTTGGAACAGGCAGCCAAAGAAAACACGTAGGAAGAGACCACATCAAACTAATTCTTTATAAAGCGCATCAGTTTCAGGCACTCACTTTCTTCATATTCTGTAAATATGAAACTTGATCACTTCTGGATTTTGCCTGCCTGAAGAGGAGGCAGACTGCCCAGTTCCCACATACCTACTTCAGTAAAACCCCGAAGTAGACTGAATAATGATCAAGAAATCCAATGAGAAACTATGGTAAGTAGCATCTTCCACACCAAAACTGCATAAGGAGTCATCCAGAAGCCCCCAGGCAAGCCCCTTTCATACCCCCAACCTCCTTGAAGCAAAAATAGCTGAACCAAACCCTGCCATTGCAGGATAGCCTCTCATTATGATCAGAGAAGCAGCACAAGGGGCCAGCGAGGCTCTGTCTGAAGACAGTGAGAGGGGAGGGCTCTCCTAAGAATACTTCAGGGTTGTCCAGAAGCCCTTGGAAGTCCCAGCAAGAGGCAGCAAACAGACTGGTGCCTCCCACTGCATCCCCACAGTATACATACTGGGAAGGCTCAGGCCCAAGGGATCTGAGATTCCTAACACCCTGTCCTGAGATGCCAAGGAGGACCCTGAGGATCTAACACCACTCTAATCCTAAAAGATCCAGGGGGCCTAAAGCACAGGAACCCAAAACAAGGTAAAGCAGGGCTGACCACCTCTTCCAAAAGGACAGGAGAGCAATAGTTTTGCCCTGGCGCAAAGCTGGAGAAATAAGTAAGTGAAAGAAAATACCTACCCGCCTCAAAAATTATTACAGATTTAATTCTGTAACCTAAACAATGAATTTTCCCAAGGATTGTATCAGCACATAGAAGAAATTAATTAAGAGATTAAAAATGAAATAAAACATCTTGAAAGAACTGGAAGAAGACTAGCCTTGGATGCTATATTTCAAGAAAATATAAGTGAAAATTGCCCATATCTATTAGGACCAAAGGGCAAAGTGAGCAAAGAAAGAATCTACCACTCACTTCCTGAAAGGAGCCCCAAAAGGAAAAGTCCAAATTATGTCATAGCCCAAATCCAGAACTCAAAGAAAAAATACTGCTGGGATCCAGAATGAAGTACTTCAATTATCAAGGAAATACTATCAGAATCAATTAAGATCTGACAGCTTCTACTAAAAGTGAGGGAAAATCTTGGAATACAATATTTTAAAAGCAAAGGAGATAGCATTACAACCAAGAATAACTCATCCTGGCAAAACTAAATATAATTTTATAGGGGGGAAATGGATCTTTATTGGAATAGAGAGATTTCAAACATTTTTGATAAAAAGACCAGAAGTGAATAGAAACTTTGAAATACATTAGGAAGTACAGAAGAAAGCATAGACAAGGAGGGCAGTTTTGAAAGTAATGCCTGGGGTTTGTTACATACTTTGAAAAAAATTAATCAGTATGAAATGAGGTTCGTGGTTGTTTCAGATGGAATGCTCTTGGTATTCTGCTGTGTGTATAGAAATGTTCTTTTTTTATGTTTAAGTATAGAATTTTTGAAAAACAAAGACCGAAAAAAGGAAACTTAATAATCACTAAGCTTTTATTAAGTACCTGCTATGTGCCAGGTGCTGTTTAAGTCTAGGGTTACAAAGAAGGGCAAAGGACAGTCCAAACCCTCAAGGAGTTCATACTCTAATTAATAAGTAGGTTCTTAAAGTTCCTTTAACAAAAGGCGAGGCATAAAGTGTTTCATATTTTGGAGACTGAAAGCAGAAATTTGTTGTGCTCATATGCAAAAAAAATGTGTATGAATGTATCCAGTGTGTACAGACTTCTGATATGTACCTATGTTGCTGTAGGCAACAATAACGACATCTCCTTAGCGTTTGCTTTTATTTCATATTAGAACTAACCTTTTGGGGTTAGTTGGGCACTTTTTGAGCTTAAGTTTGTTTTCTTTCTGATAGGCTTTATGTCTTTGTGTAAACAGCACAGTGTAATAGGAAGAGAACTGGGGCTGGAGTCAGAGGACCTGACTCTGGCACTTGCTACCACTGGTGTAACACATCCCTTTACCTCTCCAGGCCCTCTTTATTCAGTTTCTTAATCTGTAAAATCACTGGGTTGGACTAAATGCCCTCTAATGGCCCTTCCCAGCTCTAAATCCATATATGATATTCAGATCCTACAGTTTGGTTTTGGCTAAAATACAGGGCAGGTGACTTTTCAGAAGTAAAGGATTAAAACAACTCTTTTTTTTATTATTCTTTTTTCTTCGTATGATTTAGGGTCCCTGCTTCTTGGGTAGAAATTTGTAAAATAGGGTAGTTACCTGTGTTTGCAGAGTCAGAACTTTGCAGTAATGATATTTTCTTGCTCTTGGGGGTCCATTCTGTTAGTGTTGACTGAAGAAGGGACTTGGTGTTCTCATTAAAGTTTTGGCATTAAGAGTTATTGGTTGGGATTATCTGTCATCATGAAAAAATAGAACTAGTTCGTATTTCTGTAGAACTATCTGATTTTAAATCAGTTACCTGAAGCAGGAGCATTGCTGTCCTTTTTGTGGACTCTAAAACTGTATTTCAGATTTAGGCTTGATGTAAGGAAGCATTTCCTAACAATCAGAGCCCTAATTAGCTCTGGGTTCCCACTTCCTCCTCCTCCTCCCCTCTCTGCCCCCCATCCCCATTAGAAGTCTTTCAGCAAAGGCTGGGTCACTGCTTGTCGACTGCATTATATGTAAGATTCTTCTTGGTATGGAGGTAGACCAAATGGCCTTAGAGGTCCCTTGCGACTCTGAAATTCTGTAGGGTGGGTGCCTAGTAAGGACTTCTGTAGTTTACCCATATCTTGGAGCTTCAGAGCCATCTCTGCCTTAGAGCAAACAGTTCAACAGCAAAAAGCCACTATCAAATGGACACTTAAACCCTATATTTAGGGGCAGCTAGGTGGCACAGTGGATAGGGCACTGGCCCTGAAGTCAGGAGGACCCGAGTTCAAATCCAGCCTCAGACCAAACACTTGACGCTTACTAGCTGTGTGACCCTGGACAAGTCACCTAACCCCAATTGCGCCCCTTCCCAAAAAAAACCCAAAACTCAAAACCTACATTTATATAGTGCTTTTTACTATTTACAAGATGCTTCCTCTTTGCTTCCCTGTGAGGTAGGTATACAACTTATACTAATGTCTTACAGTGAGAAAATAGAGGCTAAGAAAGTTGATTGATCTTTTAATTGAATTAAATAATCTTGAGTAAGGAATACATTTTAGTCATCGTTTGTACAACACATACATTAGATTTGGTATGTTTCTGTCATTTCTGCTTTTTCCTTTTTTTTCTCCTTAGATGAAAGGAGCATTGACTGAAATTATCCAGCTTGCAACCTTGGATTCAGACCCTTGGGTCTTAATGGTAGCTGATATTTTAAAATCCTTCCCAGATACTGGTTCACTTAACCTTGATCTTGAAGAACAGAATCCCAACGTTCAGGATATTTTAGGAGAGCTTAGAGAAAAAGGTATGTTGTGTTTTCATTGAATTGGGGGGATCTGAGTAGGCATGTGTTTTCTTCATTTAAAGTGAGTTGTCCTACTTCTGTCACAGTCGACACCTTGTAGTTCAAGCATTCCCTCTTTTTATAAGTAAAGGGGAAGTACAGGATTTAAGTGCTCCAGAAACACAAGTCCAGTGCTCCTAGGGAGTACAAAACAAAAACCTAAGACTTAGTATTTTAAGTTGATCTGTCAAAGGTTACAGATGCATCCCAAACTGAAAACCATAGCCATGGAGGGGCTCTTAGAGATGATGTGAGCCAACTCCCTTAATGATCCATTGTCATCGTCGGTTCACTTAATTTGTGATGTCATCAGAGTGGTTATTTGTTCTTGGTAACAATCAGAAGTGAACTGTCTCTCTTCATCTTGGATACCTTGCAGAAGACTTCTGTTAGGGTCTGTACTCTGTACCAGGACAGACCTTGCACTGTTCATCAGCTATTCCTTGTTTTTGCTATGGGATTGACCCATCTCCCTTTCCTGTGCTGCATTTTCTCAATTGAGGAAACCAGTAACTGACCTTTCTTGGGTGTGTTTTCATTCCTGTTACTTTAAAATAGTTGAATTAGTCACGCAGAGAGAGAGGTTTGTGCCTACACTCAGTGTGTTGTGGGCCACATACAGCTCGTGGGCCGCATGTTTGATACCCCTGTACTGGAGGAATTATATATTGCCTCCTGAGGCTTCTATGTGCTAACTTCCTAATGGATAGCCTCCCTGTAGACTTAAGAATGTTACAGAGCTCCATCAGTCTTCCCCCACCCCCCAAAACAAACAAACAAACAAAAAAAAAGACCTTTGTTTTTCCTTCCTAAAGCATCCGAGTCTTTTTAGTTTCTCATGTTAGGAAATAGGGAGAACAATGAACAAAGCCATGAATTGTGTGTCTTTATGGTGTTACCAAGGTCAGTTGTAGTCCCATTTCCCTCCAGCCTTCCACCTAAAGAGCTCCTTCCTTGATCAGTGCTGTTAGTATATGGAAGTTCTTGATGAGTCTTGGCTCAGTGGATAAGTGACAAGACTTCTCAAAGACAAACAGTTTCATTTCATAAGGAACTGTGTTCAAGGCAGAAATTCTTATTAGGCAGAGAGATACTAAGGTACTGTATTCAAGGAAGATGTCCTTACTAGATAGACAAATACTAACCTTAGAATTAAGTAGGAGCTACTCTAGAATCTTTTTTGAACACCAGTGTAATTATGCACCCCCTCTTTGGAAGCAAAAGGTGCTAAAGATTATTTACAAAACTAGGAGGTGGTATGGGTATTAGATTTATGGCCTGTAATATATTGAACTGATTTCTTGTTTGTCTCTGAAATCACCAAAGTAGGTGATTTACTTATATTATACTTATATACTTAAGGTGAACTACTCATTAATTTCTGATTCATTGATTGCGGTGTAGGTGACTACAAAATGTGAAGTTTGTAGGTGAGATAGTACATCTTTCTGTTATGCAGTTAGATCATTGTAATTTTAAACTACAAATTTTGTTGTGATTTACCTTGTATATCAACTGTAAGAGAACTGTGTTTCCTAAAGTATTGTCTTGCTCTTTACTGACAGTTAGTGAATGTGAAGCATCTGCTATGTTGCCTTTGGAGTGTCAGTACTTAAACAAAAATGCCTTGACCACCCTTGCTGGACCACTCACGCCCCCCGTGAAGCATTTTCAGCTGAAGAGAAAGCCGAAAAGTGCCACTTTGAGAGCAGAGCTCTTGCAGAAGTGTGAGTGTGGGTGTATATCTAGGAAACGGAGCACCTACAGTTTGTGTGATATAAATGTCACTATGTTGGTGGGGAAATGTTTTACATTTTAAGGGACAGTAAACAGGACTGCCTTGGTGCAGGTATATGATGACCTTTTGTTCTGTTTCAGAAGCTCCCTTGAATGTATTAAAGCAACCAGGTCTTTTTTTTTTCCCCCATAAAAGCAAAATTGGAACAAGTTGCCTTCACAACAGGAAATCTCAGCATCCACTTTTGTTCTTTCCCTGGTTTAGATTTAGAAAGCCAAGGCAGGTTGTCATATGATTTGGTTGAGCTGGAAGGGGCCAGAGAAATCATCTTTTCTAACTCCCGTTGGACAGTTATTAAACTCCATAAATTCTAAGTGTGCTTTCGTTCATCTCTATATTCTCAGTATCTAGCATGGCACAGTGAGTGTTGTATTTCCTTAATAAATGTTTATTGGACTGAATTGACAGATAAAGAAACTGAGGTCCAGGGACAGCTAGGTGGCACAGTGGATAGAGCACTGGCCCTGGAGTCAGGAGGACTTGAGTTCAAATCTGGTCTCAGACCGGATACCCTGACACTTACTAGCTATGTGACCCTGGGCAAGTTACTTAATCCCAATTGCCTTGCAAAAGAAAAAAAGAAACTGAGGTCCAGAGACAGGGGACTTGCCTGAAGTTCCACAGTGGGCTTGTGACAGAGTTTGGGCTAAAATCCAAAATCCTGCTTTGGGCCCATACTACACAGGATACGGTAGCATACCTTCACTTTCAATTTGAAGTTCCCTAAATAATATTTTTGTTTGTTTGGGTCCAGAAATGTGACATTCATTAATGTGGGGTACTCCCTCCACCAATGAGCAACTTCTTTGTAAGTTGGAGAATTACTTGGAGCCTTAGCTCCATGAATGAATACCGAGACTTCTGAAGCACCAGCAGAGCTGGATTTTGTAAGGAGCTCTCTCTGTCCAAGGCAGGAGCTCTTGTTAGACAGCAGTAGATACTAACTTTAGGAACAGGTCCTCCCTCTCCTCTCCAGTCTGTGTGAGCATAGCTCTGGGGCACTGGGATCCATCCTTCGTTTCCACAGCTCTGGTGTCAGAGGAAGGATAAATAAATGTGATTGACCCAGCCTGACTCAAAAGCCATCCTCAGCCTTCTATGCCATGGTCCTTTCAAAGAATACTTTACCATATCATGTACCTATCCTGGAAGAACATCTTTATTTACATTAGGGGAATCTGTATAGGAGTGCTGGATTGGAGTCTGACAGATTGGGTTCAGATGCCAGCTCTTCCACTTAACTAACTATCCCTGTGACCTTGGTTGGGCACATAACCTCTCTGGGCCTTTTTCTCCTAATCTGTAAAATTGGGGGTTGGGGCAGATGAATTCTAAGGTCTCTTTCAGCTCCAAATCTATTTGAGGAAAATTGAGGGAAGGATCTTATTTATTTTTGTGACTTTTGGCTTTTCTTGAGCCACAGATTATTTCAGTTTGATACTTAAGCTTTTTACTGGTTATTGAAAGTGGGAACTGTTTTGTAACTTAGTTTTTCCAGATACTTGTCAGAGCTAAATAGAAATCTGTTGTGGGTGGTATTGCTGATCGGGGGAGAGGCAGGAAAAAATGTTGGATTTTGTGTCTGTCCCCATTTTGCATTGAATTGTGTTACAAGAAACTTGCTTATCCAGAATGTCAGGGGAGTAAGATGTTTTGGTTAATTTAATATTCTGGTAATTAATATCAAATGGAAATTAGAATTCTAGAATTAGAATAAAATATGCTAACAGAAACAGTTGTTTTAGAAGGTACTTTAGAACCTTAAAGTGTCTTAAATGTTTTATACCTACAGTATAGCTAAGTGGTTTCGTGTTTCCCCTTCAGCCCCGGCCTTCCTTTTGTGCAGCAACTGGCCCAGTGGTGCTGCCTGCTTGTCTGACCATCATTCCCCCACTTTCTTTTCTCTAGCCTTGGAGATGTAGTATGCATGCACTGCCCTTCTTTTACTTCTTTTCATAGCTCAGTTATTTGCTGTCCAATATCTTGTTGCTGTTGCCTAGATTGACTTAGGAAAATGATGTTGATTATGAAGAGGAGGAAGGTGGGGATGATAAATCACATTTATTTATCATTTTCAGGTTTTGCCAAGCACAGTGCTGAAAAGTTTGCACTGCATCCATTCATCTTCATTCCATTTGTGAGCTAAAAAAGACAATACTCCCAGTCTGGCTAGATGTAAAAGTTTTGCTAGTGTTGGGCCTGTATGGGAAAAGAAAACTATTAAGGTTTGAGTTGAAATTAGAAATACTGAAGAATTAGTGCTACCAAAAACTGCCCACAAATTTCCTTTGCATTCTTCAGCTTTTTGGAAATTTCTTTTTCTTTCCATCCTCTTCTAGTTTAATTTTTTTTTTCTCCAGGCACCAGCATTCAGGAGTAAAACGCACAGACAGCTTTATTTTTTGTTTTAAATGGATGTTACATTAGGCTATTCCCCTTTCTCATTGTAGTTAGTCAGTATCTCAACACTTAATGGTTTAAATAGGTTTCTTTAGGCTGGTCTTACCATGTATGTTCACAGGAAAAGGCATTCAAATTCCAAATGACTATTCCTAGTAACTTGGTCCATTTTTAAGTGTGAAGACTTCTTTACAAAAAGCTGCTTCCTTAGGCTCTTCTCAGGCTTGCATTCTAAATGAGTGGCAGGTCTTTGTGTTCAGAAAAGCAGTTTTGTAGGAATAGATGTTTGTGACTCACACCCTTTTCTTTTTTTTGTAGCCACAGAGACTGCCCAGCAGCTCAAGAAAACAGCTGGAGTACCTTTCCATGCCAAAGGAAGGGGACTGGTCAAAAAAATTGATACCACAAGTAAGAGTTCCACAACTTCTAGTGTTTAAATTGGAGGCACAATGTTTGCAGACACAAATGAAGGCGTCCCTGTCTTGGTCTCTGGGTGTTTGTAAGGAAGAGGCTTGTGAGTTGCCCCATTGTCCTATATGGTAGTTTGATTTGAAGATATTTATTCTTTTCCCATTTGGAAAATTCAAATGCATAAAACCTATTAAGCATAAAATTGGCATTAGTTTACTAAACTGTATTAGTTACACATGATAAAACAAGATGAATTTTATAAACTCTTTACGTAGAGTCATTGCCTGTAAAGATGTGTCAGAATGTGTAAAGAGAACTGTGTGTTTCAGTCTCCAGTTTGCCCATCTAGCCTTATTTATAGTAGGACCTTAAATGCCATATTAGATTGAATTTCCAGTAGCTCATAGGTGTAGCAGTAGCTTGGTGACATGGTGTTATTGCCTTGGTGGTTATATTATAATTGTATAGTATGGCCACCCAAATAATTATATGCACATCATCAAGGTATCCAGAGCTATCAAACCACTTGACTAGCTTTTTCAAGTTTGTCTAGTCCTATTTTAGAGCAGGGGTCATTTGGCAATCTAGGCTGCACTCCCATTCCTCCCCCTGCCTATTTTTGTACAGCCCACAAGGTAAGTATGTTTTATGCAGTTTAAAATATAGTTTTATTGTAGTTTAAAATGTAAAGACCATTTTGAGCTCAAAAAATGGCCTGTAGTTTACCTGTTTCTATTTCAGAGCCATGCTTTCCACTAAGACTACATGTGCAGAGTTAAAACCGGAGAGTTTTATATTGCTGTTTTATCTGTTAGTGGTATTTTCAGTTAAATATATCTTACCTTTGGGTGGCTTTTGAATATGCCTTGTAACATTATTTACCATTGCTCCATTTGTCTCCCTCCCTCATTGTTATCCTCTTTTAGCACCTCTTAAAGGCATCCCGAAACAGGCTCCTTTCAGAAGCCCAACCACACCCAGTGTTTTTAGCCCTGCTGGAAACCGGACTCCAATCCCCCCTTCTCGAACCCCTCTACGAAAAGAACGGGGAGTGAAGGTGGGCAAATTGTTTTGGACTTCCTTTAGCATTTCTTTCTTCCACAAGATGGTAGCATTTGAAGCAAAGTCATGTTATTTGCTGTTGTCTGTCTTAATAAAGGTTTTGGATTTTGGTTTTTTGGCAGTTACTAGATATTTCAGAGCTGGATATGGTTGGTGCAGGCCGAGAGGCAAAAAGAAGAAGAAAGACTTTAGGTGTGTATGATGGGGTCACTACCCACCTCCTCTCTACTAAAGGATGTTTGAAAATCTTACTTTGGCTTTTCGAGGAATTGGGGAAATGCCATGCTGCAGAGGAGCTGTAGAACCCTAGGATTACAGAGCTTCAGAGCTGGGGAGAATCCTTTTCCCTTTGCCAAGAAGGAAACTGACACCCAGAGAAGGGGATGGGGAAGGGCCACCCTGCTCCGTCTGTAAAGGGAAGGGCTTAGAATCTGGAATTGGCCTTGAGCTCACTTGTTTGTGGACTGAATCACTTCCTTAAAGCATGCGTTTCCTCCAGTCCAATTGTAATTTGTTTCATACCTAACAAGAGACTTATTTTTCATATTTTATTTTATCACAAATTATAGTGGATCTTTGATCTCATCGATGTGGGTCCTCCTTGGTGCAGACTGCCATCCTCTGGATGGAGGTCTTTAACTTGTTTTTTGTTGACAGTTGTATAGTATTGAGGTTATCCTTCTGTTAATCTTGCTGTTTTGCTCTGTGACAGCCTCACCTCCTCTTCTGGTTGCCAGGCTACTCCATCTCTCACAACACTTCACATACTTAGCTGTTCATTGGAGACTGGCTGCATGCAGCCTGCTTATGCCTATTATGGTGGGGGCTGGGGGGTGGGGGGGTGGACAGGAGCAGAGGGTGTGGAGAATCATGTCATTCTGAGACTATCTCTAAACATTAATCTTCTCCTCTTATTAATAATGTTCTATGAATTAGTGACAAAAGTTAATCTGAGACTGAAAAAATTACCCTTTGCAAACCTTAGAACACTATATAAATGCTAGCTGCTTTTATAAATATAAAGATAGTGTGACACTTTAGCATGGGCCTTTTATTGAATATGTCAGGGTGACCTTCAGAAGTTAGCTTAAGGTTTAAATTGAGTTTTAAGCAAATAATTGGTTTGAAGATTTCAAAACAGTCTTGAACTGAACACACATTATAGTACATAAAATTTCAAAGTCATACTTTCTTTAGAAAGGAGCTAAAGATTGGATTTGTTTCTTAATTGTATAGAATATTTAACAAATAGTTTACCTAGGCCTTTTTTTTTTCTCAATCATCAATAGATACAGAAGTTGTGGAAAAACAAGCCAAAGAAGAAACTGTTGTCGAAAACGCTACTCCTGATTATGCTGCTGGCCTTGTTTCCACCCAGGTTGGTCTCAGCATCATCTGTATGTTTGATGATAGTTTTGTTAAAGTTCTCTGGAGTTTTATTTTGACAAAAGTATAGTTTTAGACTTCATCTCATGAACTTTTATTGATACTTAAATCCACCAAAGAATATTGTGTATACCATTACGTTTATTTTAAAACATTCAGCTTACGTGGAAAAGGATCCTCTCTAGGCTGGTAATGACCCAGATTTGACATGTGAGATACAGACTGTGTTTTTTCCCTTAAAGAAGGAGAGGATTGTATCTCCTGTTTCTCTTCTGAGAATGATCAAATAAATCTGCTAGCATTCTCAGTCTAGCAGAAGGGAGGACCACACCATTTCTAGTCTTGGCTCTGCCATTAGCTATGGTCACACCATGACGCATCATCTTACTTTGAAACCGGATTTCTACTTTTTTCAAGGTTGTTGCAGAGATAGCAATATCTGGGGAAATGCTTCAGAAAGCTAGAAGCTATGTACATGTGAAATTGTGAGGCTAGCAAATGGAGGTATTTGGACTCATGGGAGAATGTAACTTTTTAAAATTTTAAGATCAGGCTTTTTTGTAATTAGTTATATAACTCACGAGGAATTGCAAAAACTTTTACAGAAACTTGGTTCTTTGAACAATGAGCCTGCACTACCTTCTACAAGCTACTTGCCCGCAACTCCGAGTGTGGTTCCATCATCATCCTATATACCAAGCTCTGAAACGCAGCCAGGTAAGTAGTCTTTTACTTGCATCACTCCTTTGAATACTTTTCTGGATCGCTAACTTATGTTCACTTAAATTCTTTTATTCAGAGGAAGAAAAAAGCGTCTTGTAATAGATCCTTCCTGGTCAGTTCCATTCATACAAAACCATGAAGTTTTGTTTTTGTTCTTTAATGGAATGAATTTATTCTGTAACATGCCAAACTTTTAGGAATAATAAAAAGCACAGGTCCTGAATCTAATGTGGGAACGGAGAATGATGTCAGTTGATTAATGGGATTGGAAGCCAGAGAGCCATGGTCTGAAAAGTGAGGGGGAGGTGAGAATGTGGAGCCAATGAATCTGACTGTCCTTTTCTAGGTGTGAAAGGGGTGAGAAAAAGGTGGCAGGATCAAATGAAGTTTTTTTTTTTTTTTAAAGTCGATATGACTGGGGCATGTTTGTGGGCAGCATGAAAGGAGCCAGGAGATGGAGATTGAGAGATGGGAACCATATGGTCAAGGTCCAAGTAGATGGGTTGGCTTTGGCGAGAAGAAGGGCCACCTTCCCCTTGGAGATTAAAGCAGAGAAATAGAGAATGGGCAGTGGTAGGAAGGAGTTTTGTTTAGGGAGAAGAAAGAACTGGAGGGATGGCCTGTTTGTTCACTTAAGTCAGAGGTAAGATCCTCCTCTGAGAAACAGACATATTGTGGATGATGTAGGAAGCTTGAGGAAAGAGGAGGCGAGGTTTGGGGTAGTTGTTAATGGGGAGTGTGGTGGTCTGAGAAGAGTAAGGAAGTGGCCGCACAGTAGTGAGGGCCAAGGTGAGATTGTACATGATGTGAACTCGTTCGCTAGCTCAGTCACCTCCAGGATGTATTCAGCAGGCTGCGTAGGAGAGCCGGAGATGGGGCTTTGGGGAGGGCCTGCAGCAGGACAGGACTGCTGGGAGAGTGAGGCTGTGAGGGCACAGTGAGGAACAGTGGACTTAGGGAGGAGTCAGGTGGAGAGAGAGGAGCTTGTCATCTGAGAGGAGAGTTTGGGAGGTATAATAGTTGTGGGCGATAGTGACATCTTCCTGGCTTTAACAGTTCCTCTTCGTGGCGGAGGCACATGCTGTGAAGCGTCATGGGCTAAGAAGCCAGGGGGCGTGAAGTCTCCAAGTATCATGGCCTTTCTTAAGGAGGAAGAGTGCTGTAAGCTGATACTGAACTCCCTAAGAAAGGAGTAGGGAGTGACCTTTGGCCTTGTAGAACCTCAGTCAGGCTCTAGGCATGGCTGTGAGCTGAACTCAGGTGAGGGAGAAGAGCGATCCAGGTCAGTAGATAGCTAAAGCCAGGATCTGAATAGGGCGACAGAGGCAGATGAAGTGAACTTCCAAAAAGAGCCTGCCAAGTCTGGGCCTGGCATTGAGGAGCAAGGGGCTGCACCCGAGAAGGTGCATCCAGGACTGACGCCACCCAGGGATGCTGTAACCTTTGGGGGCTGAAAGGAGCGTGTTACCAGAGGGACCTGGTGGCCCAGAGTGGGCAGAGGAAACTATGAGCTCAAGTGATTTTAATGTATTCTGATTTCATCTCTCTTTTTTTTCCCTTTTTAAAAATTTTAATTAATTAATTAATTTTTAGTTTTCAGCATCCACTTCCACAAGACTTTGAGTTCCAAATTTTCTCCCCGTCTTGCACCTCCTCCCACCCCAAGACGGCATGCATTCTGAATACTCCTTCCCCCAATCTGCCCTCCCTTCTCATATATGCTTTAAATTCCTCTATGTCATTGAATGTCAATTTTTTCTCCTCGTTGATTACACTCAGTTTTGCTGGGTAAGTGATTCTTGGTTGTAATCCTGGTTCCTTTGACCTCTGGAATATTATATTCCAAGTCCTCCAGTCCCAGAATGTGAAAGCTGCTAAATACAGATCTTACCCTGATTGTATTTCCACAGTACCTGAATAGTTTCTTTCTGGCTGCTTGTAGTGTTTTCTCCTTGACTTGGGAACTCTGGAATTTGGCTATAATATTCCTGGGAGTTTTCCTTTTGGTATCTCTTTCAGGAGGTTATTGGTGGATTTTTTAAATTTCTATTTTACCTTCTGGTTTAAGAATATCAGAACTGTTTTTNGGCTATAATATTCCTGGGAGTTTTCCTTTTGGTATCTCTTTCAGGAGGTGATTGGTGGATTTTTTAAATTTCTATTTTACCTTCTGGTTTAAGAATATCAGAACTGTTTTCCTTAATTTCTTGAAAGATGATGTCTAGGCTCTTTTTTTTTGATCATGGCTTTCAGGTAGTCCAATAATTTTTGAATTATCTTTCCTGGATCTATTTTCCAGGTCAGTTGTTTTTCCAGTGAGATAGTTCATTCTTTTGGTTTTGTTTTATAATTTCTTTATTTCTCATAGAGTCATTAGCTTCCATTTGCTCCATTTTAATTTTTAAGGAATTATTTTCCTCTCAGTGAGCTTTTGGACCTCCTTTTCCATTTGGCCAATTCTGCTTTTTAAGGCATTCTTTTCCTCATTGGCTTTTTGGACTTCTTTTGCCATGTGGGTTAGTCTGTTTTTTACATTGTTATTTTCTTCAGTATTTTTTAAGGTCTCCTTTAGCAAACTGTTGACTTGTTTTTCATGATTTTCTTTCATCACTCTCATTTCTCTTCCCAATTTTTCCTCTACTTCTCTTACTTGCTTCTTAAAGTCCTTTTTGAGCTATTCCATGGCCTGGGACTAATTCATATTTTTCTTGGAGGCTTTGGATGTAGGAGCTTTGACTTTGTTGTCTTCTTCTGGTTGTAGGTTTTGATCTTCTTTATCACCAAAGTAAGATTCTATAGTCTTGAGGTTTTTTTTACACTGTTTGCTCATGTTCCCAGCCAATTACTGCTTCCGATGTAGAGGGTGTACTGTCCCAAGCTTTAAGGGTTTTGTGCAGCTGTTTTCAGAGATATTTCTAGGGACCTGTAAATCTTCAGTTCTTCCAAGGTAGTATCATAAAGGGTGAGATGTTTACTTCTCTTCTGGCCGGTACTCTAGTCTATGAGTGACCACAGGCGCTCTTTTCTGCCTTTGAACTGTGAGGAGGATTTCCTCTCCATTGCCACACCAGTGCTTCTGTGAGACCCAGATCCAAGCACAGGCAAAGCAAGAGAATCTTGCCTCAGCACCAGCAAAGAAATCCGTGCAATCCCCCTCTGATCAGCCTCTCGATCCCCCCTCTATCTGTGGGCCGAGAGCTCCGGAAGCAGCCACCCCCGGAGCTGTGCTGGGACTGGGGCTGGGACCGGGACCGAGCTTCTTTCACCACGGTCACAGACCTTTCCTACTGACCTTCTAAGTTGTCTTTGGTGTTTGTGGGTTGAGAAGTCTGGAAACTGCTACAGCTGCTAGTGATTCAATCCTCTGAGGCTGCTTCAGATTTGCAGAGGTCTAGTCTTTGCCTGTGTGGCCCACGCTGAACTGTGCTTCTCTCCCAGCCTGGCACAATAGACCTTTCCGATCAACTGTCCAGGTTGTCTTGGGCTGGAAATTTATTTCACTCTGTCTTTTTGTGGATTCTGCTGCTCTAGAATTTGCTTAGAGCCATTTTTTACAGGTATTTGGAGGGGTTTGGGGAGAGCTCAAGCAAGTCACTGCTTTCCCTCTGCCATCTTGGCTCTGCCTCCCCCATCTCTCTTCTTCTTACATTTCTCCTGACTAACAGTTTTAAAGCATTTGAGGGGAAAAAGGTGTTTCCCGTATTAAGTTTCCAAACTCCTCTGACTTGCTGTTGCTGACTGAGTGAGAGTTAGATTCCTTACCTGGACTTCCATAGTTTGGAGCCACCTTATCTTTCCAGCCTAATTTGGAAATGCTGCTGCCCTGCAGCCAAGCTCTGCTACTTCTAAGGATGTTCCCACACTCTGCCAAGCCCATTTCCTTCTGGAGTGTGACCTGTTAGGGCTGATGACACTCCTAGCTCATTGTAAATTGCCACATTGATTGGACGGACGTGTAGCTGCGATAGCCAGAGTTGAGTTCAGAAGAGAATGCCAAGAGGATGGATGTGCATATCTGCATACCCATATCCATATTCATCCCCCTCAGGTTCTCCCAGCTTCCCCATCTCCCCTCTGTGTAAGTGCTGCCTGACTCAGACCACTGGCTTCAGCCTTGAAATGCCAGGGCCATTCCCCTACAGCCTGACGGGTCCCTAGCACCTTGTTCACAATCGGCTCTTAATAAGTGTTTGCCCAGATGAGTGAAGCAGCGGATGAGGACTTGGTGATGAAACCTTGCTGTCAAAGCCTGTGCACATGCCCTCCTCTTTGGATCAGACAGTTAGAGCTGGAAGGGGCCCCAGAACCCCAGCCAAGTCTGACTCTCTCATTTTACATACCCCCACCTGCCTGTCTCCCAGTGGGCTTCCAAACCAGTAAATGACAGTTGGGTCACAGTTGGCTGCTCCTGTGCAATCTTTGTACTTCCATGGAATCCAGTCCTTGCCTATGATCTTCAGGGCTTCATTTGTGTTAACCTCATATGCCAACTAAAGTCTAAGCTTGAAGCCACAGGAAGTTATCTTTTTGTTTTAGCAGTCTAGGAGGAGTGGGGGGGTGGGGTGAGACCTCCACATCTTCTCAGGAAACAGAGGAGGGAAGGATAGGTGTAGACCAACACTGATCCTAGTTGGCTTTCCCCACGGGTCTGAAATGCCAGCAGGCTATCCACCCATCTTCTAGCTCTTCCAGTTGCTATTTTATTTCCCTTTGCAAAGTCCTTTGCCTCTTTTGAAAAGCTCCGAGTGAATTTTGAGTGCTGATATTAAGAAGCAAGTTTGTATTAGGCTCGAGATTATACTTTTACTCCTCTAACTTTATACCTGCAGCTCCTTCGGCTCGAGAGACCTTGCAGACCATCCGGCAGCCAGATGAGCCTGCAACCCCAAACACTACTCTTCCTGCTCAGTTCAAGCAGAGAACACCCATGTACAACAGCAATGCCAACCCTGCTCCTGCAGCTGCTGCTCCACCTACCTCACCTCTGACCCCTACCACCCTGCCTGCCATCGCCCCTGCAGCACAGACTCCTCCAGCGGTGCCACAGACCCAGCCAGCCCCACAGCCGCAACCCAAGAAAGGTCTATCCCTCACGGTAGGTCTGCTTTCCCGCCTCACCTGCTCCATTTAGAATCTCTGACTTCCTCCAATCTGTAAAGATTCAGCTTAGAAGCCACTTTCTTTTTTTTTTCTTCTGATTTTTAAACATTTTTATTTTAAGTTTTGAGTTCCAAATTTTATCCTTCCCTCCGCTTCCCCTTCCCTGAGATGGTAAGCACTTAGATATAGGTTATACATGCACAATTATGTAAAACATTTCCATATTAGGAAACATTTTCTATAAGAAGATTCAAATAAAAGAAAAAAATGAAAGAAAGAAAATGAAAAATAGCATGCCTAAGTCTGTTTTCAAACAATATCAGTTCTTTCTCTGGAGGTGGATGGTATGCTTCATTATTGGTTCTTTGGGATTATCTTGGATCATTGTATTACTGAAAATTAGCTAAGTTATTCATAGTTCTTCATCACACAATCAATATTGCTGTTACTGTGTACAACATTCTTCTGGTTCTTTTCACTTCACTATGCACCAGTTCCTAAGGAAAAATTGGTACTTGGGTAGGGACCTGTTGTTGGCTAGTCAATGAGAGCCAGAGTGAATTGGGTTTGAGGCATGGTCTTTAAGAAAGAAATCTAGCCAGTAAACCCCAAGATATCAAAGTAGGTTTCGGCCATCAAAATTTACCTTCCTTTGAGCAGAGCGCCCTAAGATAAGGTCATGATGCCTCATGTGGAGAGAGGAGAGGAGAGGAGCTGAGTTGCCCAACTGGAACTGGGTCCCCAGTGGGGCAGCTCAGAATTCTCACAGGTTGTGGTTTGTCCTTTGTTCTCATAGAGGACCATGACATCAGGAAGATGAAGGACATGTGAGTTGGATTTAAGTGAGGGTGGGCTGTGCAAAGTCGCCAGCCTCTCTTTCTCCTCCCTCTGAGCACATTATTTTTCATCTGTAAAATGAGAGGTTCCTGGGGCAGCTAGGTGATGCAGTGGATAGAGCTCTGGCCCTGAAGTCAGGACGACCTGAGTTCAAGTCTGGCCTCAGACCAAACACTTGACACTTACTAGCTGTGTGACCCTGGGCAAGTCACTTAACCCCAATTGCCTAAAAAAAATAAAAAAATGAAATGAGAGGTTCCTGAATTTTAGGAAGGAGACTGGAGGAGGTGATCTCTCCACAATCTCCTTCAGCTCTTATTTTCTATGTCTTATATTTCAGAGATTTTAAGTTTGTGTCTGAGTTATTGAATAAATTAGTTTGGAGGTGACCGATTCCGCCTGCTGTTGTAACAAAATGGACTAGCATTGCAGCGCCTTTCCAGCAGGCCCAGACTGCTGTCTCTGATGGGGATCCCTGTTGTCACACATCCCTGACCTAGGAGAGAGAGGTCCACCAAGCCCAGAAAAGTTCATTTTGTTGCTTCAAGAAAAACTAGTGGCATATGTGTAAACAAATTTAGTCCTTGGCTGGGCTTTGAGGCTGACTTCAATAACTTTGTGAGATCTGTGACTTCCTAAGGTGGGTCCTCTTTCCACTGATGCTCTCGAGGAAAGTATACTATTGTGAGTTATCATGGGGGGCCATTTGTGGGGCAGAATGTGCCCTCCTCTTGGATGGGCCAGGGATGGCCTGGCCTTGAAGCTTCTTTGGCCTAGGAGATGTGCCAGAGCTTGCACCCAGACTCTGAGGCCAGGCTCCTTCCTCCACCAGCACTGTTCACCATAATGTGGCTGCCTGTGCTCCACGGCTTGTGGAAGAACTTCAGATAGGCTTTGAACGAGAGACAGTTTTCAGATCTGGTAAAATGTGATCCTCTTTCCCTGATGTATCTATATTTATTCTCTTGTTTTTAGAGGGAGCAAATGTGTGCTGCACAAGAAATGTTCAAGACTGCAAACAAAGTGACCAGGCCCGAGAAGGCACTCATCCTGGGCTTCATGGCAGGATCCAGGGGTGAGGAGACATTGTCTCTGCTAAACCTGGAGGCGTTTTTAGTTTTTGTTTTTTGTTTGGTTTTTTTTTTTTTACGTAAATAGTATTTTATTTTTTCCAGTTGTATGTAAAGATGGTTTCATCATTCATTTTTATAAGATTTTGAGTTCCAAATTTTGCTCCCTGCCTACCTCTGAGGGGTTTTTATGGGGTGTTTGTCTACGAAGTAGATTTTCATTTGGTTTATGCTTGTATGTATCCCCCACCTTTGGACTGGACACATCAAACCTCCACCAGGTTGGCTGGTCCATTTGATACCTTGTCTAACCCCTAACCCCAGGTAGGATAATAGAGCAGAAAGGACTGGAGGACTTCAGGGATCTGTGGTTTCACTGGGGAAGATTCCCCCCTTCCCTCCCCTCCCCTTCCCTCCAGCCCCAAGTGTAGATCAGAGCCTGAGGACCTCATGAATTACTGTGGCCAAACAACATTGGTTTCCCTCCTGGCTGCATTCCTGGTGCTGAGTCTCTGTGGCTTTCACTAGCTGAATCCTGCCCCTGGCACTGCTGCACTTGAAGCCTTGTCAGGGCTTGTACCCCCTCCCTCATAGCCCTTGAGGATACAAGGTCATTCCTGCCTTACAGGGAGGGCTTAGTGAAGGGACCTCACCTTAGTAATCTGGGCTGGTGCTTCATTATGCAGGAAAATTGTATAATGATGGTTTAGTTCCTTAAAAATACTATCCATTTTGTCTTTCAGTGTATTCGTAAAGGGGTAGGAAATGGCCTATATCTTACTGTTTTTTGAGAAATGAACTAAATGGATTCCAGTTTGCAGCACACATTCTAAATCTTTATTTTCCTTTCTTGCTTGATTTTTTTTTTAATTTCTGGTGCTTGTTGTCTACACAGAGAACCCTTGCCAAGAGCAGGGTGACATCATTCAGATCAAGCTCAGTGAGCACACGGAAGTTCTTGACAAAGCTGACGGCACGGGAAGCACCACCATGTTAGTTGACACGGTGTTTGAAATGAACTATGCCACTGGCCAGTGGACCAGGCTCAAGAAGTATAAGCCCATAACAAATGTTTCCTAGAGGACCCAGGACGAGACCGCGGGGACCAAGCCGAGCATGGAGAGACAGCAGGGATGGCCCTTGACTCGAGGACATCCACACTCTGTTTCTTGTTCCCTTCCAGGCTGACTTCTACCCAGCCCCCCTCGGGAGTGTGCTCTGACTGAGGCCCGGTAGATTGGTAGGGTTTCTAAAATGGAAAAGATGGATCGATTGTGCCACGTTCTAGTCCTTCCTCCGAGAACTTCCCCTCTGGATGAGCAAAGCTCTGTTCCAAACTTGGGGAGGAAAAATGATTTATGGGATTGCTTTCAAATTTTCTCTTAAGCCAAGATGATAAATTCCCTGCAGATTTGTACAACCTTGTGCTTTAGCTCATTTTGCTAGGAAAAAAAACGGCATGTGAGGAGAGTTGGGCAATCCTGTGCAGTCTGAATGTATTCATGTCAGTGCACTATAAAATAAGGACTCCCAGAAGCATTAATCTCTCTCTAGCCTAGATGAGCACCGAAGACCCCATTTACCCCTTAGTATTGGGATGTCAAGTATTGCCAAAACTAACACTTTCACACTGCTTGCAAACTGTCTGATTGGCCCTTTGCCCTGCTGGCAGTCTGGCTGGACATCAGTGACATCTGCCTCCAGGCTTCCAAGGGTTGGAGCATCGAGAAAGGTCATGTAGTTTTGAGTAGGCCATCCTGTGTGGTGAGGTGGGTTGTCATGCCGGTCCTCAGACTTATCCAAGGGCGGGCATGCTAACAGTGTGAGGGTTTGCTTCTTCCTGGGAATGTAGGAAGGAGGTGAGAATATCAATGAGAACAGCTATGAGGATGCATATCAAAAGCTGAGGCTTCTGCCTTGGTTGCGAAGGCTTAAGGCTAGGTTTATTTTTATCTGTGCACAGGCCATAGCTAAGAATGGCCTTAGTGCTGGGACCCCAGGGGAGGATGGGAACAGATCTCTGGCCACTTAAGCCCCCCTTGCTTGCTGGGTAAAGCCTTAAGAACTGTTTGAGGTCTTTAAACCTGTTTGTGTGTGTGCAGTGGGCATGGCCCTCACTGCTGGCTTCTTCAGTCACATCGTCAAGAGAGGCAACATGTTGATCTAAACTGATTGTAGCTTTTCCTTTTTGGTTTAAGTTTGAAACAATCAAGACCTTTGGCTTGGGGGTGGGGGTGGGGTTGGAGCAATAATTCAGAGGTGCAAAGCCAAATTGTTACTCTGAAGGTGAATGTTTACATGTGTAGAGTGTCAGCTGGTAGCCGCACAAGGATTGGGCCTGCAGAGAGGTGGTGTGAGGCTGGTGCTTCCTGGGGGGTCATTTCAGAGCTACTCGGTGTTATCTGACTGCTCCTGATTGTGTGGTGTGCAGGTACAACCTGTGGTAGTTTTCAGAGTAAGTCCTCTGGAACGAATGGTAGGGTTGGTTTTAGTTATTCCTGAGGGGAGGGGGAGAGAAGACTTGGGGTGTTCTTTTTTAGATGTTTTGTTTTTGGATTTAATGTTACATTTTGCGAAGCTAAATTTAACCAAAAAAAAGAGCGTTTTCTTAATTTTAGTGACTGATATTCCTGTTGGCCTTTTATCCAACTTAAATTTTTTTAAAGAGAAATCCTGGTAATTGTTAACTGAGTTATTTTTCTATTGAGATGGATCTGTGTGCGAGTAGAAAGTTAACTGCTTTGAACTGCAGGAGCTGGCTGCAAGCATGGAACACAGAATGGTGTTTGAGACTTGCGGCCTTTGCAGTTGGGACAGCTCTTCCCCTCCTGTGATGTGGGCTTAGACCAGACTGAGGGTGATAGTGACCAAACAGGGCCACTCCATCCTCCAGAGCTGAAGTGGTATCCATGGGCTCTCTGGATGGGCGGGCAGCAAGAGGATGCACAATAGAAGTGATGATTCCTGTGGGTGTTGGGGCCAAAGTCAGTCACTGGAGGAGCATAGAGGCAAGGGAGAGGAAAGGCTGTAGCCCTCTGGAGAGGGGTTCTCACTTGCTGAGTTTTCTGCGTGTATGTATTAATATTTTCTTGTATTTCAGTAGATACCGAAATATGTGATCAGATTTAAAGAGTAAACAGGAATGTACCACCTTCCACATTTACAAAACAGAGGCCTGTTACTGCTGCCCCTTAGCAAAGCAACTTATTTCTTTAACTTTCTCAGTCCAGCTACTAATTTGGGGGGGGGGGAGTTTAGTTTTGGTAGGGTTTAATGAAGCAAAAAGGCAACACTAGTCCATCTGTTTTTGAATAATTATCTTAGGAAGTTGCTAAACACAAAAGATCCTCCGTCCCTTGGTTGGGTCAGTCCATGTTGCATCAAGGGGCCATCACAGCGTCAGACAATTCAAAAGAAAGCAAGATGTCTTTCCTGCATTTGATTCTCTAGGGAACAGGAGCATTTTGCTGTTTCATGAGGAAATGCTTTCACCCTCTGAAATTTGTGTTTGCTGTGGCGTGCTGCTGCCAGGCGCTCAGCAGCAAGAGCCAGAGGGCAGCACTTTTCCTGGAGCCAGAGATGAGAAAATACCTTTTCCATCCTCTACCCTGAACAGTGAATGGTTCT
Organism: Vombatus ursinus; assembly: GCF_900497805.2. NCBI lineage: Eukaryota > Metazoa > Chordata > Mammalia > Diprotodontia > Vombatidae > Vombatus > Vombatus ursinus. The sequence goes on along the minus strand of NW_020954596.1, from coordinate 7,792,169 downwards.
TCAGCATGAATCATATGAAATACAGACGGCTTCTCTGGCTGGACCAGACATTTGGCTCCACCCAGGTTTGTAGCCCTGAAGGCTGAGAAACATTTTCACAGCAGGATTTGACTGGTAAGAGTTAAAACATCAGCCAGCCAGACTGCCCCTATCCCATGAATCTGGTGCCTTTCATTATTTAAAGAAAAAGAAAAAGTCATTTTGTAAATGTTTCATCTCCAGCAGAGCCCCTTATGTTTTCTATTTCTTGATTTTTGTACAGTTGTAAAAATGTTACAGATCTTCTGTCTCTGGGTACGTATTTTCAGTGGAATACATACAGTCTGTATAATAAAAGTTTAGATTTTCTAAAGAAATTGTGTAAAGTTGTGAGCATCCAGAGGATGTTTTCAACAGTTCTCTGGTTTACTTGGTTGTGGGGCAGTTAACCAAGCTGTGATCTCAAAAATGCTTGCTACTGAGGGGGTTTGGGGTGGGCCAGGTAAGGGGAAAGGGTCTGATGGGTGGGCAGCATCTTTGTGAAAGAAGGGTTGCTGTATTCTTTAGGCAGTGCCTTGAATGCCTACAAATCCGCACTTTCTGGAAAGACTACCAGGCTCGGTTTCAGTGGCCTCACCATGGGCTTAGGAAAAAACAGGTGGTGAACTAGTTGCAGGAATTTCTTCTAAAGGAAGAGGATGTATGTATTTTGAGGATGTATTTCTTCGTCAGCTCTCATAACCAGAGGTACTGAGGTCATCCAGGTGAGATGCCAAGCCCACGTTCACACCTCAGTTTTCTGCCTTCAGATCTAGAACTGTTACACTAGGCTGCTTCCCACCTTTGGGTGGTCTAAATGACCTTTGTGGTCCCTACCAACTCTGGCATATGTGCTGTGTAGAGACATTAAATGTTCTCTAAACCAGTAGTGTCGAACTCAGAAAGGGATCCCTGCCCTGCTGGGCTGCACAATAGACTTAGAAAACCACAAGTTAACCTTATCTGTATTGGTTTGTATTTTATTTTGTAAAACATTTCCCAGTTACATGGGGGCTACAAATTTGGCTCCTCTGATATAGACCAACTCCATTTTACAGACCAGGAAAGTAAGGCCTAGAGGTTAGGTGAGTGGTCAAATTACAAATCATGGTAAGAAGAGATTATATTAACAATGTAAGCAAGTAGCATGATGTAGCAGATAGATGACTTCGGAGGTGAGAACACCTGGGTTCAGTTCTAAAATGAAGACCAGCCAATAAAGTAGCAGGCCAAAAATATCACAGAATTGGGAATCCTAAAAAAACAGTGTTTAAATTTTTTTAAAAAAGATTGTTGGTGATAAGTTAGCTGTATTTTTTAATCAATAAAATGCACCTACCATGTGCCAAATGCTGGGAATGCAGATACCAAAAAAGAAAGAGCAAGTGCCAACTGCATTCCTCCCATAGTCAGTGTATTGGTTTGTTTGGTGTAAATGGGATTTTGGGGAAGGGGGGTTAATGAGGAATGACAATAATGCAAAAAATTTAAAAGTATCAATAAAGCACTAAAAAAAAAATACCCAGGCCAGACATGTAGCTAAGCTAGTCTTTGAGAGCCAGCTGGCCTAGTGGAAGTACATGGCACATGGAACTTACCACATAGGTGCAGGTCACTGAATCCTGTAGTCTGAGTTGGAAGGGACCTGGGTCATCTAGTACAACTGTATCTGCATAAAAATCTCTGCATCACACCTGACAGCCCTTACTTGCTCCATGGTACAGCAGACAGACTTGGCATCAGGAAGACTTTGAGTTCAAAGCTGGTCACAAACATTTACTAGCTATGTGGGAAATTTATTTAACCCCAGCCTGCCTTAGTTTCCTTATCTATAAAATGGGGATAACAGTAGCATCTACTTCACAGAGTTGTTGTGAGGATCAAATGAGGCGATATTTGTGATGCGCTTTGCAAACCTTGAAGTACTACATAAATGCTATCATTTCCTGATATCAAACCTAAATCTG
>NW_020954596.1:7784818-7790086 GCF_900497805.2 Vombatus ursinus | reverse complement strand
GCCCCCCCCCCCCCCCTGTCTCCTTATCTACTTATCTCAGGCTAAACAAATCCGGTTTTTTCAACTGATCTTTATATAGAAAAATCTTGAAGCCCTTCACCATTTTGGTTTCCCTCCTCTAAAGGCCTTCAGTGCCTTTACTAAAATATGGCAACCAGAATTGGGCACCATATTCCAGGTGTGGTCCGAGTAGGGCCCTCAACTACTTGGCTGGGGCACCAGAACTCTTAAGGTAATCTCACGGATTTTTTGGCTGGTATTTCACATAGCCACATCTCTTACAGGTGAACTGATGTCCAACTGTGCCTCAATCTCATACTTGTGAAGTTGATTCCCAACCCAAATCAAAGACCTCCTTTATCCCCATGAAATAATCCCTTTTGGTTCAGACTCAATATTTTAGCTGGTCGAGATCTGTGGATTGAGGGAATCCTGACTTTGTCCTACAGCACGTAGCTGCCCCTCCGGTTCTGTGTGTTTTGTGTGTCATTGATACTTTTATCCAAGCCACTGAAAAAAGTGTTGAATAATATAAAGCCAAGGCCAGATTCACGGCACTCTTTACTCAAGTCAAGTCTTCCTGTTGACGGCAGACCACTCGTGACATCTCTTTGGATCCAGCCATTCAACTAATTCTCAATCCCTTTAGGAATACTATTGTCAAGCCCCGATCTTTGTATCCCAGTCACAAGAATAGCACAGAGTGACTGTGACGAATATTTCTTGGCCACCCTCACCATTGGAGCCATCCCAACAAGGCAGTCTATGTAAACTGGTAGGAACTAAAGAAATGGAGGGAGACTATAAAACTGGAAATGGATGAATATCCAATTTTCATAAAAGGGTGGAATTATGTGGGGGAAAAGATCTCAGGAGTTTGGTGAACTTCAAATTGAATGTGAATCAAAGGTCTAAAAAGCCCAAATGATCTGAGCATTGAGAGCCATAGTGTCCAGAATGAGGGGAATTCAGTTCTCTGCTCTGGTCAGACTGTATCTGGAATGTCACGTTCTGTTTTGGAGCTACATTTTAGGTGTGACATTGACAGGTTGGAGCATATCTAGAGGATGACCGGGATGGAAGGGGCTAGAGACCATATTATAGGAAGATCATTTGGAGGAACTCAAGAGCCTTGGGGGACATACAGGGAGGGGTGGAAAGGAGGAATGATTCCTATGTTCAAGTGCGTGAAGGGTTATATAAAAGGGATTTTGTTGTTTGGTTGTGTCCAACTCTTCAAGACCCCATTTTGGGGTTTTCTTGGCAAAGATACTAGGGTGGTTTGCCATTTCCTCCTCCCGCTCATTTTACAGATGAGAAACTGAGGCAAACAGGGTTAAGTGGCTTGCCCAGCGTCACCCAGCTAGTGTCAGGCCAGATTTGGACTCAGGAAGATGATTCTTCCTGGTTCTGAGCCCATTGCCCTGTGCACCATGGTGCCGATTTTGGGCTAGAGATTAGGCTTGTTCTTTTGCATTTCACAGGGAACAGTGGATGGACATTGCCAAGAAGGAGATTTGTGTTTGATGAGAGGAAGAACATGCCAGCAGTTAGCATTGATCAAAAATGGAATGGACTTCCTCACGAGTCAGTGAGTTCTCTTCCCCTGGCAGCCTTCCAATGGAGCCTGAATAACCAACCTCACCTGAAGATACTATCACACAGGGAGGTTGCTATCCATACGTAGGATAGATGAGATCGTTGTCCAGCTCTGAGATACTGTGTATGAGGGAGACAGCTATGAAGTAAGAATCAAGAGATGTGGATTCCAGTCCCAGCTCCACCACTTTTAGATTCATTACCTTTTGGAGTTCCTGACTCCGAGACTCACTTTTCCCCTTGGTAAAATGAAGAGGGAGGTATGGGGGAAGCTTAGGATTCTGGACTGGATGTTCTTTCAAGGATCCCTCCAGTTCTGTGATGTCTTCCAAGAACTCTGACTCGGGGCAGCGAGATGGTGCAGTGGATAGAGCACTGGCCCTGGAGTCAGGAGGACCTGAGTTCAAGTGTGACCTCAGACACATAACACTAGCTGTGTGACCCTGTGCAAGTCACTTTACCCCATTGCCTGGCAAAACCCCAAGAACTCAGACTGTAAATGTCTCTCTGATTTCAGTCCCTCATTCTTCGTCCTCTCTGTGTCTCTCATTCCTAGCCAACCTGGTATTTACTAGTACCTCAAGACCTCCCTGTTCTTTATTAGCTCCTTCCGGGTTTCCTCCACTCCCTTACTTTCATACACTTGACTCTAAGATCACAACTGTTTTGGGTTTACAAAATGCTTTCTTCATGACAGCCCCGTAAGGTCCCATAATCAGTCCAAAAATCATTTCCCCTGTTTTACGGATGAGGGAAGTTCATCTGAAGCCCAGAGAAGGAGAAATGAGTTTCCCATCATTGTACATCTAGTGAGTGGTAACTGAACTTCTTTGGACAGGGCTTTTCACCCCCTGAACTATTTGTTCGACTGTTGAACAGCTCCGAGGATTTCAGGTGTGCCTCTCGTGAAAATAGCGTCTGCTTTCCTTTACCTTCCTTTTACTGTCCCTAATACTGCCTTATGGTGCTAAGCAGAGTTAACCTATATACCTCTTCCAAATGATGGACCTTTTTGAACACGGCAAGCCCCTCAGTGAGGTAGCGAGGCGTTGCAGTGGACAGAGTGCTGGGCCTGGAGTTAGGAAAACCCAAATTCAAATCTGGCCTCAGATATAAACCCCTGTATGCGAGTCACGTAAACACTGCCTGCTTCAGTTTCTTCATCTATAAGATGAGCCTGTGGTTGTATGAAGACATGGGGCACTCGGAGAGCCGGAAGGAAAAGCCAGGAAGGACAGCAGGAGGCAGCCTTAGGTATGATTTGCCTACCATTAGACTGAACTTCTTGAGGGCAGAGACTCAAGGTGATTTTTGCTTTTCTTTGTATTCCCAGTGCTTAGCACAGTGCCTGGCACCTAGTAAGCATGAGCATTTACTAAATGCTTGTCGACTGAATTTTGTCCCCATTCTAGAGGCCTTAGCCAGCCACTGTACCACTGAACCTCCGAGTAACATGGACTGCTAATATGTGAGACAGGATAGGAAGAAAAAAACAAAGCAATTATTTCGGATGGTACAGCCAAGTAAAGCCTTGATGAGTTGGAGAGAGTGATTTGAATTTCTGATCATTCAGTTACAAAGAATTAAAAGTATTATACTCATGGGTCTCCAGGAATGTCAGTTTTTCATTTACACTGGTGATGTTTCCTGGAATTTAAAATAACTTAATTTGAACTGTCATAGCACACCAATTTAGCCTTTGTGGACAAAGGTCTGGTCTCTCTTCTCAATGTTATGGCATAATCTTTTTTCTCCCCACCCCTTTTAAACTTTTGTTTGGTATTTTCTTTTTCCCTAGTTATGTGGAAAAACAATTTTTAATACTCATTTTTTAAAAGTCTGAGTTCCAAGTTCTCTCATTTCCTCCCTCCCCAACCTCCTCCCATTGAGAAAGCAAGCCATTCAATATAAGTTTATACATGTATAGTCATGCAAAACATATCCATAATAGTCATGTTGTGAAAGAAAACATAGACCAAAAAGAAAAACCTCTAAGGAACAATAAAGGTTAAAAAGTGTGCTTTAATGTGTATTCAGACACCATCAGTTCTTTCTCTGGGGATGGATAGCATTTTTCATTATAAGTCCTGCAGAGTTGTCTTGGATCATTGTACTGCTGAGAATAGCTAAGTCATTCACAGCTAATCATCTTACAGTATTGCTATTAGTTTGTACACAGTACATTTCATTTTGCATCAGCTCGTGTAAGTCTTTCCAGGTTTTTCTGAGAGCATCCTGCTCATTATTTCTTATAGCACAATAGTATTCCATCATAATCACATGCCACAGTTTGTTCAGCCATTCCCCAATTGATGGGCATCTCCTCAATTTCCAATTCTTTGCCCCCAGAAAAGAGCTGCTATAAATATTTTTGTACATAAAGGTCCTTTTCCTTTTTTTTTTTTTTTAATCTCTTTTGGGATACAGACCTAGTAGTGGTATTGCTAGGTCAAAAGGTATACATGGTTATATAGCCCTTTGGGCATAGTTCCAAATTGCTCTACAGAATGGTTGAATCAGTTCACAAGTCCACTGATGGTGCATTTTCCCACATTGTCTTTAACATTTGTCATTTTCCTTTTCTGACCTATTAGCTAATCTGATAGGTATGAAGTAGTACCTCAGAATTGTTTTATTTTGCATTTCTCCAATTAATAATAGAGCATTTTTTCATATGGCTATAAATAGCTTTGATTACTTCATCTGAAAACTGATCTTATCTTTTGATTATTTATCAATGAGGGAATGGCTCTTATTTTTATAAATTTGACTCAGTTCTCTATGTGTGTGAGAAATGAGACTTTTATCAGAAAAACTTGCTTCAAAATTTTTTTCACAGTTGCTAACTATATTTCCCTCCATCCTATTCCCCTCCCCACCATTTATTCTATTCTTTCTCTCCTTTTACCCTTTCCCTCCTCGAAAGTGTTTTGCTTCTGACTACCCCTTCCCCCAATCTGGCCTTCCTATTATCACCGCTCCCCCTCCTTCTCTTATCCCCTTTCTTTCCTACTTTCCTGTAGGGTAAGAAAGATATCTATACCCAATTGAGTGTGGATGTTATTCCCTCTTTGAGCCCATTCTGATGAGAGTAAGGTTCACTTACTCCGCCTCTTCACCTCCACTGTAAAAGCTTTTTCTTGCCTCTTTTATGTGAGATAACCCCATTATACCTCTCCCTTTTCCTTTCTCCCAGTATATTCCTTTTACCCCTTAATTTTATATTTTTAGATATCATCCCTTCATATTCAACTCACATGTGTGCCATCTGCTATATATGCTCCTTCTAACAGCCTAATAATGAGAAAGTTCTTATGAGTTGTAAGTATCATCTTCCCATGTAGGAATGTAAACAGTTTAACCTTATTAAATCCCTTGTGATTTCCCTTTCTTGTTTACCTTTTTAGGCTTCTCTTGAGTCTTGTATTTGAAAGTCAGATTTTCTGTTCTTTTTATGAAGAATGCTTGAAAGTCCTGTATTTTATTGAATATCCATTTTTTCCCCTGAAGGATTATATTCAGTTTTGTTGGGTAGGTGATTCGTGGTTGTAATCCTAGCTCCTTTGTCCTCTGGAATATTGTATTCCAAGCTCTCTGAGCCTTTGATGTAGAAGCTACTAAATCTTGTGTTATCCTGATTAAGGCTCCACAATACTTGAATTATTTCTT
>NW_020954596.1:7596670-7784808 GCF_900497805.2 Vombatus ursinus | reverse complement strand
AGGTCAGTTGTTTTTCCAATGAGGTATTTCACATTGTCTTCTGTTTTGTTGTTGTTGTTTTTTTTTCATTACTTTGGTTTTGTTTTATTGTTTCTTGAGTTCTCATAAAGTCACTAACTTCCATCTGCTCAATTCTGATTTTTAAGGAATTATTTTCTTCAGTGAGCTTTTGTACCTCCTTTTTCATTTGGCCAATTCTACTTTTTAAGGAATTTTTTTCTTCAGAGAATTTTTGTACCTCTTTGGCCTAGTCTGTTTTTTAAGGTGTCATTTTCTTCAATATTTTTTTGTGTCTCTTACCAAACTGTTGACTTATGTTTCATGATTTTCTTGCCTCTCATTTCTCTTCCCAATTTTTCCTCTACCTCTATTACTTGATTTTCAAAATCCTTTTTGGGCTTTTCCATGGCCTGAGACCAATTCATATTTTTTTTTGGAGGCTTTGGATGTGGGAGCTTTGACTTTGTTATCTTCTTCTGAGTGTGTTTTGATCTTCCTTGTCACCATAGTAACTTTCTAGGGTCAGAATTTTTTTCTGTTTGCTCATTTTCCTGGCCTTTTTCTTGACTTTTAACTCTTTGTTAAAGTAGGGCTATACTTCCAGGGTAGAGGGCACACTGTCCCAAACTTAAGGGTTTTTGTACAGCTGTTTTCAAAGATACATCTAGGGACCTGTAAATTTTCAGTTCTTCCATAGTGGTATGATCTAAGGAAAGCTGTTTACTATTTTCCTGGCCTGTGAGCAACCACAAGCACTTCTTTTTGCTCTGGAACTATGGCCTGCTTCATTATGGCTGCAAACTCTGGCACGCTAGTGTACCTCCTGGACTGCCGCTCAAGACTGCAACCTGGATCTGAGTATGGGCAAAGCAAGAGTCCTGCCCCCAGTGCCGGCACAGAGACCCTTATAATCTCCTGATCAGTTGTTCGACCCCCTTAACATCTGTGGGCTAAGAGCTCCAGAAGCAGCTACTGCTGCTGATTCAGCGGCTCCCAAGGCCTGCCCCTGGTTTGCTGTGGCCCAATTTGTGCTGGCGTGACCTGCGCTAGACCGTGCTCCACTCTCACCCAGGTGCAACAGATCTTTCCTGCTGACCTTCTAAGTTGTCTTTGGCTGGAAAATTATTTCACCTTGTCCTCTTGTGGGTTCTGCTGCTCCAGGAATTGTTTTATGGCATTATTTAAAGGTGTTAGGAGAGATTTTGGGGAGAGTTCATGTGAGTCGCTGCTTTTTCTCCACCACCTTGGCTTTGTCCCCATTTATGGCACAATCTTAAAGGCACAAGTTTTGTATTCCGGAGTTCTGGGCTGCAGTGAGGCCCTGGAGGTGTCACTTTCCCAGCTATCTCTTTCTCTAGTTATACTGTGAAGAAGTATAGATATACACAGATGTATAGATATTTACACATATATGTAAATACACATGGATATATATATATATATCCATGTGTAAATATGTAGACACACAGATAAAATTTACATATTATAGACAGATATATGCAGTTATACACATATGTATACATGCATGTAGATAATACTCATGTATATACACAGATATAGAAAGATACATATACATATATACACACACATATATACATATAGATATATGCACATATATGTAAATATACAAACATATATTTATGTAGGTAATTTGCCTAGCTATATCTTTATATAATATACAGATGTATCTATATAATATAGATATATTTCTATAAATTATATATAGATATATAATGTAATATATAGAAATATGTCTAGAAAGATAAATATAGATATATAATATAGATGTATCTCTATAATATATAACATAGAGATATATCTAAATATAGAGATACAGAGAAATATATATCATATATACATAATAGATATATCTCTGTAATATATAATATATAGAGATATACCTGGTCAAATTAGCTTCATCTAAGCCTTGGTTTCCTCATCTTTAAAATAAGAATGATCACTATTCATTGTCCTCTCTCCAACACAGGATGGCTATGAGGAGAGCACCATGTAAAAGTTAAGAAGACTTTGGGTGTGTAATTTGACTAAGTGGTAGCTTGCAGTGCCCAGGATGGTAGAAAGCTTGGGAGAGGGTTGAGCACATGGCAGTGTTGGGTGAAGTCACAATTGTAATACTTAGTCAGCTAGGGTTTATCAGTTTGGCTGATAGTGGGGAAGGCCTGGGCTCTTACATTAACTAGCCACATGAAGGTGGCCAGGACACTTTCCCTTTCTGGGTCTTATCTTCATTTTATAGACAATGAAAACAAATTTTTGCTCTACCTACCTGTTGGGATTATGAACATCAAATAAGATGAAGAAGAAAAGGATGTGAAAACACTATACATGGTATTGAAATTCAAAGTATTAATCACCAAAGGGCAGTTTATATAACACCATGTAAGAGACAAATTGGTCACCTTTCAATCATTAAGAACAGTAGTTCCAGTTTACAAAGCACTTTTCTCAGTATAACTCTGTGAAATCCAGGAGTACTGGGTTCAAATCCCCATTCGGCCATTTACTAGCTGGGTGGGCAGTTTCCTAACCTTGAAGTCTATTTCCTCATTTGTAATACAGGAATAAAGTATTTGTATTCCCTGTCTCACTGGATTGTTTGGAGGAAAGCCCTTTGTGAGCTCTTAAAGTAGCTTAAATTGTGAGCTATTATTTGGTACCTTTCTTTGCTAAGAGATGTCTATAGTCAGTGCATAGAAGGTACTCAATAAATGTTGTCATCGCTCCTCATTTTAATAAAACCCAAGTGGGAACGTACCCTATTCAAACTGACATATAATGTAAGTGACATTATAGACAAACATAATGATGTTAATAGATTTTCAAAGCACCACAGGGCCTTTGAGATCATCTAGACCAACTCTTGCATTTTAGAAGCAGGTAGTTAGTGCTATACTAAGATAATTGAGGCTGTTTGCCATGAACTCCCCCTTCTTCTTTTCATCTTCGAGTCCCTTGTACATAACCCCCACTCACTCTTCCTTTCTTCCAGTCTCTGATAAAGTGATCCTTCTATAGGCCAAAGCTGACCCTTTGTATGTGCTCTTGATCCCATCACTGGCAGTCGCCAAGTAGATTTTCCCCTCAAAGCATCCCTTGCACTTCCATCTGTCCCAAGCTGCTGGCTCCCTCTCTACCCGTAAACATGCTCAGGTCTCCCCAATCCTTAAAAAATCTTCACTGGCCTCTACCATCTCCTCAGGCTATCATCCTGTATGTCTCCTACCTAACCCAGTCAAAACTGTCTCCGTTGATTGCTTCCACATCCTCTTTTACTCCTTCAACCCTCTTTAATCTGGCACCTGACCTCATCACTCAACTGAAACTGCTCTCTCCAAAATCCCCAGCCACCTTTTTTCCCATCATCTCTTGATTGCCAGATCTGATGCTTTCTTCTCAATCCTCATCCTTCTGTATAGCTCTGCAGCAAATATTACAGTTAACCATCTTCTGGATAGTCTGAGATTCTATGACACCATCCTCTATTGGTCCTTCTACCTGACCACTCCTCAATCTCCTTATCATCCATGTCACATCTCCCAGGCTATGTCCTAGGTCCTATTCTTTCTATACTTTCTTTCATTAACCTCAATTCCCATGGATTTGTCACCTCTAACCAAGTAACTCAAAGACCCATGGTCTTAGCCCCAGTCTGTCTCTCTGACACAGCACAAGCTGTTAATTGGACATTTCAAACTGGATAGCCTAAATTCAACAAGTCCAAAACTGAACTCGTTTCCCTCAAAATCCATCCCTCTGAACTTCCTATTTCTGTTGAGGGCATCATTACTCTTTTTAAAAACTATTTTTCAGTTAGCAAGGATTTAATTATCTCCCTCCCATTAGAGGGTATGTAGATAGGAGGGGAAGAAAATAAATGGTCATAGTTCCAAATTACTTTCCAGAATGACTGGAATGCACTCATTTTCCTGCCACCCCTCCACCATTTATCATTTCCTTTTTAAAAAATCTTTGCCAATCTGGTGGGTCTGAAATGGAACATGAGTTGCTTTAATTTGCATTTCTCTATTAATGATGCAAAGCATCTGAAAAATATGGCTACTGATAACTTGAATTTCTTCCTTTGATAACTTCCTATTCATATCCATTGACCATATCAACTGGAGAATGGCTCTTCTTCCTACAAATTTTAATCAATTCCTTGAATATTTTATAAATCAGACCTTTATCAGTGAAACTTGTTTTAAAGATTTTTTTCTTGCCTGTTGTCTGCCTTCCAATTTTAGCTACATTGGTTGTATTGATTCAAAATCCTTTTTTGGGGAGGGAGGGGGCTAAGCAATTGGGGTTAAGTGACTTGCCCAGGTCACACACAGTAAGTGTTGTGTCTGGGGCTGAATTTGAACTCAGGTCCTCCTGACTCCAGGGCCAGTACTCTATCCACTGCGCCACCTAGCTGCCCCCAAAATCTTTAAATTACATGTAATCAAAATTTTCTATTTTATGATCCCTTGTTTCATCAAGAATTCTTCACTTTATCCATAGATCCAAAAAGAAATGTTCTTGTTCCTCTAATTTGCTTATAATGTGATAATGTGATCTTTTATTATTTAAGTTGTATATTTATTTAGAGCTAATCTTGGTATATGCTGTAAGGTATTAGTCTAATTTTTTAACAGACTTGTTTTCTAGTTTTCTCAGCAATTCTATGAGTTTACTTCAGTAACGAGACTTTGGTACCACTATTCCTAGTTTATAATTTTGGTGGTATCCTCAATTCTTTACTTTCCCGTCACCCTGCATATCCAATCAATTACCAAATATTACCATTTCTACTTCAACATCTATCCCATTCAAGCAGTTCTATTGACATAGTCACCAACTTATTTCAGGCCCTAATCACCTCTTGCCTGACTATTGCAATGGCCTAATTGATCTCCAATCTAATACTCCACACAATTGCCATAGTGATTTTCCTTAAGCCCAGATATCATCCCTCTAAATATTTATTTCCATTTATTCCTATTTATTCTATTTAAGTTCCAGTAGCCCCCTATTACCTCTAAGATAAAACAAACTCCTGTTTGGCCTTTAAAGTCCAAATTGGCTTTGATAAATTGCTCTCAGCCTGTATTTCCTATTTCATTATACATTGCCCTCTGCTGGTTCAGCCAAACTGGCCATCTGTTCTTCGCACAAAGCACCACATGGTTCCATGGCCTGGCACTGACCATTCCTTAAAAGTACTTCCTTATCTCTGCCTCAGAATCCTTATGCTTCAAGACCAATTAAGCACTCACTTCTACACAAAGCCTTTCTTGATCTCCCCAAGCCCTACCATATGCTCAATATTCCATTTATTTTGTATAACTCTGTATGTAGTTAGGTACACATCTCTGTTGACAGAATGAGAGCTACAGAAGAACAGGGATTGGTTCATTTTTGTCTTTGGTATCCCTAGAACCTAGAACAGCACCTGGTGGAGAGTAAGCATATGATAAATGCTTGTATTTTTTTGTGTGTGAAAAACTCAAGGAAATTTAATCTTATAGAACAATATTATAAATGGGACAGTGAGCAGACTAACTCAGACAACTTGGAAAATCTTTGATTAATTGAAACACTTTACACACTGGACCTATATGGTGCCCCCTTAATAGATGCTCAATTGATCCCTGTAACTTCTGAAATTCTGAAAAGTCTGGATTAAATGGTAATAAAAACAATTCCAATTAGGTCTTTGGTATGTGAACATTTCACCTTTAATGAGTACTTCTTGAACCAAATTGACTATAAAATTACATTTTTCCAAAATAAAACAGTAATCCACATATAATAGCCCAAGTAGAAAAGTTATACTTATTGGCACTGTTATGAGTCTAAGGAACATGTGCAGAACATGTCTGGGATACAGAACTCTGCAAGCGTTGACAATGCCATGCACCAAGCTATAAAATGGGGTTAATTTTTGCCACATATGTTGTAGTAAACAAGGTAAATAAAGGGATAATTTTGTAAAGAGTTCTAGAGCATGGTTTGGAAACTGAGAATTGAGTCTAGTCACAACCAATTAGAGGAGTTTCTGGGACCTTTATCATTCAGTTTCACCTTGCCCCAACAGAAAGGCCTTTTAAATTTTGTCCCAAAAAGTGATTCTTCTTAAAGGACCAATGATATCTGCCTTTGTAAATGCTGGCATTCTGTACAGGTTGAGGATTCTTTCTCAAATTAATTTAGATTTTAAAGCACTGACTGACAAGTGACAAAACTTCCTTGGAAACTTTTCCTTACAACACTTTTAATTTAGTCATTTATACCAGAATCCTTGGGATGAAAAACACTGAGTCAGTAGCATTTGAGTCCTAATAAAAAGTAATAAAAATAGTCAAAAGACAATTAAAAACATCAAACAGACTTCTGTAGAAAAGAAGGTTGAAGACAAACCTCTTCTTCATTTTATACAGAAAAATAATCACACACTTTTCTCAAACACAAGTTTCCCCTTTAAAAGCTATTCTTCCATTCCCCTCCCTCCCCCTCCAATGTTAGGCAATTCAAAAACTCTACATCTCAGTATGTCCCCCAAATAAAGTATTTATTCCTAGGCTAACAAATTAAATTTGGGGCCATCATCCAACATTCATATAACTTTCTAATACCTGACATCACTGTAAATGGAACTTGTTTAGAAGCAAACAAACAAAAACATCATAACTTTTTTTTTGTTGTTTCTAACAATATTATTTCACATCTCAACAGGGTAGAACTTATACACCATTTAGCAAAAATGGGTTGTACAAAAATCTGACTATATTTTTCCCAACATTCATATAGTACCATGCAGGTTTCATTTCACATAGGATGAAGATATTTGGTAACTGATACAAAGTCTTTTGCATTAACATTCATTTAATTTCCTGAAAATAATAATAGTCTCAAAGTTGGGGGAATGTATATACCTTGGGCTCATCAGGGTAAATACTTCAAAAAATTCCACAAACTCAAACCTGAGCATGCAGTCCTTAATATAATTATAGATGAACATCCAGGAAAAGCGTAGCATTTCATGTAACTGGGATATAAGCAAAAAATGCAACTGTATTCAATTATATTCAACTGTTTAGAGGACTGGACAATTTTATTAAAAGTTTAAAAAGACCCAACTATCCCACAAATATTATATGTCCCAACTGGAAAATTCATTAACTAAAGAGTTGTAATCTGTACAATAGTCTAGAGTAGTATCTATATCTTAACTTACAAAGGCCTGAGACGGCATATATTTGGGACTAGGATTGGATACTTGATAGAGGACTGGTTTTAAAATAAGTCTGATTAAAGATGGTTGGGTAAGCTTTTGCATATTTGTAAAATCTAACTTCAGACCCTTTGTCAATCCCTGGTGCCAAAAGATTAAAGTAATATCCTAACTTTTTTTTTTTCTTCTAAGAAATTCAAAGATAGAAGCACCCAAAAGATGGAAGCTGATTTTTGGGCAGTCATAATCAAAATCTCTATAAACGTTCCCAAAATTCTCTGAGAACCAATTAAGTGAAAACTTTGAAATATTAACTTAAAAAAGCTAACTTGTGCTATAACTAGTTCTTTTATTCAAAAAATAAAATTTCATTTTGTCAATGTTTGTGGCCTTACTCTGAAATATAAACATGTGGAAAATTACAATGTAGAAAATTCATTTTTTTTTAAAAGAATCACTTTGAGAAAGAAACCTGTAAAAAAAAGGACCATTCCTTTTTAGAAACTTTCTAACCCAGATCATAAAATAATTTGGAAAAACTAAAATGAGGCCAACAGAATGTACTTCTTAGTGTTAAAAATACTGCTGACAGTTTACTTACTATAATGTTTCAAAGCTTGGCCAACAATTAGGAGGAGGAAATACCATATTTTGACTGATTAAAAACAATCCAAATTTTGTTAAGAAAATAGCCAGCCACCTTTACAATAGGTAGGTAGGTCTATAATAATACATTTTAAAGTTCTTAAAGTTGATTATTATTTTGCTAAATTAATAGGCCTTGGCTAATTCTATCATTTGATACATTTGGTTTTTGGTACACAGTATTTTGCATGATGCTTGAATTCCAAGAGAAGAAAAATGGTAAGGTCCTTTACCTTATAACATCTTTTCAGTTCTAGGGGATAAGGTGCATATTATTTTCATGAACAAATCCTTTACATCTGCCTTCTAAGAGGCTAATTCTAAAAGGAAAATCATCTAGGTAACAATTTTCCATCGAATGAATATAATTTCTAGAAATTAACAACATAAATATGTAGAATGTTAATGCCACTAAGTGCCCCAAAACGTCTTTTAGGAACACATACATGTATTTTAGTTGGGGGTGGAAGCAGTGAGGTCAGGGAACAGCACCACAGTTAACCAACAGTGAAGTCAGTTTTTTCTTAAACATTCAGTATTCAACAAAGTTGTTAAAGAGCGGCTACATATCCCCAGGCAGGTTAATATTTACAGGGCTTGGGCAAATGTAATGCATACTTTGATGGCCTCCCCTCATGCTCCAAAAAGAGCTTTAAGAAAAGCCAAATATGATTAACAAGCGATAACCAGGTCTATCTGTCCATGGTGTACCTCTCAAACATTTGGCAGTTTCTGTAGAGAAACACTAGTCATCTATGAGGTGCCTAATGATGTTAACCTGCCAGGTTACAAAATGGATAGGTACAATGTTCTTCTACTTCTTATAACCAGTGATACATAGCAATCTAATAAAGCAAAGAATACAGTAAAATTGAATTTTAAAATCCACATGACTTTCCAATTTTCTTAACTATCATTACCAAAAGTGGGTTTTTGTAAATTCCTTTTCAAGATGAATTTTATTCTCAGGAGATGTTAAAAGTAGTTGCTTCTCAAGTATTTCCTTTATTCTTTAAAAAAGTTGTTAGAGATGGTCACTTTCTTCTTTACTTTTTCCCATTCAGTCACCTTGCTATCCCCTGTGATACCCCTAATTCCCTTCTTTTACACCAAATAACCTTGGATAGAATGAGAGAGAAGGAATAGAGGGACAAGAAATAAACTGTGAGCTGTTTGGAGTTTATACCTCAAACTTCCAAATATCAGAATGAATTCTCAGAGTAGGAAAAAAAACTTTAAAAAAAGAGAACTTATTATCTCTCAAATATTACGCCATGGCTGGGTATTCTTTTACTTGTTGAAAAAATAGAAATAAAGAAAAAAAAAATCTCACAATGGAAATCAGTGTAAGACTTGTCCCATCTTAAAAAACCATAACTTGAAACAGAGAAAAGAAATGGAGGGGAAAGCTAGCCTTCCCCTCATTGTTTATAAATTTTGATCCACAATCAAAGCAAAACAATTATTCAGCTTCCCCCACCAAATGCTTTCATATTATAATGTTGGATAATGGCATATTTTAGACCAGTATCAATTCAATTAAATGAAAAAAGACCCACAAAATTTGCATGTAATGGAAATAGCTTTAATCATCAATAATTCTAAAATCTAAATCTTTCAAACCCTGAAAAAATAGTTTTGAAAAAATATACATTTTTATGATAGACTATGCTTCATTTTTTTAAAGGGCTACATAACAGATCTGCACTATAAAGGCAAACTATGCTAGTACGTATAAAACATTAAATGGGCATAAACTAGGGGCATTTGGGTTGGATCATGATTGCACAGGTCAGAATTTGTTAGCAACTCTGCCCATCCTTATATCAAAACACCTATGGGGCAGGAAACAGTACATAAAATCATTTTTTCCCTCAATTATTTATTTCACTTTTTAGTCTAAATAGAAACATACACATGGCAGGTCTAATGTCCCTATAATAGTCAAGTTCACATTTTTTTGTAATGAAAAATCAGGATATCATCAATAAACATACATTTCAATTAGTAATAATTTGTGAAATGAGGCTTAGCAAATATATATTTTGAGATTAAAAGCCAAAATAAAAAAATCATTAAAGAAAAACCAAATAAAAAAACATATAAAGCGTTTTCCCAAAATGGTGAAGAATGATGACAAGATGACTGTGCATTCAAAAGATATGCCCATAAGAGGTGATAGGATTTTCACCACGGTGGCCATTTTAGGAAAAGTTGTTGTTCCAAGTTTGAGACTCTTACAGCTCTGAAGACTAAAGTGTTACTTATATTTTAGTTGTAATCTATAAATAGGAAAAAAAAAGAATATGAAAAAAATCCTCTAAAATTCCCCCCCTCACTATCCTAGGGTGCTCCTCTCCTTATAAAGGGATATACATTTCTGAGAAAATATTTCACATTAACAAAAAAAGTTTTACAGTTTGCTGTTTTTATAAAAGCAGGAGAGATGACCAAACTCACTGTTTCAGAGGAAACCAAGTTAAAACCTTTGAAACAGACATTACTGTGGTATCTTTTGAATAAAGACACTGAGCAAAGGTCAAGCTATTTTTGTTAAACACTAAAAGTGTTTTCTTTTAGAAAATATGGTTTTCCACCTCACATTCCTTTCAGGTGAAGTGGAAAATAGGCGTCAAATTTTTTCAGTCATGCCTTTTTTATCCCCAAATGCAGGAGGGAACCATTACATTCTTAGAAATTCAAGTGTAACTGTAATGTTGTGTAATAAGTTTTGTTTGTCCTGAAAAATTCTGAATTGTGTATATCACAATTCATTATCAGTGCAGATACAGCAGAAACTGCTAGAGATGGCTCAGTGGATTTAAAAATGCTTTCCCCCAAAATGAAACCTGTACACTTATTAGATATGTAAAACTGCGTCCTTCGTCGACCCTATTCACAAGATAGACCCTTGTATCTACAAGATAGTGTTGGCAGTTAAAAACAAACAAAAAAAAAAAAACCACGCACAAACACACAAAACCCCTGAAGTCTGTCACTATTTGTACTCTGTTTTTCTCCTCCAACACCTTCTTTTCTTTCTTTTGGGCTTCAACTTGGTTGGTTCTGGGAAGGGTTTCTCAGTCTTTGGGTTTCTAATAGATTCCACTCCAAACTCATGTTCAGAGCAGCATAACCGTCCATCTTGTGTGGTGCTGAAGACTGTCCCATCCTGGTGGTCCTTGCAAAAGGAATTTGGGCAGAAATGACAAAAAGAAACTGATGGTTTGCCGCATACATCACAGTGATGCCAAGGGCATTCCCATTTCCCTGCAATCAAAAATGAAACATTAATATTCATAAATGTTAGAATTTTTTTAAATCCCCAAACACAAAATGTCAGTAGTTTAGACTTTTGCCTATATATTGATACCATCTAGAAGAAGTTTCAAAAGAAGCCTGAAATTAGCTCTTATTATCATAGCAATGGCATATGCATCAAATTCCATAGATATGACAGCCTTCCCAAGTGTCACTTTAATTCACTTAAGACAAATTTAAAAACCAGTGTAACAACTGAAAGAACCTTGGTGTAGCACTAATCAGTAAATACTAATTAATTTTTTAAAAAAATCATGAGTTAAACAAAGATCCATGAAAAAGGCCACAATCATAACAGTAACCGTGAGGGCACAAAGATCCCACCAAGGAGTCACTCTGGTTTCTTAATTTTTTTTTTTTTTTGGACCAGAGCTATGATTTCACTGATATAAGGAATTCCTGGTGAGGACATGCTCTCTACCAATATAGATCAATACTAGATCTGCCACCTAATTTTAGAGTTGCCTAAGGGCATGGAATGAAAGCTTACAAGATTTGACCAGGGTAAAATCCCAGTATATGCTACTTGATCTCAAATCCTCCAAAAGGTTTTTTATCTATGATGAAAGTTGCCTCTTGGTTACTTGCATTTTTATGTGCTCCACAACTACAGTATTTTAGGGACTCCAGTAGAATAACATTTCTTAATATAGTGCTGTCTGTGACTCAGACACTGATGAAGTCTAGTCACTTCTTATGAGTTAAAAATGCTGTATCACATGCATAACTAATCATCTGCATCTTCACAAAATCTATCCACTTATTGCTCTCATTGAGGACCAGCATTAAGTATGCAAGGTATGTTAAACCAGTATGGTAGTTTTAAATAGTGATTTTTCTTGAAAATATTTCTAGAAAGCAGATTTTTCTTAAAACACAGCTTTGGGTAAAACAATACTTACTTATCTAAAAGAAAAAACTGGAGTTCAGGGAATTATGAATTTGGAATTCAGGAAGGCCTTGGGATCAAGTTGAAATTTTCTAACAAATGGCTATGTTTATGACTAATTTTGTTATAAAGACATTTAAAAAAAAAAAGACTGATACCTGCGATAGTATCTTATTATTTTAACTAGCTAACTGAACAATAAGACATTTTAACAGGAAAAAAAAAAGGGAACAGCAAGGCAGCCAGTTCCTCATAACTGGAAGTCTTCAAGTAGGGGCTAAAGAAACACTTCTTAAAATTATTATAATAAGTATTCCTGCTCAAGGATGAACTGGGCAGTATAGATGACGGTCTCTTTGCATCTCAGATTCTGCTATCACTGAGGTACCTAAAATCCTCTTGAAATAGAACTGAATATAGTAGAAAGATTGATTCTTTAAGTATTCATAAAACACAAACACATCTAGGCTCAAATACTCATTTTTGTACTGCTTTGCCAGTCTATTTTGTGCCAATGTTGTCTAAAAAAGATTTGTATTTCCATTTTCACACAGAAGTTTGCTGCTTTCACAGTCCTTTAAGTCAGAATTTCACCTAAAGATTCAACAGTGCCATCTAGTGGGAAAAAGGGTACTTTCGAACCTGTATATGGCTAATAACCATGTGATGTTGATCCGTAGAAAAGGATCTATTTTTCTCATTAAATTTAATCATATTTTTATTTAGCACTTGCTGTGAACAAGGCAGTGTGCTAAGTATATAGTGTACTCTGAATAGGACAATATAAAGATATGTGGTTGGTGTAAGAAGGCTGTAAAACAGGCCTGCACAACATTTGGCCCACAGGCCACATAAGTGGACCACAAGCATTCTGTGGGCTGTATGTTGTGCAGGCCTGCTTGTTACATATAACCAACAAACTCCAAAGAACACGAGTAAAAGATGATGTCTTGCATGACAAAAAGAGAAGATGCCTAATCTATAGCAACAGTGAGGAAGGCCTCCAGCACACTGGGTGGGCCTTCTGGGATGCACTTTTAGGAGGACATGGTTGATTCAATGGGGGTGGGGGGAAGGAGGCATTTTTTATCATTGGAGGGAGCCCCCAAATGATGAACTATGATGAGTCTTCATTTCAGGTATTTATCAAAGTGACTATTTCTTATTGTTTAGAAAGTGAGGCTATGATCCTTACGGAAGGCAGCACGACATAGATAAAACTGTTTGACCATGGACAAGTCACTTAACTCTGCAAAACTTGCAAAATGGGTATGACAAACCTACCTTACAGAGCTCTGATGAGGAAGCTTCACCTTAAATCTCTGCACAAAACTGAGGTGCCACCTTGAAGAGGAAGAGGAGGGGAAGGGGAAGAGGAAGAAGGAATACCCGGGAACAGCTCTGGAGTTGGGAACGTTAAGAGTCACAGAACCCAACTTCACCTTTCGATCAGTGAGGAAGTAGAGGCCTGGTGACACAGCTAGGATTTGAGTTCAGGCCCTAAGGCTACACCATTCAGGGCTGTTTCCCCTGTGCCACAGGGTCTGTAGCTAGCACAACCTTAAGATCAGGAGCACGTGGCAGATGCGGTGAGTTCCAGCTAGGTTGTGGCCTTGTCTCTGGAAACATCCTCACGGACCAGGCGAAGGGATGAGGACCAGAGTGAGCAGATTCATAAGGTGTGGAACATTACAAGGAGTATTACCCGATAAATGTCACCCTCAAGGAGGTTTCCAGTGAAAGGTCACAGGACTTTGACTTCACCTTACTCTGTTTACTATTTTCAGCAATGACTGAGATCCAGGAGAAGGTGGAGTGCTTATCAAACCGGGAATGTGACACAGGGAGGAGGAAAAGTGGAGCACAACGGAGGACAAAAATCAATGAAAAAAATTTCAATAAGCTGGAGCAATGGGCAGATTGTATCATTTGACAGGCCTATTCAGGTCCACATAATTTAGTTCTCCAAGAACAGAAGGGAGAAGATACAGCCAGCCAAAAGTTTACATGAAAAGAATGGGAGTGGAGGAACAGGCCTCTGCACCGAGTTGTGGCCTCTCCAGTGAATGTAAGCTGACAACAACGAGTAGAAGTCAAATGCCTGGAACCTAGGATGCAACAATCTAGCAGTTCTCCATCCTGGTTAAACGACAGCTAGCCTACTATGTTCAGTTCTGGGAATGTTGCATGGAATGAATCTGGACAAGACGGAATGTGGGTAAAGGAGCGAGACAGGAATATTTGACACTAAGCCACATGTGCATTGGATGAAAGAGGTTATCTTTCTAATATCTTGACCTATCTAATAACTTGAAACAGACTTCACTGGGAGTGAGGTAGGAAAAGACACAAGATAGCCCTCTACCTAAAGGAATGTCATGTGGAAAAAAGGATTACTGTTATTTTCTGGGGCCTGAGAAGGCAGAGCCAGGACCGATGAGTATAAATCACAAGGAAGCAGGCTTCAGCCCAATATAAAGAATAGCCAGAAATCTCCAAAATGGAACGGTCTGCCTTGAGGACTAGTGCAGCCATCACTGTTTGAAGTCTTCAGGTCAGGAGGAGCCCTCTGAATGACCAGCTAGTGGGAGATTATAGAGATAATTCATTCCTCAGAGGAAAAGTTGAACTAGATGATCTGGGACATTCCTTCAACTCATGAGATTTTACAATTACAAAGAATCACTGCTTAACCGTACAGACACCAAAGGAGGAATATCAAAACCACTCAAAGTGCTTGACAAAGAAAAGATGGATAAAATTAAGTATTTAAAATACTATTGTAACTGAAAGCAAATAAATGTTTAACTGGTTAAAAGCAGTGACTTGAGAGTCAAGGAGTCTTTGTAAACCAATATCATTTTCTTCATCCTATCTATAAATAATAATGTATTTGCAATATGATGAAATTAAGATGAAGCATATCAAGTCAAAGTAGTACCTGAAAGCATACAAATAGGTTAATTTAAAAAACATTCTAGAAAGACAACATGTGTGTGAATCCAGTTATAAATTAACTTACCAAAAGGTCGTTTAACCAAATCCAGACAGGAGAGATGATAAGCTTTAGTACAACATTTCCGATCACATAGTACCAGCTGACCCCCATCACCACAACGGAAACAATCATCTTCAGATTCTTTCTTTCCTTCACCTTTTGTTCTACGTCTCCTTGTTTTTTTCTTGGTCTTTTTGCCCTTTTCCTCTGAAGAAAGAGCAGCTGAGTTCTAGGGTAAACAATAAGTTGTGTTTACTTAAGAAAAAAAAACACATTCTAAACTGAAAAAACAAAACATATTGGTAGGTTAGAGGAAATGCTGATAATTCAAAAGATACAAAATCACAAGAAGAAATTTTAGAAATTTCCCTATTAGGACATGACAGTAACTAGGATAAATTCTATATGGAGGAGGGGAATTTTAAAAATGACTGTTACTAAATCAGTTTGAAAAAATTTTTAAAAAGTATCTCATGTAAAACTTACTCATCTTAGGATTAATTTACCTTAACACACTAGAAAGAGGAACCACGAAATTGAAAAGCAACAAATGTAAGAACTGATGAGATAGCTCTCTTGCAACAAAGGTGTTAACAGATTATATAAAGGGTGAAGAATTTTTTTTTCTTCCATTTAGAATAACTAATGACAACAAATTCACATTTTATCGTTTACAAAGTGCTTTTCTCTCAACCACATAAAGGAAATTGAGGATCAGGGAGTTGATATGACTTGCTCACTATCAGAGTTGGAGCCTAGACTCAAAGCCATGTCTCCCAACTGAAGCATAGAAGGAAACACTGAAGGTCAAATATAAATACAATTTACATTAGTGCTTTACTTTTCCATTATCAATCCCATTCTCCTCCCTACAAGAAGTAAACATATAAAATGTTATACTCACCAACTTCTAAAATTAAGAACACAATTTAAATTTAGCAATTTAAAAGCCTCATCTCTGGGTTACAGGACAAGTAATTTGAGTAACAATACTCTGAAAACCAGGTGACATTATATAAAGAGCTGAAAATGACCCTCAGGCCAGAGGTTCTTTACTTTTACCTTAGATGGTCATGTAGAGTAGCTTTGGCTGGGCAATGGTTTTTTTTTTTTTAAACTTTGCCAGACCCAATGATAATACATATTCTTGAGCAAGAAAGTAAATAGCAATGTTAATTGATTAACTATATGTAACCTTTAGTTAAGCAACAAGAAATATTATACTTCTAAAAATCTGTAGGGAAAAATTAGGTGTTGCTTCTTCCCAACCACCTTTGCCTCTACCTTCCAAATAAACACTAAGAATTGTATATTCTCCCTATTCTAGTCATGTAGATTATTAAATGAGAATACTGCCAATTTTTTGTTCTCTTTAGGACTGATCAATGACCAACTTTCTAACTGCCATCATTTATTAAGGCATATTTATTTGAAGCAAATAAAGTTAATGGTGGGGTGGGGTGGAGAGCGTATTAACTTGTACCACATAACAAGCATCTTCCAGTATGCATTAAGGAAATTTATCTTGCCACACATCTTGCTATGCAATTTAATTGCCCTTGCTTTAAAAGAAAAAAGAGAATTTAATTAAATTATTGCTATACCTTTGGTCTATCACCAAGGAATCCACTACAGTTAGAGGCACCACATCGACAGACAGTTTTTTCATTGCCCAGACAATCAAGGTTGTAATTAAAAGTCAGTTCTGTCCCTGGAAAAATAAAAACTCATTAGCATGAAAATTGCAACAATAATAAATTGCTCTGCATTATGATCACAACTTACATTCTATTGGCTTTATTATGTATATTTAAATATTAATACATGACTCTCCAAATTTGTTTATTGAAATTATTAAAAAAGACCAAGAAAAATAAAATCCTTCACAATAAAGTAACTTAAGTGCTGAAACAAAATTATGGACATGGTAGGGAGTACACTATCCTATTTTTTTTAGTCCTGTTGTAGAAACTACACAAATTCTCCTATCAGGAAGGAGAGGGGAAAGCAATTTATTATATATTGAAATCCCTTTGCCCAGTATTCAATACCATCCACGATTTGGTACGTGCTACCTTTCAAGGTTATATCAGCTTACTACACAACGTATATTCATGGCACTTCCATTCATATTCTGTGAATTTGTTCCTGCTGTCTCCTAAGCCTCTTCATGTCATCCTAGGCTACCTCCCTTTAAATCACAATTCAAATGTCATATCCTCCATGAAGTCTTTGACTGCTCCTATTGGAAAATGATCTTGGCTGATACTCCCACATCAGGCTTTATATAACATTGTATTTCACCCCATTCGTGCTTTACCTTAGATGGTCATGTAGAGTAGCTTTGGCTGGGCAATGGTTTTTTTTTTTTTAAACTTTGCCAGACCCAATGATAATACATATTCTTGAGCAAGAAAGTAAATAGCAATGTTAATTGATTAACTATATGTAACCTTTAGTTAAGCAACAAGAAATATTATACTTCTAACTTCTATGTATTACTGGGTTCTACACTTACTTAATGTTATGTGTTATTCCTTTGCTAAACTATCAGCTCCACGGAAACAGGAACCAAGGCTAATCTAAACTGTGTAATTAATAATAATAATGACAGCTAATATTGAGATAGTACTTTTAAGTTTTGCAGAGTGATTTACACATATTATCTCATTTGATCCTCACAACAACCTTGGGAGGTAGATTATTGTTATGATCTACATTTTACAGATGAGGAAACTAGGGCTGATGGAGGTCAGGGGAATTGCCCAGGGACAATTGGTGCTTTAAAAATGGTAAATTGTTAGAATTGACTGAACTTCCCTGGGCCTGTTCACAACTGCTGGCAATGAGGTCTTTACCCCAAATCTACCATACCTGCAGGAATATCACATACAGCAAACAATCCCACACGAGTGTCTCCATTTACTGTCCATTTCAGAGTCTCACAATTTGGCTGGCAGCTGTGATTCATGAATCGGGAATAGTTTCCTTTGGGACCAGCATCAATTATCCGGTCCTAAAAGTTAGAATGCCAATTTTAAGACATATGTTAGATAAAACTTTGAAAAGCAGTATCTTTTTTCTTAAAGAAAATAAAAACTCGGGTGGCAGCTAGGTGGCACAGTGGATAGAGCACTGGCCCTGGAGTCAGGAGGACCTAAGTTCAAATCCAGCCTCAGACACAACACTCACTAGTTGTGTGACCCTGGGCAAGTCACTTAACCCTATTGCATAGCCAAAAAAAAAAACAAAACCAAACCAAACAACAACCCCCCCCAAAAAAACTCATCAAAAAAAAAAAAAGAATAAAAACTGTAGGTAAATTTTACTTGTTGTATTGAAAACTGTGGTGTATCATATGAGCTGGTATATGACACCCCCAATCCAATACTAATTATCTAGCTCACTTACTGGCTGTCACAACCACATGGAAGGGACTAAGTTTCAGTGAGCACTGTTAAAATAACAGAATGACTAAGACATTTTAAAAACACATTTGGCATCAATCTTGTACGTAAGCCCCATTATCATTATGCTACACAGGAGTTACTTATGAATTACCTGTGTGTGTGTATAGTAAGACCACTAATTTATTAGAACAGAAATAAAAAATTAGTACCAAATTATGAGGAAGAATGAGAGAAGATATGCCATAACATTAAAAAGGGAACCAATTTAACTCATTTCAATAAGGCACTGATGCCAAAACTATAACTGAACTTACCTGTTTTATCTTTTGTGGGGTTAAGAACTCAAAAAAATTAAAAAACAAAACAAAACAAAACACAACAAAAAAAGAACTCTTCACCATACAGTACTCTTCCATACTGTAAAATGTAGATATCTGATCTGATTCTCTTCTAAGTTTTTTATAGTTTGACTTTTAATATATTCAAGTCACCTATCTATTTGGAGCTTTGTAGTATATAAGTTGTTGCTATCAACCTAATTTCTAACAAGCTTCACTAACTTGTTAGTTATTAACGGTTTCACTAGCAGTTATCAAATAGGTAGCCTCTCCAAATTATTAACATCCTGCAGTTTATCAAGTCCAACTGCTGCTGATTCAGTTTTCTACTTGTTAGTCTATTCTACTTTAACGTTTTTTATACCAGAACCAAACTGATTTGAATATTGCTTTGTAGTATAATTTGAAGTCTAGAAGTACTAATTCTCATTTGGTTCCTACTTTTCTTCATTATTTCCCTTAAGATTCTAGATATTTTGTTCCTCCAGATTAATGTTATCTAGTTCTATACTGTATCCTCTGGTAGTTTGATTGATATAGTATTTGATTTGTAATTAATTTAGATATTGTAATTTTTATTATATTGGCACCAGCCATAAGCATTGATCATCCCTCTAGTTAAATTGTTCTTTATATCTATATAAGTCTGATTATACTCTTGGTAAATTAAGCCCCAGACATTTTATGCATTTTGTAGTTATTTGGAATAGGATTTCCCTTCCTGTTATGTTCTTCTGAATTTTGTAATTGCTAAATAAAAATATAAAAATTTTGTGGAGTTTATTTTGTATCTTGATCTATTATTAAGGGCTACTGTCTCAATTAGTTTATTTCTTGATCCTTTGGGATTTTCTAAATAAATCATCACGTTGACAGGAAATAGGATTTATATCATCCCCTCTGTATCTTTTTCTCATCTTGTTGCTATTGCTAGCATTTCTAGAAATACATGCATTTAAACAACTCTGAGGTACTACCTCACACCTATCCTATTGGCTAATGTGACTAAATAAGGAAAACGATAAATGTTGAAGGGGATATGGGAAAATTAGGACACTAAAGCACTGTTGGTAGAGTTGTGAACTGATTTAACCATTCTGGAGCGTAATTTGGAACTATGCCCCCCAAAAAACTATCAAACCATGCATACCCTTTGATCCAGTAATACCATTGCTAGGTCTGTAGACCAAAGAGATTAAAAAAAAAGAGGGAAAAGGACCTATTTGTACAAAAATATGTACAACAGCTATAAAGTTTTTTTGTGATGACTAAAAACTGGAAATTGGAGAGATGCCCATCAATCGGGCAATGGCTGAACAAGCTGTGGTATATTATTGGGATGGAGTACTACTGTGCTGAAGGAATTAAAAGCAGGATGATTTCGGAAAAACCACAAGACTTACATGTACTGATGCAAAGTGAAGTGAGCAGAACCAGAACATTGTACACAGTATTGTACGATGAAGAAATGTGCATGACTTAGCAATTAAGCAATACAATCATCCAAGACAATCCCAAAGACTCATGATGAAACATGCTATCTACCTCCAGAGAAAGAAGTGATATTGTCTGAATACAGACTGAAACATACTATTTTTCTCTTTCTTTCATTCTTTTTGTTGTTGTTCAAGTCTTCTTGCACAAAATGACTAATAGGGAAATGTTTTACATGACTGCACATATATGACCTATATTGGATTGCTTATTGTCTCAAAGAGGATAGAGAAGAAGGGAGGGATAGAATTTGGAACTCAAAACTTTTTTAAAAAATGTTTAAAATTGTTTTAATATGTAATTGAGGGAAAAATAATAAAAATAATAGAAAAATAAAAAATATGAATACTTAGTTTATTCCTGTATTTCTTTATTTATTGGGAAATCTAGTATTTCACCTTTGCATATATATATATATATATATATATATATATATATATATACACATATATATATGTATGTAATTTTAATTATGTGGTTTCAACTTACTAATCTTCAAAATTTTATTCTTCCTTTGGCCTCACAATGGCCTCCTATCTATTCCTCAAACAAGATATTCCATCTTCACATTCAAGAGTGTTGTCACTGGCTGTTCCCCATTCCTAAAATATTATTCCTTCCTCTTCATCTTCCGATTCCTGGCTTCCCTGAAATCCCAAGCTAAAATCCCACCTTCCCCAGGAAGCCCTTCCCAATCCTTCTTAATTATAA
Organism: Vombatus ursinus; assembly: GCF_900497805.2. NCBI lineage: Eukaryota > Metazoa > Chordata > Mammalia > Diprotodontia > Vombatidae > Vombatus > Vombatus ursinus. Next base: position 7,763,765 of record NW_020954596.1, on the reverse strand, counting down.
AACCTTCCCTTGGTTGATTATTTCCTACTGATCCTGTATTGCGCTTGTTTGTGCACGCTGTCTTCTCCATCTGATTGAGCAAGGGCTGTCTTTTGCCTTTCTTTGTATCTTTAGTCCCTGGCATACATTAGGCCCTTAATGTTCACTGACTTGACTTCCAAAAGCCTTTCCTGATCCCCTAGTATTTTCCCTCTACTGATTATCTCCAGTTTCTCCTGTGTACATCTTGTTTGTATGTCGTTGTTACACGCGGTCTCCTTCATTAGACTGTGAATGCCTTGAAAACAGGGACTTTCTTTTACCTTTGAATCCTTAGTGATTAGCACAAAAACTAACATAGGCACTTAATAAATGCTGACTACTTGTGGAGCCAAGATGGCGGAGGGAAAGCAGTGACTTGCTAGAGCTGTCCCCCAAACCCCTCCAAATACCTACAAAAAATGGCTCTAAACACATTCTAAAGCAGCAGAACCCACAAAAAAACAGAGTAAAACAAATTTCCAGCCCAAGACAACCTGGATGGCTGATTGGAAAGGTATATCGCGCCAGGCTGGGAGAGGAGCGCAGCTTGGCGTGGGTGCGCAGGCTGCAGTGACCCTGGAGCAGGCCTCAGAGGACTAAATCTCGGTAGCTGTGGTGGTTTCCAGACTTCTCAACCCATGAACACCAAAGACAACATAGAAGGTCAGTGGGAAAAGTCTGTTACTGTGGTGAGAGAAGCTAGATCTCAGCCGCCCCGAGGGCAGCGGCTGGCTTCTGAGCTTCTGGCCCACAGATTGAGGGGGAATCCAGTGGCTGATCAGAGGGGGATTGCAAGGATCTCTTTGCCAGGGCTGAGGCAGGAATCTCTTGCTTTACTGGTGCTTGGATCTGGGTCACAGTTCTGAGGGGTGGTCCTGGGGCTAGAAGGAACGCTGGTGTGGTGAAGCTTGTTGTGGCTGTGGAGAGGAAACACCTCGCCCCTTATCATAGCACCTTGGAAGAACTGACACTTTTCAGATCTCTAGAAGTATCTCTGAAAACAGCTGTACAAACCCCCAAAGCTTGGGACAGTACCTTCTCCACATTGGAAACAGACTCTTACCTTAATAAAGAGTTTAAAACTCAAGTAATTGGTTGGGATCATGAGCAAGCAGCACAAAAAGAGTCAGACTATATTATCTTACTTTGGTGACAAAGAAGATCAAAACATACAACCAGAAGAAGAAAACAAAGTCAAAGCTCCTACATCCAAAACTTCCTAGAAAAATATGAATCTGTCCCAGGCCTTGGAAGAGCTCAAAAGGGATTTTGAGAACTAAGAGATGTAGAGGAAAAACTGGGAAGAGAAATGAGAGTGATGCAAGAAAATCATGAAAAGCAAGTTAACAGCTTGCTAAAGGAGACCGAAAAAAATACTGAAGAAAATAACACCTTAAAAAATAGCCTAACCCAAATGGCAAAAGAGGTCCAAAAAGCCAATGAAGAAAAGAATGCCCTAAAGAGCAAAACTGAACAAATGGAAAAGGAAGTCCAAAAGATTACTCAAGAAAATACTTCCTTAAAAATTAGAATAGAGCAATTGGAAGCTAGTGACTTTATGAGAAATCAAGACACTGCAAAACAAATCCAAAAGAATGAAAAATTAGAAAACAATGTGAAATATCTCATTGGAAAAATAACTGACCTGGAAAATAGATCCAGGAGAGAGAATTTAAAAATTATTGGACTATCTGAAAGCCATGATCAAAAAAAGAGCCTAGACATCATCTTTCAAGAAATTATCAAGGAAAACTGCCCTGATATTTTAGAACCAGAGGGCAAAATAGAAATTGAAAGAATCCATCGATCTCCTCCTGAAAGAGATCCCCAAAGGAAAACTCCTAGGAATATTGTAGCCAAATTCTAGAGTTCCCAGGTCAAGGAGAAAATATTACAAGCAGCCAGAAAGAAAAAATTCAAGTACTGTAGAAACACAATCAGGATAACACAAGATTTAGCTGCTTCTACATTAAGGGACCGCAGGGCATGGAATATAATAGCCCGAGGGCAAAGGAGATAGGATTACAACCAAGAATCACCTACCCAGCAAAACTGAGTATAATCCTTCAGGGGAAAAAAATGGTCATTCAGTGAAATAGAGGACTTTCAAGCATTCTTGATGAAAAGACCAAAGCTGAATAGAAAATTTGACTTTCCAATACAAGACTCAAGTGGAACATGAAGAGGTAAACAGGAAAGAGAAATCATAAGAGGCTTATTAAGGTTGAACTGTTTACATTCCTGCATGGAAAGATGATATTTGTAACTCATGAGACCTTTGTTAGTATTAGGGTAGTTGGAGGGAAAAAATTATATGTATGTATATCTAGATAGATAGATAGATAGATAGATACATAGATACATAGAGGGCACAGGGTGAGTTGAAGATGAAGGGGTCATATATGGAGAATAAAATTAAGGGGTGAGAAAGGATTATACTAGGAGAAGAAGAAAGGGAAAGGTAGAACGGGGTAAATTATCTCACAAAAAAAAACAAAATAAAAGGCTCTTACATGGAGGGGAAACGGGGGAAGGTGAGAGGAAATGAATAAATGGGGGGGCGGGATAGGATTAAGGGAAATAGAGTTAGTTTTTCACAGTATATCTACTATGGAAGTATTTTGCATAACTGCACAAGTATAGCCTATATTGAGTTACTTGCCTTTTCAATGAGGGTGGGTGGGGAGGGAGGAAGGGAGAAAATTTGGAAACCAAAGTTTAAAAAAACACATGTTTAAAAAAAATGTTTTCACATGCAACTGGGAAATAAGAAATAGAGGAAATGGGGCAGAAATCTATCCTGCCCTATAGGAAAATAGAAGGGGAAGGTGGGGAAAGATAGTAGGGAGAGCAGACTAGGGGAAGAGGTATTCAGAATGCATGCCATCTTGGGGTGGGGGGAGGGGCGAGATGGGGTGAAAATTTAGAACTCAAAATCTTGTGGAAGTAAATATTGAAAACTAAAACTAAAAATAAGTAAATTAAAATTAAAAAATAAATAAATAAATGCTGACTACTTGTTGACAATATGATTAATCGGCTAGCAAGCAAACAACAAGGGGCACCAAGGCAGCCCAGTGGATAGAGAGCCAGGTTTGGTGTCAGCTTCCTGAGTTGAAATTCAGCCTCAGTCACTTACTAGCTGTGCGACTCTGGGCAAGTCACTTTTCCTTAGTTTCTTCATCTGTAAAAAGAGCTGGAGAAGGAAATGGCAACCCACTACAGTATCTTTACCAAGAACACCCCAAATGGGGTCACAAAGAGTTGGACAAAACTGAAAAATGACTGAATTGAACTCATTTCATAATTTTTCTCTTGGTTCAGTTTACTTTGCTCTACATCCTCAGAGTATAATCAATTTATAATCAAGCAATTGATTGTTAGGAGAAATGACATACCATTTCAATCTTTGATCCCTAGGGTCTAGCATGATGCTTTGAAGCAATAACAACAGTAGCTAACATTTGTATAGTGCTTTATGAATATTATCATGACTGAAAGGACTGAACAACAAAGTAAATAACATGCATTTATTAAATGTTCACTGTGTATCAGCTCTGAAATTGAAGTAAGCTCCTTATTTGGTATTCTGTCATTTAGGCATTTTTAAAGAACTTTTAAAATTTCTTTTAAATTCTCTGTTTTGGTGGTACATATAACTATGGTTCTGATCATTTTTAAAATTTCTTCTCTTTGTTGTGCTTTCACTTTGTTCATTTTAGTTAATTTTATTTTTTCTACCTTTTCCTTTTAATGAGGTCAGCTTCTGGTTTTATTAAGTTTTATAGCTTTTCTGTTTCCCAATTTAGCTATTTTTCCTTATTTTCAAAATTCCCTCTTTTGTACTTTGGTTTATTTGTTGATTTTCTAACTGTTAAATTTCATATTCATTCCTTAGACCTCTCTCTTTTCCTACTTTGTTCACATGTGTTCTCAGGGACATTAATTTTTCCTTTGAGGACTGCTTTTGCTACATTACAGAAATTTTAGTATGTTGTTTCATCATTACCATAGACTTTCACTATTATTTAACAGTTTCTATGTTTTTTGTTTTTTTTTTAAAACCCAATCATTGTTCAGAATGTCATTAAGTCTCCATTTTGGTCATTTGTTTTCCCTGCATTGATTACAAACTTTAATTGCATGTGGTCTTTAAAAGGTATTTTTAGTATTAATGATTTTTTCTTACATTTATTTATAATTTCTTTGTTCCCATCTTTTGTAAAGATATATGGTTGATTTGCACATGTATAACCTATATCTGATTGCTTACTATCTCAGGGAAGGGGGAGGGGAGGGGAGGGGAGGGAGGGAGGGATAGAATTTGGAACTCCAAACTTAAAAAAAAGATGTTAAAATTGTTTTAATGTGTATTCAGAGTGGGGGTGCTAAATATGTCAATTTTAATATTTTATTCAGAAGACACCTTAATTCTTTCTCTATAAATTCTCTAACAGTTTTATTTGGTTCTGTATTTTCCCTTTTGTTCATCTTTGTTAGGTTTGCCCAATACTTCTGAACAGTAAAAGCTCCTTTTACTATTGTATTACTATCCATCTCTTTTGAAGTTTAGTTGAAATTTTCATAATGAATTTAAATACTATGACATTTGATAAAAATGCTTAGTATTGACACTAGTCCATTATCTATAGCTCCTTTAAGCATAGGCATTTCCTTTTTATTTCTACTGATATTGTGAATTTATTTATTTTCTGATTGCATTTGCCTGATTGCAATCACCTGCTTGTAGAGGGTATACAGCAGCACTTCTTAAACTGTGGGTTGCGACCCCATATGGGGTCACGTAACTGAATGTGGGGTCGCAAAAAATTTGGCAACAGGTAAAAGGTTTCTGAATGTGCAACAACCAAAAATTAATTAAAAATCAAATGCATAATGAATCCAAGTTGTTTCTAGCAATACTTGCCCGTGCTGCATCATGCAACTTCACTGCAGTCTTGGTTCTGAACATACAACATGCGCACTTAGCACTGTGCCTGCCATCACATCACGCAATGCCAGTGAACACTGCTCACATTTGAGATCACTGTGTTATAAATTGCAGTGTTTTTACTGTACATACAAAATCGTTAAATGAATTTTGACTTGAGATAAGGACAGAATTTCCAACAATTTCTGAAATGGCCCTAAATGTACTTCTGCTATTTTGTACTACATATTTATGCAAAGTGGTATTCTCAGCACTGACAATTATAAAATCAAAATGTCAATCAACTGAAAAAATGCTGAAGACGCTCTATGTACTAAAGTATCAAATATTCCACCAAGATTTCATTCTTTATGTAAAAATAAACAAGGATATCCATCTCATTAGTATGCAAATTTGCCTTCATCTTTAATAAATGGTAAAATTATATGTATACCAAAGAATTGTTTTAAAATACGTTTCTTTATGATTTATTATCAGTAAAGGTTTAATTTGTATACTTATTTTATATACCTACATACCTGGAGTTTTGTAAAAATTTCTCAGGCATAAAGGGGTTGCGAGTGGAAAAAGTTTAAGCAGCTGTGGTATGCTTGGTAAACTGATCCTACATTCCATTCTGGCACTCTTTTAAAAGTTTGTTGGACTGACTAATCTATTCATGTCTAAAACTATGATCCTTAGGCTTCTAAGTTCTTCTTCATTTGTTGTGTTAGTATGGCTTTCTGTTTTCATCCCTTTCCCCTTTAAAATAAAAACTTTATCCCCAAGATTAGTTCTGCTGATACTAATTTGAGGCTAATCTATAACCACAAGGGTTCTCTCTCCCCCTCATTTTTGGATTTTACTTCAATGATTTATTTTTCTTTGTTTTACATATTTATCCATTTCTTCTCTTCTGTGCACATTCTTCTCCCTACTCAATTAAGTGGTTACTTCAAAATCTTTTCCTTCTCCTTTCAAACTTACTTTTATTTTCTTGATTTTCTTTTACTGATTCTTTTTCTAAGTAGTTTTCTTTGTTCTCTTCATTATTTACTTTCCATTCCAGTCTATTACTCCTTCATTCTTTCTGAGTTCTTCTTCATGGAGTTAAAACTCCTGAAGTCCCAATTTTGAGCTCTTTCGTCTAACCAATTTCTATATTATTTCCTTAATACATCTTTCTCCATCCTCCTTTTTTTTTTCCTGCTATACTTCAATCTTAGAAATGTTAATTTGTGGGGGAAGAAGGAAGCAATGCTATCTGGTAATTACCATGTAGCCCAAATCATGCAGCCCAGTTCCAACCCTTGCCTTCACCATGCTCCCCTCCTTCTCAAAGACTAAGCTATCTCTTTTCTGGCTCTGTGTCTCCCCGCCCCGCCCCCCACTTCCCATTCTGGGTGCCAGCTTGTCCCTCCAAACTCACACATGCCTTTCCCTTTGGGGCCAGGTGCTACCAGCAGAGAAGATGGTCCCCTAATGCACAAGCTTCCTCCACTCTGGCAAAACCCATCCTGAGGTCCCTCGCATAGAAACACACACCTTTCTTCCCTTACCAGACCTCCTCTTCATGACTCCCCATTTCAATCCTCACCCCTTGCTGAGACTGCAGAAATCATTACCCTTTCACAATTCCCCTACGGACGTGGGAGTACCATTTGTTTCCTTACACAGATACTGCTTCAGTTAAGTCAAATAATAAAATGATCTATTCAGTGACTTAATAGCTAGTATTCATATAGAACTTTCAAGTTCGCAAACATCTCATTTTATCTTCACAACAACCCTGGCAAGGAGATTCTATTATCATTCCCATTTTATAGATACAGGAAAATAAAGCTGGGATTGAGAAGTTAAGTGATTTGCCCATGGTCACAAAGTGTTTGAGGCTTACTTTGAACTCAGTTCTTCCTTACTCTAAATTCCATACTCACTTTCAGACACTTCAAAAGACGTTATTAAAGAAGAGAGCAAATTTTTAAAAATAACTACACAGACAACTTATAATACATCTAAAGTTTAGCAGTGTTTACAATGAAGAAACAGAATCACAATTGACCCAAAAGTAAGAAATTAAAACCCAACGTTGTCTTCTGTTAATGATGTATATTAATGTCAAGGATCAGGATAATGTTTGTTTTTATTTTGTTCCTAATGTCCTCCACTAAACTCATGCTCCAATACCTAAATGGAATGCGGAGACGACCCTGGGTTCCTGAAACATATGCCAGCTAAATGTGTGTGCTCTGGCAGATCTTACCAAACTAGAAAGGCTTTGAGTGTAGTTTGATCTCTGACTGAAGGCCTTTGATTTAGAGATCAATTTAACTAAGTCTGGAAACTCTGTTAACAATATGGCATCCAGGTAAAGAATTTTTCGCACATAGAACTTCTCAAAGACTATCTAAATTATACAGGCGTGGGAAAAAAACATCTGCACATCTTTTAAGTATTTGTTTCTTGGGCAGCTAGGTGGCACAGTGGATAGAGTGCCAGGCCTGGAATCAGGAAGACTCTTCTTCATGAGTTCAAATCTGGCCTCAGATACTTACTAGCTGTGTGACCTGGGCAAGTCACTTAACCTTGTTTGCCTCAGTTTCCTCATCTGTAAAATGAGCTGGAGAAGGAAATTGGCAAATCACTCCAGTATCTTTGCCAAGAAAACCCCACATAAGGTCACAAAGATACAACTCAACAACCACAAAATTTGTTTCTAATATCCTTTCCTTGGTAGTCATATACTGCTTTACACTGATATGTACTTTAACAAGACAAACTTTGAGATGTAGCTTAGAGGAGCTGAGTCACTTTGCTTTAGTCATTTCCTATTACTGAGTTTCTCTACTTAAGACTCTACTGTGCTAATGCATAAGGATCTTGTCTTACCTTTCTTGTTACCGTCCATCCTGCCAGAACCACTAACACACACCCTAATACATATAAGATTGCTAGGATTTGTTGACAGATTGGCCTTTGCAATAGTGATTCTGGTTTCCCAGAGGCCAAAGATTCACTTGTGCATGAAAACATACTATGATATAAATGACTTAAAAAAGAACTTGAGACAGGACAATTTCCCCTGAGACTCATCAGGAAATAATGCAATGAGTTCTGCGAGGTCAGCGGGTTAGTCAACAAGCATTTATTAAGTACTTACTATGCACCAGGAACTATGCTAAGTGCTAGGGATACAAAGAAAGGCAAAAAACAGCCTCTGCCCAAAAGGAGTTTACATTCTAACAACAACGTCAACTACAAGAAAGATGAGGTGCCCTCTAAGGTCCTAGTATCGCTTGGATCATTTGCCTCTAAAAAGAGCATATGCTCAGAGCTATCTTAACCATAAACCCCTTTAAATAAACAGACTATTAATTTTCTTCAATGTCTGCCCATTAACTGGTAACAGATTCTTGAGATCTCTTACTTTATATAAAACGTACAGTGTAAATAAAACCCAGAAGGCTATCTTTTTTTTTTTTAAGAAGGCTATCTTTTAAGGATGTTTATTTAACTTCCCTTTAAGAACACCACTAAACATTTTAAGGAATGTAACAAACATCATTACCATCTTTTTTTCAAATGTGTAAATACAAATCTGCAGATAGAATATAAGCTGTATGAGAGCAGAAACTGTTTTATTTTCTTTTCTTTTCTCACCACTTGACACACAGTACCTGGCACACAGTAGACAGGTAATAAATGCTTGTTGATTACCTGACTGATTGCCAAATAAGGCTTTCTTTATACTTATATCCAAATATGGGTAAATCTGATGCTCTAGGAATTTTTCATCAATTCAAAACTGATTTAAAACTTTATGCCAGACCAATATTTTTAGCACCAAAACCCCTCCAATCACAATATGAAGGCTTATTTCTTAAGATACATACTTTCCCATTCTCTGGGCTTTCCTCTTTTCCTTTTTAAAACATTTTTTCCCAATTCTGAACTTAAAACATCAAAAAATGGAAGCATGTCTATCTATATACAACGCAGAATATAAAAAAGGGAATTCTAAATGAAACCATGAATCTATTTCATAATGCTTTATATACACCTATATCTACATACATATATATGCTTATATATGTGTGTAAATATACACATATATACACCATTTTGTCTTCTTCTTACACCTGCATTACTAATGTATTTCCATCTCTTAATCATTAAAGAGGTTACTGTCCTTCTCTGTGGAATGGAAGAGTGTAAGTCTTCACATTAATGACAGTTTCATTTTGCCTTTGTATCCATAACAGTTTGGACACAGTAGGTACTTAAATATCTGCTGGGTTAAATGGGAGTTGATGAAATATTCTGCTTCAAAAGAGGATAAATTCAAAGGGGAGATAGGTGGCGCAGTGGATAGAGCTCCGGCCTTGGAGTCAGGAGGACCAGAGTTCAAATCCAGCCTCAGATTCTTGACACTTACTAGCTGTGTGACCCTGGGCAAGTCACTTAACCCTGATTGCCTCACCAAAAAAGAAAAAAAAAAAGAAGAGGAGGAAAATGCAAGCCTCTTATTTATGCTGTGGATTGCACTACTCACTCCATAGTAAAAAAAAAACTCAAGAAATATGATGTTAATAGGAAAGGATTGGACCTGTGATTTAAATTGATATAGAGAACTCCTGGAGGAAGATTTCCTCTCCCAGTGCATGTTGGCATTGGCTCTGCAGCTCTGCAGCTTAGAGAGTAGCCTAGAACACAGAGTAATTAGGTGACCTGTCAAGGGTCACTCAGCTAGAATGTGGCAGAAGTGGGATTTGAATCCAAAGCTTTTTAATTCTGAGGATAATGTTAATAAAGAGGAGAAGGGAATAAATAAGCATTTATATAGTGCCTACTATGTACCAGGCACTGGGCTAAATGTTTTACAAATATGATCTCACTTGATCCTAATAACCTTGGGAGGTAGGTGTTGTTATTATCCCCATTTTACAGTTGAGGAAACCGAGGCAGGCAGAAGTGACTTGCTCAGGGTCACACAACTGCTAAGTAGCTGAGGCCAAACTTGAACTCAGGTCTTCATGACTCCAGGCCCTGAGCTCTATCCACTATGCTCCTTAGTTGCCTTAAAGGTAAAGATTTACCTTTACTTATAAAAAAGGTAAAGAAGGCAGAAAAACTATAATTTCATAAAAGAAAGGAAAAGTATTATTTACAATGGATTAACTGTGTTAAAGATACTATTATTGTACAAAACATTAAGAAGTCTCAAATTTACCATGTAAATTCATCTGGAATTACCTTATCAATAGTAAGCATATAGAAATGTGTGATGTCATTTTCATGTGCATACTTGATTCTTGCCATACATTCTTCTTCATCAATTAATTCACCAACATACTCATTCACAAACTCTCCCTGTAGGTGAGAAGAATGTAGCTATAATAAATAATATACCACACACAGTTCAAAGAGAACATTTTACGTCCTATATCAATATCAATTGGGACAGGAACAGAGTCTCATCTTAATATTAAAGTACTGATCAAAAGATATCCGATGAGCTAATTCTCTCCTTAGGTGGGTCGTAGAAAGCCACAGGCTTAGAATGCACTTGGTTGAAGCACAAAAATCATATGTCCCAGCTCACATACTTTTTCCTACACTACCAAACAGTGCAGGAATTGCTTGATCCTAAGAATGAAGAGTTGAAATAGGGGTTGACTGCAAAGGACATGCCACTTAGGCTTTAAAGGATTTCTAACCCAAGCCACTTCTCTAAGCAATTGTTGCTTCTGTAAGAAAGCTTTCTCCCAGGTCTGTTCATTAAAACAGAAGATAACTAGAGAAAATTACCAGAGACTTCTAAGTCTGAGCTACGAACATCTTAGTGACCTGTAATCTACCTTTCAGCTCTACGCCTCCCAGACCAAGTAACTTCTCTAAGGTCTAGGAAACTTTACGGGCCCCAAGAGAATTACGGCAATCTTTCTAGGCATCATTTCTGATTAATTCAATAAGACTAGCCTTGTAACTTTACAAGTGTAAAAAACTCTGATGGAGGAAACTCCCTTACCAGTACAGACTAGCATCTGCTTAGTAGTCTTAGAGAGTTAACAGGGCATTGAGAAGTGATTTCCTCAGGGTCGCATAGTCAGTATGTGTCAAAAGCAGATCTTCCTGTGAGCCATTCCTCCATCTCTACCCCTTCACCCTCACCACACACAATATATCATCAACCCTTCAGGATATTCACTGGTAGTGCCTGTTCCCCCTAAACATCCAGAATCAAACTTGATACTAAGAAAATAAGAAAAGAATGGTCTTTAAAAACTGGATTAGAATGACAACTTCTTTTTAATATGACCATTACATCTCCTGTGGGGAAACCTTTTTATATAGTCTGTCAAACAACACAGCAAAATGGACTGGATGAAATAGAAATTTAGAGAGGTAAGGAAAGAATTCCATTACATGTGCTCCATTGGTCATTCTTATAAAAACAAGATTGCTATTTAATCTCACAGGATTCAGACGAGATATTCATTTACTACTTGTTGAACTAAAGCATCTATACCAGCAGACTTTTTTGGGCTCTGGAACCACAGCAGCAAAGATAAAAAGGCATTCAAAAAACATTTGTAGACACATTTTTAAAGTGGTAGCATAAAGAAGAATTTAAATATATTATCTGAATCCTACTACTTGGGATTGTACAGAACTAAAGTAGCACTCTTTTCTATTCCATCCCTTTCAATAGCACAATTCTTCATAACTACTGACTACTTCTTCCAAAGGTCAGGGCTGCCTTTTTGAGTAAGATTTTCTTTCTTATAAAACCAAACTAGCACTCCCACCTTTGCTTCAAGACAGAAAATTTAAAGGTAAGTAGTTTAATCATATTTTGAGAAGTTTCCCAATTTTAGATCAAGTGACCACTTTAAATAAAAGTTCTGAAAGACCATTCTCTCCTGATTCTCTTACAGGGAAAAAATATTGCATACCTTTTTAATGTCCCTCTTGGCAACCAGGCCCCAGCCTTTGCCATCAGTTTTGATGATCTTTGTCTCTGGGTACTGACGTTTGGTAAAGCACTGGTTTTGGCACTGCTCTCCTGCTGGACAAACTTGAGGGTGGCACTCATACATTAACATCCGATTTAAACACTCCGAGTCGAAACCACAGGGGTTTTCATCTGTGGGCTTGCAGTTGCATTTGGGAATTTCAGAAATATCAGCTGTATATATCTGAACTTTTCCACAAGGTTTATTCACCTGAGTGTAGAAATTAAACTACTTTAAAGGAAGGCAGGACACCTGAATCCCTCATATGCCTTCACTTTCAATGAGATTTCTTAAATTTTATACATTATAGCTGAAATGAAAAATCCAGCCAACATTTTATTAATGTTAATTATTTGCCTTTTTTTCTGAGAATAAAGAACAGGACCTTGGACATCATTAGGGTACAACAGTTTACCAAAAATATAGGTGGATGGGTAATTCCAAATTTTCTAAATTCAGTTAATACCAGTCTGGAGAAGGCAGTAGAGGGAGAAGCAAAGAAAAACCAAAAAGTACTCAATGAAAATGATTCTTCTTCTACTTTCATTCAATTGCATACTCATTTCCATGATATAACGGAGGGTAGCCAAAAGGATCTAAAGGTGTGGCATTATCAAATATAAGGGGAGACAGCCTTGATGGGTCCTACTTTATTAAAAATCAGAGTATACATGCTTATGGAGTATGTGTGTGTATGTGTATACACATGGATGTGTATATATGTAAAATACACATGTATGTATGTATTTACTTATTTTAAGGAGAATCACAGACTTCACAAAACAAAAAGTAAAAGACTGTATCAGTAGTAGGGAAAAGTGACAGAGACAAGGAACTGAATTGAGCTCCTGTCACTGAAAAGAAACAATACACAAAGGGGACAGGGAGATTACTGTTTGACCTTTCTGGTCCTGATGTCTAGATTGTGATCACAACATTATAAGCCATTTGAGAACAGGAAGCACATGGGCATCATTAACTGGTGCTAAACAAAAATATTCAATTAGTGAAATCCAATTACTAGGTCCTTTCAATTCCCACACTATCTCTCTTATTTGGCTCACTTTTTTCTTACCCTCAGAATACTACAACATACCTTCAATCTCAAATTCCAATGATCAAAGCTACATAAAGCTACAACTACTTTCACTATGTCAGACACCATGCTCAAAAGCAAGGTCCTCCACAGTCTGGCTATAACCTACTTCATCCATATGTTGACTCCCATTACTTTCCTCTACCATAACGGAATTATCTGCTTACTTCCCTCACAAGCAGACCTTGTCCCCATGAGTGCAACTGTGAATTCCATGACTGTTTGAAATGCTTTTTGTTCACTCCTATATTTCTTGAAATCTTACCTAACCATGGCAAGTAAAACTTAAAACCCATCCCTTCCATGTAATAAATCTTATAAGGGATATTCCTGCACACTAAATTCCAAAATGACACCATTTTGCTCTTTATCTGGGTGATCTTTCAATTAATTCCTACAAAAATTATCACCTACACTATTCATATTGCACTTTTCCCATACTACTTGGTGTTGAAGTTCTTTTATATTTGTCTTGGGCTTTTAGTTCAGTCTCTTCCATAGTATTATGGCACTATTTACTGAAGATGATGACACCATAATAAATGTGTACTTGCCCATACAAATTGTCCATTGTTGAGATTCATAGCTATTCACACAAATGTTTAACAATTTAAACTTCATTAATACTTAATTATCCAATTTCTCAATGTTGCATTCAACACTATGGCTCTAATGATTTCTTCTAATATTTATATTTAAAAGTCTCACCTTAATGTGTTTGTAAGGTGGAGGTTTACGTTCATTTTCCTGGGTTTCTCTGGCTTCCCGTTGAAGCTTTACTTCTCGAAAACGAGCTTCAGCTTCTTGCAGTGCTAAAAAAGTTGATGAAATATGGGTAAGAAATCTTGTTAACACAAATAGCTCATCTCTCTTTTATTCTATATTCCTGACAATTTCTTTTGTTCAAATGTCATTTTATGGCTAAATTGATCCAGAATGCTGGCTTATGTTACAAAATGAAAAAGACACTAAGAATTTACAGTTTAAATATACACTAAGATATTTTTGGCAGTAATTTTTGTGGTGACAAAGAATTGGAAACAAAGTAGATGCCATCAACTAGGGAATGGCTTAACTAACTGCAGTACATGAATGTAATGGAATACTGCTGTGCTCTAAGAAAATATGAAAATGATGAATACAAGGAAGCATGGAAATCTTATATAAATTGATGCAAAATGAAGCCAAGTCAAGAAAACAATATATACACTGACAGCAACGTAAATGGAAAGAAAACCAAAACCCAAACTAAATGTTGCCAAATCATAAAAGCCGTGCTTGGGCCCAAAGAAGACAGATGAGAAGACAACTCCTCCTACTTCTTTGGAATGATGGAAAACATGGGTGCAGAACACAGCATAAAACATCAGATGTTTTCATTGTGTTCATTGGTTTTAAATTGTCCCCTCCTTTTCTTCTTAAAAAATTCTGTTATAAAGGTTCTCTGAAATCAGGGAAGGATAATACTAAGGGAAATGTAGGTTTTGTAAAAACAAAAGATATCAATAAAAACCTATTTTTAAAAATTTATAAGGGGCAGCTAGATGGAACAGTGGATAGAGCACTGGCCTTGGATTCAGGAAGACCTGAGTTCAAATCTGGCCTCAGACACTTGACAGTTACTAGCTGTGTGACTCTGGGCAAGTCACTTCATCCCATTGCCTCACATAAAAAGAGAAAAGAAAAAAAACATTTATAATTTACTCTCAATAAAGAATACGTCCCAGTTTCTTACTCTATATATAAGGCTGACACAATGTGTCTATGATTGAAAATACATTTTCATCTTAATTTAATACTCAGATATTATCATTAATTTAAAAAATTTTATTAATAAAAATTAGAAATTCCATCAACAAGCACAAACATTCACAGAGATAAGAAAAGAGAACATTTTTAAAAACAAAGTCAAGTCAATAAGCATTTACAAAATACTATATACCAGGGGGCAGCTAGGTGGCGCAGTGGATAGAGCACCGGCCCTAGAGTCAGGAGGATCTGAGTTCAAATCTGGCCTCAGACACATAACACTTACTAGCTGTGTGACCCTGGGCAAGTCGCTTAACCCCACTGCCTAGCAAAAAAAAAAGAAAAAGAAAAAGAGAAAAAGAAAAAAAAAACCTATATACCAGACACAGTGCTAAGCACTGGGAATACCACCCCCCCCCCCAAAAAGCCAAAAGGAACATCTGTTTTCAAGGAGCTCAGTCTAATGGAAGAATCAACATGAAAACAGAAAACAGTTTTGCACAAATAAGCTATATACAAGATAAATGGAGATAAACTCAGAAAAGAGAAGGCATTAGCATCAAGGGAAATTGGGAAAGGCTTTGTACAGAAGGCAGGATTTCAGTTGAGACCTGAAGAAAGCCAGAGAAACCAGAAGGTGGAGACAAGGAGAGAGAGAATTCTAAGCAGGGAGAACAGCCAGTGAGAGTCAAGAGATGAGTGTGTTGCTTGAGGAACAGCAAGGAGGCTAATCAGTGGATCGTAGAAAATGTAGAGGAGAGTTAAGATGGAAGAAAAATGGAAAGGTGGAAAGGGGCCAGATTATGAAGAATTTTAAAAGCCAAATATGGCCAATGTTGACCACCTTCTTCTCCTTGATACTCTTCTTCTCTCTAGGTTTCTGTGACTCTACTTTCCTGGTTCTCCTACTTATCTGACCACTCTTTCTCAGTCTCCTTTGCTAGATCTTCATCTAGGTCATGTTCACTAACCATGTGTGTCCCACAGGGCTCTACCCTAAACCTTCTTCTCTCCTCCCTCTATACTACTTCACTTGGTGATCTCATCAGCTCCCAGGGATTCAATGATCATTTCTATGCTGATGATTTGCAATTCTACTTATACAGCCCTAATCTTTCTGCTGACCTCCATTCTCACATCGCCAACTGCCTATTAAATCTTGAACTCAATGTCTTATAGACATATTCAACTCAACAAGTTCAAAACTGACTCAGTAATTTCCCCCCAAACTTCCCTATTACTGTTGAGGACATCATCATTCTCTCAGTCACCCAGGCTTGCAAACCAGGTGTCATCCTTGACTCCTCACTATCTCTTACCTCCCCTATCTAATCTGGTGCCTAAGCATACGTATTTCACCTTTGCAACATCTCCTGAATATGCCAATATGCCCCCTTCTCTCTTCTGACACTGCCTCCTCACCTCATTCCTGTACTACTGCAATAGCCTGCTGTTGGGTTGGCCTGCCTCAAGTCTTTTCCCTTTCCAAACCATCTTCCATTCAGCCACCAAAGTGATTTTCCTAAAGGGCATGTCTGACCATGCCACTCTTCTCCCCCATTCTCCATAAACCAGTGACTCCCTGTTACTTCCTAGACAAAATATTAAATCTTCTATTTAGTGTTCAAAGCTCTTCATAATTTATCCCCCACACACCTTTCCAGTCTTTTTATACCTTACTCACCCCATGTACTCTGATAATAACCTTCTTGCCATTCCTCCCACAAGATATTCCATATTTTCTAACTCTGAGTATTTCCACTGGTTGTCCCCCATGCCTGGAATGCCCTCCTTCCTCATTTCTGCTTCTTGGCTTCCTAGCTAAAATCCCACCTCCTACTGGAAGCCTTTCTTAATCCCTCTTAATTCTGGTGCCCTCCCTCTGTTGATAATTTCTTATTTATTCCATATACAGCCTGCTTGTAGATAATTATTTGCATATTGTCTCCCCATTAGATTGTGAGCTAATGAAGGGTAAGGGACGGTCTTTTGCCTTTGTATTCCTAGCACTTAACACCATGCTTGGCAGAGTAGGCACTTAATAAATTTAATAAAAACTTATTGATTGAAAAACTATATATTAACTTTATTAAGATAGAGCAAAATTATCTTATGTGTGTAGCATAGACTTTATTGTTTCTTAATGTTGTTATTTACATAGCTGTGGTAGTTGGGTACATTTTCATTTAATTCTTTCCTCTCTACTTTAAGTCATAGCATTTTTCTATGTATTTTTCCTTTTTCTCCTTTCTTTTAGCATAATGATATTCCATTACACTCATACACTATAATTTAGTCTCAATCATTTCCAAGTTGTTAGGGTACTGTTTATTTCCAAGATTTGTCTGGCTATACAAATACTGTAACTAGGACTATCTTTATACATATTGGTCTTTTTTTCTTGTCAGTAACATCTTTAGGGCATAAAATATGAAGTGGTATTGCTGAGATGAAGGCTACAAACACTTTTATAACTCTTATTATATAATTCTATATTTATACCCAAAAAAGATTGAAACAATTCACAGCACCACAAGTCAATTAACATGTCAGTTTTTCCACAGTCACACAAGCACTGAATTCTATTATCTAATAGCGTCTTTGCTATCTAAAAATGTCTTTGCTAATTTAATGGTTATAAGGTTCTATTTCAGAGCCATTTTAATTTCATGACTCAAATTAGAATTCTCAAAATCACTTTTCAAATTAGAGATTTGGACTTCTTTTTCAAATAATTGCTGATAGTTTGTTTTTTCTTTTGAGAAATTCTTGTTTATGTTCTGTGACCATTTCCTTATTGGAGAATGGCTATTACATCAAATTTCCTATAGATTTTAAATGCCAGAATTTACCAAACCTTTTCAAAGATTTTTTTCCCCTAGTCTATATCTTTCTTATTCTGCATATGTTGTTTGTAGTTGTGTATCTTTTACATAATCAAATAGATCTACTTTGTCTAAATTCCTCTTCTGAGTATGTTTTGGGTTTATTATTGATTTTCTACTTTTTAAAACTGTTCTTTTTAGTAACATCGAATTTAGTTATATTTGACAACTCAGTAGTAGCTCATAAATTTGGAGAAATATTAAAATCTAATTCTGAAGTCAACATGATATAGTAGACAAAGCACTGGCTTTGAAGCAAGAGAGCTGCTTATGGCACATAACTGAATGTGTGACCCTAGGAAAGTCTCCATCTCTCTCAGTGTAGATCACTCTCCAAGACTATACAGAGAAAATGCCCATCTGCATTGGTAAAAGGAGTTTTCCTCTTTTTGAACTTCCCAGTACTAATGAAATCATAGGTCTCATCCCTATCTGTATCCTTAATTTTGAAACAAACTTAATTCAACAAGAATTATTAAGTATCTATCAGGTACTAGGTACTGTGCAAGGTGTTAGGAATGCAAAGATCAAAAAAAGTCCTTATTCTTAAGGAGTGTACATTTTACTGAAGGAAAAGAGAAAATATAGACAGATAAATATAAAATATACAAAGTCTGGAGGTTTTTTTTGCCTTTTGGGCAAATGAGAATATTAACAATTGGAGAAAACAAACAAACAAACAAACAAAAAACAATTGGAGATATTTGGAAAGATTTATGACTTAGAGGGAAGTAGATATCATAATTAAGCTAAGGAAAGGAAGCATCTAAGGCCCTCAATAGGGCTGTGTAAAACCACTGAGTCGGGAGATGGAATGTCATGCTTGAAGAGGAACAAACTGGCCAGCTTAGCTTGAGAATGTGTAATGTAGTGTGTGTGAGGTACAATAAAATGTTTATAAGGAGATTCAAATTGAGATGTATAGCAGGCAATTGGTGATGTGGGATTGGAGCTCAGGAGATAGATGAAGGATAGATATGTAGATCTGGGAATCATCTCGGTAGAGATGATAACTGAACCCACGAGGGGTTATGAAGGATATTTCTGTACTCATCCTAAAAACAAATCTAAACATTTGAATGAAGGAAAATCTTTCTTAAGTTTTTATAACAAATGTAGAGAATATTATAGACTAGTTGTGTAATAGATTTTGAATACCTGAACATAGCTATAAGAATAGAACATGGAAGGCAGTGTGATACAGTGGAAAGAGGCCTGACTGCAGCTATAGGACAGGAATTTGGATCCTGGCTGTCACTGACCACTCCCTGGTCAAGGCCTATCACTCTTCTGGAGTTTAGTTTCCTCATCTGTAAAACGAAGGGGTTGGACTTAATGACATCTAAGGTCCTTTCAAACTCTAAACCTATGATCCTACTGGGGTAGATAAGGATTAAAGCTAACTATGATCAGTCAAATCTTAAAGAAAAAACTATTGCAGTAAAATCTTATAATAATGGATCTTACTGAATTATGAATTCCACTATATTGTGGCTTAAACTATGTTCTTTATAGGCACAATGACGTACTGTAACAATATGTCAACAGTCTCTTTTTTCCTTTATAGTAAAACCAGACTAACATGAAAATGTATTTTATTGACCCCAAATTCTCTGAGTGTCAAAAAATGGATAAATATAAAACTTATATGTAAGATAAAAGAATCCAGAAAATATTTAAAATAACTAATTCTTGAAAATAATGAATACATACATACACACACACACACACACACACATAGATAGATAGATACACTACAGAGTGCCACAGGATATAGCCTTATACAAACTATGTTACTCTAGTAAAAAAACATGACACTAATACTTCTCTAATCTAATATTATCTAATCTACTATTTACAAACAATTTAGTTTCTCTTATTTGTCTTAAAATGCAAATGCAACATGTTTGCTCTATTTCCTTTTTTTCTGTATAGTTTCAAAGAAAAAAGATAGATGACTGTCAATAGAGTGAACATAAGACATTTTAGAAAAAAGCTAAATAACATATTTTATATTTCAATACCATTCTTGAAGACTTTTCCAATTCCTTTAATTCCTTGATATCTGCTTCCCCGATCTCCTTCCATATAGGGAAAGACTCGTGCCTGATGTGTCCAGTAATAATCTTTAGATCCAAAGAAAAACACAGGAAACTCGCCAATCTCATGCTTCATTTTCTGAATATTTGGAGGAACATTTTTTGGATGGCAAACTTCTGCAGGCCACCATCTATATAACAAATTTTAAAAATTACATTTTTAAAAACCTTTCACGGATAGGAATAACAATTTTAAATATTTTTTCACAATTTAATCTAAACTGAAAAGAGGGGGAAAAAAACCACAGACATAATCAGCATGAATTTCTACTCATTAGACAGACCTGTAGTTCCCAAGTTTGACCCAAATGATGTCTTGAAAATGAAGCTTTTTTCCAGCTCTGCAGTCATTGCAATACCAACTGCCATCTGGCATTTCAATATTCAAACAGTCTGGATGGAATGCTGCTGGACATGACTCACAGCATAACAGGCTTCCCCCTGTGTGAAATGGAAAACTTTAGTTAGCTTTTGTTTACTCCAATTCAGGTCTTGATTTAACTTCTCATAATATATAACAAAATTAACTGATATATTTGACTTTGAAATACTAATTCAAGAAAAATGACACTGTAAATGTTGACATTTTGATACATTAAAGTTGTTACTGTTCACATCACTATTATATTTTGCTCTAATTTTAGTTTGAAACATTCTCTTACATGGTAGCAACAATTGCAAAAATGTTAATATGTTATGTTGACAACTGTGAACAGTCACCATCAGAGGACGCTTATGTACTATTGATGTATATTTTAGCACTTTAAAAATGTGATAATCATAGTGACTGCACTGAAAAATTACTTTCAGTAGAATGATAAAAGGTATCCAAACAATAGATTAAATATAAATGAAACAAAAAAAATGCCTTACCTTTTGAGCAAACAAAGCACCAGCTCACATTCACATGGGCATGATGACTTTTTCCTTTCCGAGCAGTGAAATGATTAGTGCAAACAATGTTGTTGGAAGCAATCACTGAACAACCTGCGGCCATGCAGCCATCTCCTCCATGATAAGCAACAGGACAGCGAACACATCGCATCATTTTACCTATCAAGTACACAAATGTTTCAACATACCAATACTTCAAAGATCTCTGATTTGATCCATGCAGGTGCTTCCTCCCCCAGTGCAAACCACAACCTTTCCATGCCTTAGAACAGATCTGCACAACCTTTGGCCCTCAGGCCACTTAGAGCCTGAGGAAGGATAAAGGATTTTGGCCAGAGAAAAATGCAGAGGATGTTTTCCTCTACATTTTTTTCACAGGCCACCCAAAATCCTTTGGCATGCTTTAAGCGGCCCATGGCCGTAAACGGCTCATAGCTAAGAGGTTGTATAGGCCTGCCTTAGAACATGGTCATATGGGTTTATGTGGCTAAAATAATTCATCACCTGGTACAGTTAGCTTTCTAGTGATAAACCTGTCCTGATTCTGGTAGGCTGATCCTCCAACAAATAAAAAGTCTGTCCCGAGGCCTGTATTTATATGTCAGAAAGTCAAGTAGGAGTTGCTGGACCTGGTGCTCTATTAATACAACCTTCAAGTATGCAGAATAATCTTTATACTATAATCCAGCATGGAGAACTTTATCAAGGGTACTCATGCAATAACCTAAAAATGACAAGCTGCACATTATCAATGAGATAAGATACTGAATTATGCCAAGAAGAGTACTACGCTTGCTTTGTTAAATTGATCGTTCATGAAATGTCACATACAATTTTTTTTAAAAGGTCTTCAGGTAGGGAAAAAAAATTCTCAATGGAGAAAAATCAGCAGTAACTTTTAAGGGGAAAGCAATCAATTAAAACGTTAAACCTTCTTTCAAGAATGTTTAACCAAGATGGCAGCTAGGTGGCACAGTGGATAAAGACCAGGCCCTGGAGTCAGGAGGACCTGAGTTCAAATCCGGCCTCAGACACATAACACTAACTAGCTGTGTGACTCTGGGCAAGTCACTCAATTGCCTCACCAAAAAACAAAAAAAACTAAGAATATTTAACCATAAATTTTCTCTCATTTAAATGATTAGGAGAAAAAAAACAAGGTGAAAAAATTAAGGCTTTTTTGGGAGGAGGAGGTTATCAACTGTACTTGTCTAATGTTGCATGTTCAAAAGGAAAAAGAAAAGCCTATGAAACTGGAAAAGTCCTATTATATATCTCTAAGATTGATTTTTTCAGTTGTTACCCATCTTATTTGAAGAAAAATTAATTAATTTTACATGGCTCTAAAACCCTTAAATGGCAGCTAGATGGTTCAGTGGATAGAGTCAGTTCAAATCTAGCCTGAGACATTTTCTAGTCGTATGAGCTGGGCAAGTCACTTAACCCTATTTGCCTCAGTTACTCATCTGTAAAAATGAGCTAGAGAAGAAAATAGCAAACCACTCCAGTATCTTTGCCAAGAAAACCCAAATAGTGTCATGAAGAGTCAGACATGACTGAAACAACTGAACAACAAAATACCTTTTGATGATCTTGGATTTGAAGGATTTGTTACATGACAGCTTACGCAGCTGTGGAGGGGACAACGAAATCCTCGGCTCTCAAATACAGTAAGGTGGTATTTTTTCACACATGCTTCATGGTAAAATTTTCCACACTGGGATACAACACAGCGTTTCACTTCTGTTTTTTTCTCCTTACAAACAAAACACGAGTGAATCCCTAATAATGATTAAAGGGAAAGTTGGAAATAGAGAAGTATTAGTGTTAAGTTAAATTACAGTTAAGTACTTATGTCATTCTAAAATCAACTAAGTCTAGCAATGTTCCCTTTATAAGGGGGTCAAGTTTTCAAATTTTTGGGGGGGGGTGGCAGAGGGGAAAGGTAAAAATACTAGCTACAACTTTAAGCCCTGGTAATAGAGAAGCATTCTTCAAAGTTTCAGCCTGAACACACAGATATAGCTGGAAAAAACACAGAATGTAATAATGCAGTTCATTTTCTCAACACAATCACAGAATATTCAAGTTGGAAGGGATCAAAAAAGCCACCTAATTCCAGCCCAAATGTTAATAATAATCCACTCTAAAATAACTTCAATCTGTAGTCATTCAGAATCTGCTTGAAGACTTCTAGTGAAGGGAAAACCAAAACTTCTTGAGGAAGCCTTTTGTACTTTTGAAGAGATGTGGTTATGACTCAGGGAAAAGCATTATGAATAGTTATGCATGTTGTGAAATCTGACAGGATAATTAAGGGAGAAGCTTAACTAAATTAGTGTAAATTCTGAATTATAGAATATTTTGGAAGAAATGTAATTTTATACCTCTCAAGAGCATAAAGTAACTAAAACTGTTAATAGTACTATGGGAAAAGTACCATCTGATGATAATAATCTTATGTAACAAGCATTAGAATTTTTAACTGTATAAAAACAAATGTTTCTCAAAGGGATTATAACACTTCTGTGCCTAGCCTTCCTTTAACCTTATTACATAATTTGCTTAACAAATCCTTTTCTTTAAATAAGCTTTTTTTGGGGGGAAGGCGGGTAGGCATGACTTGCTTTTGATTTAGGGATGCTGTGTTTTCATCAGTACAGTGGTGAAGAAACTTCCCCAACCAATGGAAAACAGCACCTATTCTACAACTCATTTCTTAAAAAAAAATTACCTAGGGCACTGAGAGGCTCCATGATCTGCTCAGGGTCACTTAGTCACTATGTTTGTTGTAACGATAGAGACCAGCTCCTTTATTCAACTAGGCCACATGACCTCACCACACCCTTTCTTCATAGATAAAATAGAACCAAGGTGAAATATACTAATCAGAAATCTCAAGACTGTATAGTTGGAACATTAATGTTCACTACAGTTAAAAAGAATTCTCTGAAATACTCAAAATCAAATACATGTCACATTTCACCAAATTCTCTGGTAATATTATCATTTTGTATATTCTAATCTGAAATAAGTGGGTCACAAATCTGAACTGAAATAATCATTTATGGATGTTTTTGGTTATCATGACTATTTCTTGCAATGGGTACTAACTTTTATAATGAAACATTTCCACGTTTCAAATAATGGCCTACTGATTAGAATGTCTATCACAATTCCAGCACAGCCAGATAGTTAACATTCTTTATATTGAGTTAATTTTATTTGTACAAAATTTTGGCTCTAATTTTAAGTGGTTAAAAGTTCTCCAATGTGGTGTAAGCCAAGGAACCATACTTTGTAGCATTCTAGTTTTTAAACAGACAACTGAGTGAAAGTTACTCTGCAAAAAGTTCAAGATGCTGAAGTTAAAAGTATATATGAGTCAATTTTACTTCAACAATTAAAAAAAATCATGTCAAACAAACATCTTTTTTAAAGAAACCATTTTTTAAATGTAGGATTATTTATCGCTCAATATTATAATCCAGAGATGAAAAGAGCACACACAGCAATCACTCAACTTGCAATAAGGTGAAAATTCTATGAAGTTATCAGGGATTAGATTATTTTGATAAACGGTGAGTTTTTGGGATTGAAGAAAAGGAACAGGTAGCACTAACTTCGAGGGTAAAGGACATTACAATCTGTTTCTATTAATTTCTTAGGTATAACAATTTCAGAAATAGTTCAAACACATAAATACATACACATATACAATATATAACATATATAATAGTATATATAATACTATCACCAAAGAAATTCTGTCAATTTCTCTTTTTAAAGATAAAAGCTTTTTTTTAAAGCTCTGAACAAAAAACTTACCTGAAGTACATTCACTGCAAATGAATTTTCCTTCTGGTCTTCTAGAAAGCCCAAGGCAGGATAAATGAAAAGCTCCATAACAGGGTCCTTCACAAAGCAGGAGATTGCCAGATTTCTCGCAAAGCTTTTAAACAGAAAGCAGGAATGTTGAATACACACAAAGATTTCTCCCCTCTCCCCATTTTTCTCTTCCTAACCCCACTTTGCTACTTAGGGGGAAAAGTACACTTGTAAAATACTACAGATTACAAAATATTCATAAATCAGTCAATTACAAACACTGCCACTGACTAGCCAATTGCAAATTTAACTAAAATTATATAGGCTTTATTAAGGAATGTCAAGTCAGACATATGAAGAAAATATTCATAGAAAATGTCGCATCATAAATTTATGGCTTAAAGCCACTGATGTTTAATTCATAAGACATTTCTATGGGTAAAGGTTACTTCTGACCAAAACACTAGTTGTGTTATAATTGTTATTACTTTTTCATCTCTCACAGAGTTTCCACTCAGCATGATTCAAGCACAAATCAATGATCACAACTAGTTAGGGCAACTTAATTGCCTGTTTTACAGTAGATTATATCTTTGATAATAATCCAAAATACAAGGGTTCACAAAAGGCAAAACAGGGCTTAAGCTCAGCCAAAAGCCCATTATCACTGAACATTTACTAAGTGATGAATGAAAGCTTTCAGCTTACCTGACAAACATATTCCTTTTTAGCTGTGGTTCCTCGCTCAGACTTTTTAGAAGATATAGAAATTTCAGTTTGAGTCTCATCTGCGCTTTCATATGGGGACTCTGAAGGTTCATCTCCTTGACCATCTGAGATCTGAAGATGAAGCGTATGAATTATATTTCACTATAGCCAGGCGAAGAAATAAGGGGTCATATTCTGCTTTAAAAAAGGCACTAGTTATTGTTAAATGATTTAATATACAAACAATACCTTATAAACATTTCCCTTTATTACTGAATTTAAATATGACAACTTTTATACATACATGTATAGAAGTTGTATTATGCCTAAGATTTAGTAACATTCTTAAATAACCTTATATTTAACTAACTATACTTAATAACAAAAATATTAGTGATATTTGAAAACTATAACATGTTTTAAAAATTTGGGGCTTTGACTTTCCCCACTAAACCACTTCAGTCCCAAACAAAATCAAATGTGTACAGTAAAAGATGTTAACATCAAATATGTTTTTTTTCTTAAATAAATAAAATTTGGAACACAAGTTCAAGCCCCACAAAGGTATTCCTATTTGTTTTATTTCAGTGCCATAACTCAGCTTTAAAGGGGTTCAGAAAAATATTCAAAATGGGATATACTCCTTTTCTAATATTTCTTAAAAGTATTCACTAAACTTAGTTTTGAGACTTATTATCAAGTTTGTGGATTATCCATGTCCTCTGTTTCTCTTCTTCTCCCCAATGCTTGTCTTTGGGACATTTCACAGCTCATTAGTACCTCCCCCAGAGGGTGGGTAGCTGAAGGGAGAGAAGGTGAAGAGAAGGTGAAGTCAAATCTGTCCATTTTACTTAACAGTTCTGGTTTAAAAAAAAAAAAAGAAAGAAAAGTTTGGGAGGAAGAAATTCAAACTCTTGGCCAAATGATATGACTAATCTAGGAAGCTCTGTTTAGCCATACTATACCTGCCACCCTCTTATTATCAAACATAATCTAGCTTTAGGCTAATACTTCCCCACCCACCACTGAATCTTTTCAGAAGTCACACTTTCAATTAAATTCATACATGCTTAATTGAAAACAGGGAAACCATTTGCCATTTAGCTTTTCTGTTAAAGACTTGTGATCTTTGTAAAAACTTTAGACACCATATGTGGAAGCTTTTACATGAGTCTAAATCATAATATTCATTTATTATTGTGTAAAGTAGTGGACCTAAGAAATAGAATACAGAAAACTATAATTTAGAATTAAGTGATGGGTCTGCATCACTGCAAGAATACCAGCTAATTTGGTCAGTTATGTAGGTTTATGCATCTATGATTGACTTCAAGCAAATCATTTAACTTGTATGTTTATGTAATTTACATTATTTAATAGGACATGTGGGAACAAACTCTAAGGATATCACTAAGTGTTTTCCTGATTTTAAATCAGTACTAAAAGAAATTTTCTACTAACTTTTTTATCTTGATTTTACTATTTTCTAGAAAAATGGACTAAAAAATAAATTAACAAGAAGTCTAACTCCAAATTTTAAAATAAATTAATATGATTTTGATTTTTGACATATTTAAATGTTTTGCTCTATCTAAGCTGTAGTTCTAACAAAAAATGTGCTTTTGTTCAATATTTTACACCAATAAGCTTTTCCCTATTATTCCATTAGTATTCCTTTGGTATTCTGCAGATACAGAAAAACCAGCAATTAAAAAATACTTTGAGTTTAAGTCCCAAATTTATATTATTAATAAAGTTCCAAATCAAGTTAATAGCATACCTACATACAGGGACACAAGGTGTTCTGTTCATGTTGGTACAAACTAATAATCCTTTCTTACTGGGGTTGCCTCTCAAAAGACAAACAGAATTATGTGCTATTATCACTTTATACATTATAGGTAGCTTTTGGGGGGGGGGAAAGGCCTTCAAAGCACTTTACAAATCATCTTAGAGACAGAAATTGAAACACAATAAGGAATAGTAAGGGACTTTAACCCAAATCTCAACTCAAACCAGCTGGCAGTGCTTTATCCACAAAACCATGTTGATACTAGTTTCAAACAAATTTAGAAGCAGAAAAAAAATGGGTGGGGATAGAGACAGAAAACACACATCAGTCCTGGTACAGAGGAAGAAGCAGCACCTTTTATTTAAAATTTACAGAAAAAGTTAGCATGTTTCCACTTGGAGAAGATATTTCCTAAAATTAA
Organism: Vombatus ursinus; assembly: GCF_900497805.2. NCBI lineage: Eukaryota > Metazoa > Chordata > Mammalia > Diprotodontia > Vombatidae > Vombatus > Vombatus ursinus. Next base: position 7,736,326 of record NW_020954596.1, on the reverse strand, counting down.
CAAAGTGTGTTTAAGGAAGAACAGTGAATACACTTTTTTTAATGCATGTATAAATTTTAAGAGACAAAATATTAAGTTAATTTTCTAATATTTGGAAGGGGATATACATACAAGATAATATATAAAAAATGAAACCTTACAAAGTTACAATCAGTAAAAGTACAATTCCAAGATTTTCTGACTTGTACCATGTTTCACCCTCTTTTTCCACTCATTTTTATGGGAGCTGTATTCCAATGACTATTTAGCAAACCACCAGCAAATGTAGTAGCAAATGTATACAGATAAATAACAGGATATCGTTTCTTTACTAAAGAGTCAGACTTCACTTCTACTTTATCATATAACATTACTTACTCAGAGATGCAATTGTGAAAACGATAAATTCACCTTTATGGATCCTATGAACACAGTCCCAAAATCCCAGTATACGATATATATGAACTATTCCATATCCAATATGATGCATTTGGAAAAAGAAAAATGTAGTAGTTGAATGGACACAAGACTATTTTAAAGACTATTCTAGTTGCTTTTCATATTTATCAGTTATTTTAAGTATTTAGATTTTGTAGTTCTTTCCATTTTTAAAACTTAATTTTTAGCAAGTTTCTTCAAACAGGAAATACTTTTTCCAATAAATTCTCTAATGATATGTCAACCAGTCAAATTAATTTAAAAAAATTTTAAAAACCTTTTTGGGGTGGGAAGAGAAGTGTTTTTTTTTTAATATACCCTTCAGAATGTTCTAAAATAACCTGACCAATCTGATGAAGAATATAATTAACATTTAAATAGTTATCCAGAAGCAATAAAGCCACTGAAGACAGGAATAATTTTGCCAATAATAGTTTGGTATTAATGCAAAAACATTTTATCTAAGTTCTTAAAGAATTAAGAGCCATTTAAATTTTTGACAAAATCTCTTTACAAGGTGAGGACTAAATAATTTTTAGAATCACAATTACTATATGATTTGCAAACAATGAACACATCAACAAATTAAATTTCTTGAATCTCTGGCTAAATTATGATTTTACAGTGGAAGCTGGGAAGATTAAGTTTATAAAGTTTAATAATTTTAAGATGCTTATTAGGTTCAGCTAAGTGATTCACACTAACTTTATATTGAATATAACAGTCTCTGGCAGATTCAATATTTTTTAATAAAGCAGGTTATTAGAACTGGCAAATGATTTTAGAGTCACTGATCACATTTCAAAATATATCAAAAGGGACAGGGTTAAGAATAGGTATTGCACCTGTAGTTTAATTGGTATTAGGAGTTACCAGTGAGGAACTGTTTCTTCTATCAATCCAGATTGGCACTTTCTCACCTAGACCCTAGAGCATTGAGTAGTTAAATGACTTGCCTGGAGTCACACAGCCAATATGTGTCAGAGGTGAGACTTGAACCCAGGTTTTCTGGGCCCTGAGGCTAACTCACTATCCATTACAACACACTGCTTCTCTACCTAATGTCTAAAACAACACTTAGATAAGATTTTACTGGTCCAAATGTACTCCAAAATGAAATCTCCCTGAAGGGGAAAAAAAATCAAAAACCAAAAACCAAAACCCTGATTTATAGGTGGCACTCTGGTATTATACAAGCCAGATCTGGTGGAAAAATATAGGCTATATTCATACCACTGTACTAACAATGTCAGGGCAATACACAATGAACCAGCTACCTCTTGATTCTTTTCACAAGCAATAAAATTACAAGTAACATTTGAATAACTTGGACAAATGAAAATCTCCAATAAAAATACTGTATTTGTGTTTCACTATCTTTTAAAAAACTAAAAACTCAAAAAATAAGTGAGAAATACTTTTCACTAGTCACTAGCCACACTTTTAAGACTCAGAAAAAGACATGCTTATCTAGCTACTAACACAAACCACATTCTGTATTATGCTTAAATGTAAAAAGAAATTCAGAATTTCCTACATGAAACTCTCCAAAAATGGTTACTAACTTCACTAATGTAAAAAAAAACAAAAAAAATCATTTCAAAAAGTACTACATGACAGATTCGTAATTGTATTTCAAGATACAGCCTACCTAACTTTTCTTCAAAAGTTTACTAAGTCATTTAATAAATGTAAAAATGAAGAGAAAAGAAAACAGATTAAATTTTAAATCTGACCATTGAAGATATATGTATACATGTCTATATATGTGTGTGTTAGCATGTGTGTCTATACAGACACATATGTATCTATAAACACACAAGTGTATAAATAGAAATATATGGTAGTAACTACAGAGGAAGCTCTCAAACTCAACCCTGGGAAAAGCTAACAAACAAAAAGCTTCATTAGTGAGACTGTAGAACAGCTTTTAAAAAGAATTACCAGGTGCAACTTTAAATGGATATACAAAACCCTAAACCAAAACACATCAGGCCCTCCTTTCCCTATCACATCAAAGAAACATAATATAGTGAAACAAAAAGAATGGACATCTAATCCATTTACTAAAAATAAATCTTTTATCCTGGACAAGTAGGAATTACAGTTATTTATTAGATTAGATCAAGTGGAGTAATACAATAATCAAAGGTTCCAAAAGAAAATGCACTAATTTTTTTCTTTGAGAGGAGGGGAAAAAAAAGAATGGGATAGAAAAAATAGCTTTTTTGGTGGAAACTGTATCTTGAGAATATTCAGACCCCCAATATCATAAGTGTTGTTAGTAAATTTCTTAGACAATCACACAGAAAACTATGAAATGTAAGTATTTCAAGAGGCTGAGGGATGGAGGGGCTGCAATCTGAATGAATAGAAAGAATATCCACACTTATGAAATAATAACTCTAAAGTATCAAGGTTGTTCAACTATCTTGAGAAAAGTAAAATTCACAGGAGAAAGAACTCTAGCTTTTTCCTCTGGCTCTCTAATTAAATGCAGATGGACAGAAGTATTAACCCACTAATTAGATCTGCAATAATTTTTTTTTTGTACTGCTCTACTTATTCTATCAATTTTCTAAAAAGCAGGCATGTTCTTTCATTAGAGAATGATTTATACAGCATTTTTTCATTCACTGCTCTCTGCACACTACTCCTGAACATTTCCAATAATGATTTAGTTGGAATCGAAATCTGGAGGGTAAAAAGTATAGCTATTAAGGAGAATCAAAAATGCTATTTCACTTTGTAACCCTTTAAACACTATACAAATGTAAACTCTATATCAACTCTTACAGGATTTTCTGAAATAACCTTTAAGTCAACTCAAATGTTAATTTAGAATTAGAAAAGGCTAAATATATGTAACAAAATAAATGCAACATGCATGTAACTAAGTAAAAAAAAGGCACTAGAAACTTTTCTATCTACCATTGGTACGCAGAAAGGAAGACATCTATGGAGACCTTTCTAATGTAAAAAAAAAAAAAATCATTTCAAAGTTTCTTTTGAGGTGCCCAATCTACAATACAAAAAAAAAATACAAAATTACTGAAAAACTGCCTTACATTTTTAAAGAAAATGCTCCCCCAAATTGATCTTTCACAGTAAAGTCTTTAAAAGGTTTTTCTTATATTGACTTTGAGGGAAGAAATGAAACTACCATTTACAAGACTACAGCAAAAAGGACATGGGGACCAGAACATGTGGCCACACAATCACCTTTTAGAGTAGGACTTCTGTGACATTTGTAAAATTTTTTTAAAAGAATAATTAGATTTCCCAAGTTGTTGCTTTTGCCCCGATACTATCATTTTAGTAGTAAATTGCTATTATCAGTTTGGTAATTTACTATTTGACATTCAAGCATTTTGCCTAATTTTGGCACCTAAAACTAAGTGAAGTAGTCAGTGTCATATATAAGGACTTAGAGGCCCTGAAGTCAGAATACTTGGGTTTGAATCCCACATCTGATGCACATGATCTGTATGGGCAAGTCACAACCTCCATGGGCCTTAGTTTCCTCATCAAGTATCATGAGGGGGTTGGACTAGAAAGGCTTTGTAGGTCTCTTCCAGCTTTAGATGTGATTGTTTGATATATGGTTGAAAGTCCTGGGTAATTAGGTGAGGATGCAAGAATCCTTACATTTAAGAGTAACTTTTCAAGGATGATTTTAGGTCAATCATTTTATTGGTTTTAGAAGAGGATTTAGGTGGAATTAGCCACACTTTTTAAAAAGTTTTTTCAAGTTGTTGTTTTAGCCATAATACTACCATCATTTCAGTAGTAACTTTTACTAACAATATTATCAATATGTTTGCAGCAATGGTACAACAAATAATTTGAGTCAAATTTCCTAAGTAACTGAGGCTTCTTTGTCTGTAACCCTTTAGCTGAGTTAGTTGTTAAAGTCTCCCTGCTATCTCAAAATATTAACTTATAAAAGAAAGCTGCAGTACACTATTACTATATCCATGAAGGGATTGTGTTTCTCTAATTCCCTGAAAAAAAAAAAACAACATTAAGGACTCATTTTTTTTTTTCATGAAATTAAATTTCAACACATAAGAGTAATAGATTAGAAGTCGAAGATATATCAGAAATGAGGAACAGACTCAACTTGTCAGAAGTCATGTGGCAAGGGCAGAGTAATTATTATAATGCATGTCTCTTGCCAATATTACACATTACACTTTGTGGATGTGTCCTTTGTTTATTTTTATTGACTTAAAAAAAAGTTCCTGGTTTTTTAGTATATTTTCTTTAAATTAGATATAATGTAAACTAGCCAGATTCTTTCTTAGGATATAGACTAATAAGAAAAATAGATGAATAGAATAAAATCTGTTAATTGTATACCATAATGTTAACTGATTCCATTTAAAAACTTTCAGCAGAACAATATTCTAGAGGTTAAATAGTTCCATAGGAATGAATGGATGATCGGTCAAACAGGGTTATAGCACAGTTTCGTAATGTTAGGATGAGATTTAATCATAATGTATTATGTAAAAACACATTGGTTAGGAAACATTATATAGGGTATACTTATACCACTAATTAAGAATCATAATACATCTGGACAGGGTTGAAATGTAACATGTAATATCTATGAAGAAAGCTGAATTCCTTCATGAGACCTGCCCAGAGCTCCCTAGGAACTCAAGAGCTAAACAATTAACTTTGCTTAACAACTCTCTAAAATATTTATCAATGTATTAGTTATCAGGGTTTGTGTCTTATTCTTAATCAAATTGTAAGCTCTAAAACAACAAGTACTGTTTTATCTAAACTCTGAATTTCCTCCAGTGCCTAGCATGTATAAAATACATAAAAATGTTGTTTCTATTTGCTAGTAAGCAAAACTTTGAAACAAAATTTTAAAGCACATAAGGGCTACTAGAGAAAACTCATATACTAAACAACATCCATTCATAAAAGAAGGCCAGACAGATGCTCTGCTTGACATTACTCAAGTATGTAGGTTACTGTGTATTCAAAGTAATAAAATTACATTTCCTTTTAAAAAAATTTATAAATTGGATTTTAAAAAAACACTTCTGACTTGTTGGCTTGAATGAGTGAGGTATTATCATACCTTCGTCTAATATATTTATAGCCCTTCAAAGGACAAACATTTTATGATAGATGTTTCCAAGAAAATCAAGTAGAGTCGATACTTCAGATATAGATTTTACATGGTGAATCCATAGCACAAAAAGGATCCCATTTCTACAAATAGTAATTAGCATAGAAGAGTAACACATCCCCCCCCAGGATGACATATCACTTTGGATGAATAGCAAAATTAATCTTAAAAAATAATAATAATTGGCAGTACAAACTACTTTATATCTCTGGTCCTTCCCAATGAATACAAACTCACCTTCTTCAAAAACTTGGTTATTTCCCAAACTGTACTATTCATGACTTTGCTCACAGATGTTCCCCCTCCCACCATGTATAGTTATGTAGTCTGTTCATGAAACTTTCACTTCATGAGGTTTGGTACAGTTAATTCTTCATGTTCTATAGTTTCAACTGGACTATAGTTTCATTGTTTTGGTTTTTTTTTTTAATAGCCTTCATTGCTACGAGTACTCTGCATGTGGAAGGCAGTAAATAGATGGTGAAAGACCCTACCATTACTTAGTACATCCTCTATGAATATAATTCATAATTGTCATTTCAAATGACATCCTTAGTTTCCCTCCTGATACCTTTTATTACTATGGTCTTCAACATTAAAAGGAACTTTCTCATATTAGTGATTCTTGTTATTTATCTCAGAGCTGTGAATTTATTCCTGAGCTTTTTAGAATGTCAGTGGGAGGTCAGGGTGTTATGCCTTAGATTTTTTGTGTGATATGTTTATGCTATTGATTTTAATTTAGCTCAACATTACAACTTCTCATAAACTTGTTTTATTACAGATGAATAAAAACTGTCATTATTCAATAGATTTTGTTTTCCTTTTATCCTCAAGCATAACTGATTCAAATAGAGTAATTTATATGCCAAAGTGATTTTTTAAAATTTTTTAATAAAAAGGGAAAGTGGTTTGGAAAACATATTCTACATGTTCCATATGTACCAGTTAAAGGTTTTTAGGAAAGTTAATATTGTTCTGATAAAACTATGGTTTATAATATAAGCACAATAACAGCATGTAACATGTTACCATGTCTTATCTTATGATACTCAGTTGAAAGGTCTAAGCAATTTTTCTCATCATGCAAACATGCTGAAATATCACAGCAAATGATCAACATTTAAAACATTGGAATATAGCATCATTTTAAATAAGCAATTAATGTATCAGGCAATGTAGCTAATGTAATTATGGCATCTTCTGGCTAATTTTATAAATGAAATCAACAGGCTAAGGTAAAATAAATGTTCTATAACATTTGACTAACTCAAAACATACTGCATTTAGTGTTTTATTGAAATTGTTCAGTAAAAAGGTTAGGAACAAAGTATTTCCTGCATATTAAATGTGAAGCACTAGTTTACGTCTATAGTACTGACTATATCTCACTGGTTAAACTGGTATAAAGACTGACCACTTGAATAAAATTACTCATTTTGATATATGCTGTTGGAGAGAGGGGGTGAAAAACAGAATATACATGTGGATATTTTTCCAATACAAAAATCTCTAAGAACTAGGGGAAGTTACCTCTAATAAAAGTAACTGTCTTTAATGTGGAATTGCATCCACATTTACAATTTAGACAGTTTCACAACCTAATGGTACCACTTCAATCAGTTTGAATGTTATGCTGATCATTGGAATGAATGCATTTTTATTATGAGATGAATGTGGTTGATTAAATGACCTTGATTAGGCATCTTACCTTGGTGTTAAAATTTGTGTATCTGTTTTCTTCATTGTGTGTGTTTATTAATACCAGTAAAAACAGAGTATCATACATCTTCCATAAAATGATTGTGATAGAAATGTCATTTTTAGTGTATACGATGATAGTACAACTTGCAGCAGACATCTTGGAATATTACATCATTTTATGTGCAGTACATTGCAGCAGAGCTCAAGTCCAACTTGACTGATGTTGGTTCCAATAAAAGCTGTTACCCGTGAAGGTGAAAAAAATAAGAATTTTCTCTAAGGGAAAAAGTATTAATGTTATGAAAACACTTAAATAACATTCATTCCTTCATAGGTCTTTGTCATGCAGATGTGGAAATTTACCATTCTTTTTGTTAAAGTGGTAATTTGTGCAAAAATAAAAACCAGGCAAACATGGAGCTTGCATATTCACCACTTGTTATTTTCTTTGTTAATGTTAAAAAGTAAAAAAGTATATATTCCTGGTGACATCTTCAAATATTTGCTTCAACAAAATTTCCTACTGTGGTAGCTAGATGGCTCAGTGGATAGAGCACTAGGCCTGGAGTCAAGAAGACCTGAGAGTTCAAATTTAGCCTCAGACACTTACTAGTTGTGTGACTCTGGGCAAGTCACTCTGTTTACCTCAGTCTCCCCATCTGTAAAATAGGGATAATAATAGCACCTACTTGCCAGGGTTGTTGTGAGGATAAAACGAGATAATAAAGTTAAGCTGTGCTTACCATAGTGCCTTAGCAAATAATAAGCACTATATAAGTGTTAGTTATTATCATTATTATTTCTCATTGTTTTCAGCCATAGAACATGAAAATACATAGCCAATATCACAGACATCCTTAAACACAAGGAAGAAATGTTTCAAAGAAAATCTACAACTACATATGGAACCTCTTTGAACTAAAACATTATTTAGAGGGATGCATTTGAGACTAGAAGTGGGCCCACTTACTTTTTCTCCCATTTTTTTTTTCAAGGTGACGGGTGCAGACTACTTTCTGCCTCATAAGCCAGAATATTAAGCACACAACAATTAACGCTTTTCACAAATATCATACTTTTATGACAATACTAGATTATTAAACATAGTATACAAGACTTCTATTCCATTCAAGTTTTAAACAGTATTTAATTACAGCAATGTAATTCAGTAGAAAAGTATTTTAATGATGAATTTCCAAAACCCACACAAAAGTGACAATATAAAGGCCAAGTGAACAGGATGACTATACACCCAAAGATACTTGGATAAGCCTCAAAGTTATCTGTAAATTATTTTTCTATTTTTTCTACTAGGAGTTTAATATCAAGACTATCTGGTGGTTTGTTTTCTATTCCTAAATATGAGTTCTTTATGAGTTAAAAGAAAATTCCATAATATTTAATCCAGGAAAATAAGATTACTGTGAAAAACATCTCAAAATATTAGCAAGGTATTACCTAGAAGCATATGCTGATGTAGTGGTACTCCAAAAATTAGTGTATTTATAGTATATTAAAAGACCTGACCTTTCTATTATATATGTATCTTGTCTGTAGCATTCTTAAGAATAAATGGCCAGGATGATTATTCTATAGTTTCAAACTCTCAGTTTTTACTGGAAGACATGAACAGTAGATTCAAATGTATAAAGTGACCAAAAATTAGATGCAGTTTAATTAAGTAAATTATGTCTAATTAAAGCGGCTTCCCTTTCCCTTGATTAACTAATGATAGGGACAGGAAGGGAGTGTGGTGACAGTAAGTACAACTATTAAATATTCTGTTGCAAACTGGAAGTACTTTTCCCAGTAATTCCCTTTGTCTAAAGTCTAAACTCTAACTAAAAAAAAATATGGAAAAAGACTAAGTAACATAATGCAACTAGGAAAGATTACATTTTAACATTGTTTTCTGGACTCGACACCATACAGAGGAAAATTTCTACCATAATTCTCTTAGAGTACTTAAATTTATATCTTTAGTTAAGTACTTTTAAAATCCTATGTTTAGAGTATACTCTTAGACTTGGCTTCTGAATCTTCTATATTTAGAAGAAGTACAATATAAGCTCCTAGAGGGCAGAAACTTTTATTTTTTGTCTTTGTATCACCAGTACCTAGCACAGGGCCTTGGCATTAAATGTTTAAGTTTTAAATTCAATTATATTTTCATAATTCCATTAGAAACTACAGCAGAAAAACCAGTATGTTTTCTTTACTAACATCACAAATGTCAATACTATATACACTATATGGGAGAACTTAACTAGGTTTCTTATTTCTCATTTCCAAGAATTCCTTTTAATTTATATTAAACACTGAAATATCCCATTCAACAATAGCCATCACACTATCTAACCACCCCCCACCCCACCCTACCACCCAATGAGACCTGTCTATATTTAAACATTTATTGTTGGACTATGAAAACATGGAAATGTTTCTTTTTCTTTACCTTCCCTCACTCCCCCATAGAATACACTTTGAGTTAACAATTAGTTAACTATTTAGAGCTAATGAGAAAACCAATAGTAAATATTATAACATAATGCTTTTCACATAGAAAAAAAAATGGAAGGGTATTCTCAATGAAAGAATTGGGACTACAGTGAAAAATGGAAGACATTTGGAGAAAAAAAAAAGAGACAGAGATAAGAGATCACTTAGCAAACTACTGACTCAACCTTTCTCTTTCTCAAGCAAGAAACATCTGCCATTCCTGAATTTTGTGCGGTTTTTTTCCTGGCAAGAACAAAGACTTTAAGCTTTTTGTCTATATCTTATCTGAGAAAACACGTATCTATTTCAATCTCATGTGCTCATTATTATCTTCTGCCAAATATTTTAATAGTTCAAGGAATTATAATCTAGTTATATTCACAATAAACTAAAATTTAAATATATGGAACTTTAAAATTGTCATATTATGGTATGAAAAAGATACATTATTTGCTATTTGTGCATAGAAAATAGGAATAATAAAAAACAAAATGTAAAGAACCTGATTTTATCTATATCTATCTATATGTGTGGATGTACACACACACAAACACACCCACATATATCACTATTATGAGAGTACAGAGCTTGTGCTCAAGACCAAGAGACCATTCTATGTCACATAAAACAAAAAGCAGACTTGCTTCCATATAAAAAATTATGACATGAAGATGAATAAAAAACATAAAGTTTTAGGAGAAAATGCACACCACTAACATTTTACTTTGTTTCTGAAAATTACATCTCTAAAATGTATATTTTTAGTACAATTAAATTGCATTGATATATAGATACGCATATATACTTGAAGTACCCAACTCGATCTTCACTACAGTGAATGTATTGTCACAATGCATGTAATTCAACACAGCTACAGAGACAAAAAGCTTTAACTCATATACAGAGTTAAAGGGAGCATTAAATTTAAAACTGAGTCTGATTGTTTTTTCCTTAAAAATGGATTTTTAAATCACAGACTTTTGATAACTAAATGGCTTTCATGTAAATGCCACTTTTTTTTTTACCTCATTCTCAGTTAAGGAAGTTGAAGGAGATGAACTTTTGCTAAACGCAAGAGCTGAAGATTCTGCTGCTGAAGCCCGATTTCGCTTCTTCAGTGGTTTACATGCATCAGACAGATTTTTCGTTGCTGTAAAATAATTTCGGTTTACAAGGTGAAGTTAGGAACATTCAAAGATGACTATCCTGTTTCTGCTTTAAAATAGTCCCTTTCTTAACAATTGAAGATATTCTAAAGATGAGTCTTCTCAGTTCCTGTGTAGTACTCAGCATATTTTGTTTTTAAAGTTAATTTAGTACAGTAAGGACAAGATTCAATAAAAATACCATTAGATAGACTGCCCCCCTGTTTTTTAAGTCTTTCACCATCTAAAGTTAAGGGATTTCTATGCAGTGCTTTGCTTAAATACATTCCAATATTATACAATCTCCAATAAATTTGTTTGCCCTCTTAGTCTTACTTTAATTTAAAAAATATTTAAATAAAATGTTGGAGATGGGAGGTGGATTGGAGATGGAGTTTGTCTTTTGTTCAGCATTTTAATACTGAAATTTAGCAATCCTAGAATCTTCAATAAGCTCCCTTTGAGAAACAACACTACTTTTCATGCTGTATTGATAACCTTTGACAAGTTACACAAATCTGCCAAGAGCAAGTCTTCATACTAAAAGCATCAAGGAACTTTAGACTAATAATGTGATTACATTTGTCCAAGAACTTTTTCCATCTTGGACAGCTTCTCTATAGAATATATTTAAACAACTTCATAAATACCTGAATATTAACTACATTTCTTCTTTTTATCTGCTAAGTTCATAATCATTAAACAAGTATTAAATTAAGTCACTGGAAAATACTTAAGATATTTAGGCAGCAATTGGAATCCTCAAAAGAGAAAAAACAAAAGTAGCTGTTTTCAAAGTCTAACATGCCCCTATAATTTAACAACAAAAAAGTCCATTATTGGCCCTAAAATAAGAATTGGTTTTAGAAACTGCTTCACCAAAATTTAGCTGAGTATTTAAAATAAACTGATTAAATATAAATGGTTTATTTAAATGTTAGAATGTAAACCATTCTGACCATATTACCTGACTGGTTCTTTAGGGAGGAAGAGGTTTCTGTGACCTTAGAAGAGTTTGTTTTGGCTGTTTTGTCATTGCTTGTCTCCCTCTGTTACAAAAAGAAAAAATAAAATAAAAATAAAAACTCCCACTGAGAGTGAATATAAGTAGAAATTATTTCTGGAGAGTTACTGAAAAATACAAATTTCTTTGTCTGAAATTCCAAACATGTTCTGTGCAAAAACGTTGCTTATGGTTTTTCCACAAAATTAAGTTTGATTTAAACAATCCAGAAGGGACAATTTAATACCCCCAAAGTAAATAAAACTTAATTTATCAACCAATACCTTCATGTATACACAAGTCTTAATATCTGACAAGGAATAAAGGGATTAAAGTCTCAACATTTAAATCTTAAAAATAAGGATTTTAATTTCAATAGTGGCTTGTTACCTGAATTTATTGGATTTACATAAACTTCCTATGAACTATTTGTGTTAATATTTAAGATATCAATATAAAAATTCAGAAAGGAACAAATTGGAAAAGTATTTCTCTATACAATCTGAGCTGTCTAATTTGAATTCTGCCTTAAGACAGCTCTTGTTTTGCACTGGTAATTGTCAAGTTAGTGCCAACATTTTCACTGAAATCAAGCTCCAGATTAACTTGTAGTTTACGTCATTTGCCAAATAGCACTGTGGACTGAGGAGCACAAACATTTTTTTATATATCTTTCCAAATCTGTTAAGTACAACTACACTTCAGATTGTTTGAAGCACTATCTTAAAAATAGCAATTTTCATCTGATAAATTCTTGATAACTGAACTACAGTAAGAGAGGCTATGTTTAACTTCTCAGATGAGTTTATATAAATGTTCTGAAATTTTAAAATAGGAATTATGCCACAAGAGAAATACTGTCTTGATATTTTACATAAATGTTGATTTTTAAATGAAATATTTTAATATAACACATTTCTTAGGAATGCTTTACACACACAGATTTAGAAAGTCTCATTTTGAGGTAGAATATTGAAAAGGACTACAAGTATGTGTTCAGTAACATCTAAAGTTTTATCACTAACAAGTAGTGCTAATGTGCTTCCAAGAGGTGTTCATTCTAACCATCTAGTTTATCAATAACTCAAAAGCATCCAGAAAGGCACAGACATTGGCTAAAATATAAGAATAAGCTATGCAATAAAAAAGGAAGATTTCTTGTTCCTTGTGTTAAGATTAGTTTTAACTTTGGACTTTTCAGAATAGGTATATATATTCTGCTAATAAATAAAGAAAAATCAAATAAAAAGCTAGCTAATTACTTCAGATCTGCAGGAAGGAACAGAACTTCATGCAAAGTAATACATAGTCAACTCTTCTGTTAAGAGCCAAAGCCAAATATATTTCAGTATAAGTTAAGGTATAATGCTATACCCCATATGTTTATGTGAAATAAAGTTATTCTTTTAAAATATTTTCATATTAAAACAATTTATACATAAACATATATACATACATGGAAAATAAACAGAATTGAGGAATATCATGAAACAAAGACTTAAAGAGGTTAATATACATTTGCTATATACATAAAATATGTAAAATCCTAGGTTTATCAAAAAATAATCCACCTATTTTAATGGATAATTCATCCTTGGAATAAATGAAGGCAATTCTTTGTTTTTCCTCTGAGGTGTTGTACAGTGAGGGAAAGTGTTTACCAGTACAAAGTGCTTAGAGATAATGTATATTTTACTATCAATTTGCCATGCTATTGGAGGTCACAGATAATAGCATTGGAAAACTAGATTAAGGTCTACAGAAGTTAAATAATTTGTTTAAAATGACACAAAATGACAGAGTTAGGGATTTAACTAAGATCTAACTCCAAATTTGTTGTACTATACTGCCTCTCAAAAATCTATGAAAACCTATTAAAGAATAAGAAACTTAATTTTTGAGGAAGGAGATTCAAACCCATGAGTAAGGTACTTCTACCAATGCTGAACTTCAATTTTCCCGCAACCTCTAGTATTACAAAGTTGCCTGGGGCACTGGAAAGTTAAGGGACTAGTTCAATATCACAGAGCCAATATTTGTTAAAAGCAGGTTTTCCTGACTTCAAAGTCAGGCTCTCTATTTGCCTTTCTACCTCGTCTTAATGAACTCAGGCTTCAAAAAAGCATTAGTTTTCTTGTATGTAATTCTATTCTACATTTAATGGAAAACCATCTCAACCAACTGTGAAGGGCTGCCTTGTATAGAGCAAAAGCAACGTATTATAAAATTATAAAGTATTAATAATGACTGATTCTCAGATCCCACTTAGGAGAATTTAATATACTCCTAGAGAAATCTTCATTTGGTTAATCAGATTTATTTCCCAAAGCTAAATATTTAAATAAATATCTTCTGACTAGCTTATTATGTTGACAAATTCCAATTTCACAGAATTAAGTCCTAAAAATGGAAACACTAACAAATTTAACCATAGTCATGTGACTGGTATTTTTATAAACAACTCAAAGAATCCAGTAATATAATTACCTTCCGATTATTGTGTTTATCCATCCTGAGTCTTTTCCTAGCTGGTTCCTGAACTTCAAAATCTTCTGTAGGGTGCTGTGTCCTCTTTGCATGGTTTCTTTTTTTTCCATGTAAGTTACCTTGGAATGGGGGATGGGGAAACTTACATGAAAAAATACTCTTAAAGCCCAATTAAAAGTATTGTGAACCTATCTAGGGTAGCAAATTTTAAAAACTTAAATGTTCTTTGATGCTTTTAAAAGTTTCTTTAATTCTAATAGTATTTCTAGGCCCTACCTGTTACTGGTCAAATTCATTTACCAAAAATTTCAAGGAACTTTCTGGTAAGATATCAAAGATCACATTATGTTATTTATTGGAGCTTAAAAGTGTTTTCTTTATCTGAAGATTTATTTAGTAATCATTTTTGTTATAATAGTATTTAACCTCTGATACAATACTAATTTTAATGTGATCCAATAAAACCAAACAAATCCTTTGTTCCTTAATAAGTAAAGACTGTATTTCTCTTTATATATATATATACACACACACACACACACACATATATGGACACACACACATATATACATATATGTATGTAAATTCTTCACAATTCTCTTTGCATTTCAACTATCTACTTAAAGTAACAAGTGTTTCCCCCTCCCCCCTTTTTTTGTAGATTAAGGACTTCCTAACATTCCCTCTAGTCTAAAGTGTAATTATGTCCTCCCACGATGTACTGAAGACATCAATTTAAGAGTCACATAAAGGAATTAGACATTCAACTAGACAAACAATTGGACTATCCTGATGTGGAAATTTATATATGCCCTAAATATAGAGCAAATGTTTTCATCTACACAACTGCCTCATGGAAGCAGAAAGTTACACAACGGATAAGAAATTTTTAAAAAATTCATACTTTCACGAGCCAATCTTTAGATTTTTTAGAAATAGGGAGAGAGGTCTACTTAGATATGGAGACACCTTACCCCCACTGATTCCAATGACAGAAATCCACTAACATGAAAAAAAGCATTAGCTGAGTGCTAATCTAAGCTTATTCAAAATCACCACTAGGTTGGGACTCTGCCCATGCACCAATTCTTTGTAGACAGCTGGTGCCTACAGCTATAGAATTAGATCCCAGAGGAACAGAAACATGTTCTCCAGATCCAGGTGTATAGGTCTATCTGCCTATCAAACTAAAAGACAGTAATAGCTATTGTGCATTGACCCCAAACTAAGTGCATGTTCTATGGGTACAATAGCAAATGGATCAACAAAGGCAGAGTCTGTCCACACATCAAGTATGGGCACATTAGCTAAAAGGTAAAGTATGCCTGGTTAAATGACTATATACTGCTTCCAGAAAACCCATAGACTAGATGACAGACAATACACAAAAAAATGGCCAAACTTGTGTTTGACTTACATTCTCTAACACACAAAACAATATATAGATACCAGCTTGCTCACTTGTTAAGAGTAATTCTGTTCATGTACTTTTTTTTGCTGACAAAGTTAAGTTAAAACAGAGGCCCACCACTCAGCCTATCAGGCACCTGTTTACCTCAGAACAATCACTAAACCATTATTAATTGCCAGCAACAAAGTCTTTGCTCTAGATGGTAGTAAACTATGTAATTCATTTTCTTTCAAATGTCTGTAACTGTAATGCTTTTAAAGGTTAGAGAGGTGGCTCAGAGAGATTCTCTGAATACTTTTAAAAAACTAATACTCGAGGTAAGATACCATGAACATTCCACATCTTTATTAGCACCAGAGTAATTTTAAGATTAAGATTAAAAGATATCTGAAAACAAATACCTTGACTAAACACCACTTGCAGAAGAGTACTACCCACAAATACTTAAATTCTATTAGCTTTCTAAGCACAAAAAAATTTTAACAGCAAATTTGTGATAAATGTTCTTTGAAAAAGGAAAGATAAAAGCAAGGATTACTTTTATCTTTGGTTATCATCAAGCTAGTTATTTCAAATTTACAACTTACTCTTCAGGGTTAAGATAATTGGGGGGAGGGGGAATCATCTTTTCTTCTATTAGTTTTAGTCAAACATGCCACACTTTTAAATCATGACACTTTTCTGAACTTAGGTCGAAGAAGTCTAAGAGTGAATTATCTCCATTTATTGACTATTAAAGCCCCCTTGTTATTCTAATCACATTACTTGCAAAAGACATTGACCAAAGTAACAATTTCAATTCTACAGTATATAGAAATTTAATCTTGGATCTATTAAAATTCTAAAAACAAAACAAGAGCATCTGAGAAAAAAATAAAGATGTTATGGTACGTGGATGATTACATAAAAGATATACTCAATCACTACTTAAAATGATGAGCTAATTGTACACAATAAAAATTTCAATTACTTCTGGATCTTGATCTCCTTTTAGGTGAATCTTGAAACACTTTACGTTTGGTCTCTCCAATATTCTTCAGTGACGAACCTTGAGAGATACAGAATTTTTTTGTTTTTTAAACTGATATCCAAATATTTGACATTCATTTTTAAAATGTTGACAGTTTCCCCACAAAATATTTTTGCACACACATATCATCAGAAATCTGACCATCTTATACATTTAAAAAAACTCTGGGGGCAGCTCGGTGGCGCAACGGATAGAGCACCAGCCCTGAAGTCAGGAAGACCTGAGTTCAAATTTGGCCTCAGACCAAACCCTTGTCACTAACTAGCTGTGTGACCCTGGGCAAGTCACTTAACCCCAACTGCCCAGAAAACAAAAACAACAACAACAACAAAAAAACCTCTGACAAGACACTCACTCATTCTTGTCATTGTCCAAAGCAAAGTATCACATAGTAATTTTTCAAATACTGAAAAAAAATCTTTCTTAAGAGTGCTATAAAGAACTAATGGGTCAAAGATCACTTGATTTTAAAGATCAGGCCAGCTTAATATGCTATTTATAACTTTTTCCTCAAGTAACTTACTCAAAAGAGCAATAAATATTAATTTTTTCTTCTTATAGGAATCATCTTATAATTGCTAATACTGTCATATATAAAGGAGCAGTAAAACAAGTTATTTTTTAACGGTTTTGGAATATGTTCCTTGGGATTACAGCTCCAGTTACTTGCAAAAGAGGGGTATTACTACTGTTTATAAACCTTTCTTAGACCAAATGATCCCTGAATTTGCACTCATAGAGAACATCTTAATTATCTCAACTCTTCCCTCTCCAAATCTTTCTCACACATCCCTGTAGATAATAAAAACTACAGTGCAGCTGCTTATAGGCAAAAGAATAATGAGAAACCTGTAATTTCAAAATATCAGAAGGTGTATGTACATGTAACAGCTTGTCATAACAATAAGCAAGAAATGTAGACTTCAGAGAGTGCTTTTTTATTGTAATCACTTGCAATTTTTTGCTACTGGCACAAATATCAAAAATTAAAATTGGAAAACAGTGAACCACTGCTTTCCCTACAGATCTCAAAAGTTTGACATCACTATGCATATCAATTTTAATTAGAGTACACTAGCACAGTTTTATGTTTACCAGAGTCTTCTTCAGATTTGGGAGAGGTCACTATGGCAAATTTTGTGTTATAACGAGCTTTCTGCTTTTCATTTAGAATATTCCACTGTGACTCAAGCAATTCTTCAATCTCTTCAGATGAAGCATCTGGATGTTCAGCAACTACCTGTGAACACAAATATTAAATAATTATTAGGAGTATTATTTTTTAAAACTTTGCTTTTACTTAAAAGTAATACATTTATTATTCCAAAGAGATCACACAAATGGGAAAAGGACCCACACGTACAAAAATATTTACAGCAGTTCTTTTTGTGGCAGCAAAGAATTAGAAATTGAGAGGATGCCCATAAATTGGGGAATGGCTGAACAAGTTCAATATATTCCAATTATACTTATATTTTTAAATGCGACATATAATTTTTCTCTCCTTTCCACCTCCCTCCACTATTTAAAAATGGAAAGGAAAGAGGGACAGCTAGGTGGCGCAGTGGATAGGGCACCAGCCCTGAAGTCAGGAGGAACTGAGTTCAAATCTGACCTCAGATCAAACATTGACACTTACTAGCTGTGTGACCCTGGGCAAGTCACTTAACCCCACTGCCTAGCAAAAAAAAAAAAAGTTAAAAAAAAGGAAAGAAAAGGAGAACCCTTTTAAACAATAATCATGATCAAGAAAAGCAAATTTTCTTAAAGGCCATATGCCTAAAAATGTATGTCTTATTCTGTCTCTTGAGTATATCACTTCTCTGTTCAGAAGTGAGTTACAAGCTCCATTACTGGTCCTTTGGATTCACAGGGGGTGAGAGTGGGGGTGGGGAACATCATTCAATAATTTTTATACAGATTGTTTTACTTTAATGAGAGGGGGAAAAGTTCAATTTTATCTTCTCACCAGTATCAGCACTGTTTCCTAAGTACGGTTCTTATCTTTTATAGCTAGGAACTAGACATTTTTACAAAGCACATACTCCAAATAGCCACTATTTAATATACTTGATTTTGATCACATTGTTGACAGCTAAAATCTATCTGTGCGAGACTTCTAGTTACACTTCAGGAAGATTTTCCACAAGATTAGTAGCAAGGAATTTTCAGCAATATGTGAAGATTTTACTAATCAACAATTCAATTCAACAAAACATTTGTTAAGCATCTGTAACATTCAAAACACCTGAAGCAGGTGCAAGTAACACAAAATGATAGAAACAATAACATTCCCTGAACAAAGGAACTTGCTTTCTATTTGGGTGATACAATAGATATAAAAGTAAATACAAAGTATATACCAAGTAATTACAAGAAGGGAGGAGTAAAAACGAGAGAAACACAAAAAGGCATGGACCTAAACTATGAAAGACACTGAAGTTTCCATGAGGCAGACGTGAGGATGGAGTATATTCTAGATATAGAGAGTCATTTGTGCAAACACATGAAAGCATGAGAGAGAATATCATGTATGAGCAACAGGCCAGTTCGACTAAAAGAGAATATGGAGAGCAGCTAGATGGCACAGTGGATAGAGCACCGGCCCTGCAGTCAGGAGGACCTGAGTTCAAATCTGCACTCAGACACAAAACACTCACTAGCTGTGTGACTGAGTAAGTCACTTAATCCTAATTGCCTCACCAAAAAAAAATCGAATATGAGTAATATAACTGGAAAAGAATTAGATTATGGGTCTTTAATTACCAAATAGAGTTTATGTTTTAACCTAGAGGCATAGGGGAAACTACTGGAAAAAAAATTATTAAGAGATGACATGACCAGGTCTATGTTTTAATAATACCACTTTGGCAATTATGTGGAGGATGGTTTGGAGAGGGGTCAGAAGCGGGGCAGGGAAATAAATTACAAAATCATTTTAACAGTACAGGTGAGAGGTGATAAGGGCTTAAATTAAAGAAACACCCATGAGTAGGGAACTGAGCTTCTTGGGCAAAGAAAAATGGCTTAGTGTGTAGTAGATGATTGGTGACAAGATAATGAACTGGATGTTAAAGATGGAGAGAGTGAACCTCAAAGAAAGGAAGGTTGTTGAATAAGTAGCAAAAAGACAATCTAGACGTAAGGCTGAGAAACAAATCTTCCTGCTTCTAGTTCAGTGTGTTGTGGTTACCTTTCTCTACTTTCTCTTCCAATACTCTAATGTATCTGTGATATCATCAATTTGGGTAGTACCTCTGATGACAGAGATCACAATTCATTTTACTCAATTTTTATCTACGTCTTCCCTTAAATCTGCCTCTGGAGGCTGACCCAATGTGCTGGGAAACCTTCTTGGAGTCTCCTTGATAGGTTGTCCATAAGTTATCCTTCACAAAGTTGCCAATCAGCCCCATTCTCTTTTTCAATCATATATTTTTTGATGACATGCTTTTCTTCTTTCTAATGTCTCTTTCTGCAATGTGTTGCAGTCTGTTCACACCCACCTTGCACTTTTCCATTACTGAAAGAAAATTGGTATTAAAAATATGGAATTTTCCTTCTGGTGAACAATTTGGAACTAAGCCTAAAGGGCTTACAAACTGTATACCCTTTGATCCAGCAATACCACTACTAGGTCTGTATCACAAAGAGATTTAAAAAAAGGGGGGGGGGGGAGGACCTATATGTACAACAGTATTTATAGCAGCTCTCTTTGTGGTGGCAAAGAATCAGAAATTGAAGGAATGTCTATCAATTGGGGAATGGCTAAACAAGTTGTACTACTCTGCTATAAGAAACAACAAGCAGGACTCTTTCGGAAAAACTTGGGAAAACTTATATGGACTAATACGAAGTGAAGTGAACATAATCAGGAGAGCATTGTACATAGTAACAGCAATACTGTACGATGACCAACTATGAATGACTCTGCTATTCTAACCAATACAATGATCCAAGACAATTCTGAAGAACTTATGATTAAAAAATGTTATCCACCTTCAGAGAAAAAACTGATGGAATCTGAATGCAAATTGAAGCATACTTTTTTTTAAACTTTATTTTTGTTATTTTGGTGGGGGGTTGTTTTTTCTTTCTCAACACGTCTAATATGGAAATATGTTTTGTATAACCGCATGTGTACAATCTATATCAAATTGTTTGCCTTCTCAAGGAGGGGAAGAGAGGAGGAAAGGAAGGAGAAAAATTGGAACTCGAAATTTTTTTTTAAAAAGAAAGTTAAAAATTGTTTTTACATGTAATTAAAAAATAAAATATAAAAATTTTCACGTGGAAAAAAATTATATATATATATATATATATAATGTATATAAACATGGGGCTTTGTTTCTTTGAAACCATTATAAGAACTTTAATATTTCCCAAAAGCAATCCAGTCTGCTCCCCTATTTTTCTATTCTGGACCCAACTCTTTGTCTACTTGTAGTGTCTAAGACACATTAACTGACTGATTAAGTTTTACAGGCTATCCATCGAAGTGTGTAACATAATCTGGGCAACAGATATACTTCATCCACTTGGATTTTCCTAAATAGATAGTTAGCCCAAACTCTTTTTAGTGATTGCAATTAGAATGTTCTGCAATGTTTGAGGGCTCGATGCCAACAACACAATGTCATCCACAAATACTATAGGAAATATCTCTTCAACGTGGACTTCATGCTCAATTCTCTCCACAATAGTAATGCTTAATATTAATAACCAGGGGGAAGAATGAAGTTCTTACTGTTTTATCTTCCAAGGAATCACATATAGCTTTATATATACAGTCAATCCTCAACTGTCACAGGGATAACATGAAACAATGTAAGGGAGTGGAAAGGCAACACTGGGCAATACTGGGAGGTGCAGGGACCATGATGTCAGAAGAACTCCAACGTAAAAAATGGAAGCGGGCAACTTGTCATCTCTAATCTCCCTTTGGACTCTGTGGTTGCACTGTTTGTTCCCAGATGAAAAGCACTTGCCTCCAGGGTGAGTCCCTGGCCCCAGGTCAGAGCACCAGAGGTAGTTCCACTTAGAAGTCTGGAGACATAGGCACAGGGAAGTCAGAATGCTCACTGGGACGACTACCATCTCATTTACCCACAAACTTAATCACTTTTCCATTTTTTCAATTCCCTTATGCACCTGAAAGGTTACTTTAGTACTTTATGGAGTGAATTCACAAGCACTTTTACAAATACTTTCCTCCTTTTTGTGGATATAAACTTGCCACATTGCACCTCTCATTTTTTTTCTCTATTGCATGCATAGCCACGAATGTGTGCTATGAATAAAATCATAATGTTAAATGCTTGAATGTTGAGGATTGACTGTATGTGGGTGACACCTAAGGCAGTGTTTCACTCTATCAAATCAAATATTTTATAGTTAAACAATAAGCACAATAGGGATCTTGTACTCTTTGCTTCCATCAGTCAATTGTGTGATGGTAAATGTGGTTTACCACAGAACGTTGTATAAATCTTTCTCTTCTAATACTATCATCAAGGACACCTTTGATACGTGGGTAAATTGCTCTTATATAAATTCTGTATTTATGGGAAAATAAGTCAGTATATTCAGTCCTCTTAAAAAATTCCATTGATGCCTTTTGTCCTTACATTATTTCAATTCACTCCCTCCCTCCCTGCTTAAACACTCTTCTTGTGACAAAGTACTTAAAACAGAACATCCAATATAGTGCTCATACTTGGCAGTGTATATAATATTCTACATTAACATTCTGTACAGCAGCTGCCTATGTCTATAGTATGAATGGAGAGATACAGTCCATCATGTTTTCACTTACTCAGAATTCAATTTACTCAGAATTCAACTTCTTTACAAGTAATCTTTTCATTTACATTGTTTTAGTCACAGTGTATATAGTTCTCTTGATTCTACTTCCTTGGCTCTGTATTAGTTCATTTAGATGTTCCAATGTTGTTCTCAATTCTTCATATCTGTCATTCCTTATTGAACAATACTTCACTGTTTCATCACACTAATAAACCATCATTTTTCATCCGTCTCCCCAATCTATTGGCACCCATTTTTATTCAAGTTCTCCACTACAATAGGGTGCAGCTGCAAGTAGTCTGGTCTATACTTCACCTTTGTTTCTATCTTTTGATTTCTCAAGGTCTACATCCAGTAGTGGAATCACTGGGCCTAGGGGTATGGATAGTTTACTCCCTTTTCTTGCATATTCCCAAAAGAAAATTGAGAATGGTTGGACCACTTCACTGCTCTAACAGTGAATCAATGTGCCTGTTTCCATGGCCCTCCAACATTGACTGTTCCCATTATTTGTTATCTTTGCCAATTTTTACAGTATGAACTTTGTTTTAATTTGCATTTCACTATCAGTCATTTGGAGTATATTTTCACATGATCATCTACAATTTGCAATTCTTTTGGAAACTTTACATCCTTTGACCATTTATTTACTGAGGAATGGTTCTTGGCATAAAATATCTGTATCAATTCTTTACACATTTGATATCAGACTCATTGATATTTTGATGCAAATTTTTCCTTAATCTACAACTTTTCATTCTCTTTTCATTGATTCTATTCATACAAAATATTTTTAATTTTTAAAATTTATTTTAAAGAATTATTTCTTGTATCCCTTGTTTAGTTAAGAATATTCCCTCTTAGTCATAACTTTGAAAAGTAGTTCATCTTGTCTTCTAATTTTTTCATGGTGTAACCGGTTTCATTCAGGTCACATACATTTTAAGTTTATTGTGGCAGAGAGTCTAATATGTTGGTTTAAATCCAATTTCTGCCAAATTACATTCCAGTTTTCTCAGCAGCCTTGTCAAAAAGGGAGTACTTCCCCCAATAAATTATGCTCTTAGGTTTATCAGATTACTGGCTACTGTTTAAAATTGCTTACCATAATAGAAACACTCTCCACAGGAACAGACAAGACATGCTCAATTGTGTATAGTTTTATTTTGGCACAAGAACAATAAAAACAACAAACAATACATAATAAAATGCATACCAGATGGCAGCATGCCCCAATCACTTCTAGGCCCAGGCAACATCCAGACTGTATGTAGGCTATTCTGAACCTAGAAGTTCTAAGAAAGTCACAGCTTGATCTTATGGTATGCTAGATACACCATTTCTGAGAGCGTGTAAAGGAGAGCCAGAAACACAGCACTGTCCTCAAATGATGCTGGAGTTTAAGGGATGATTATTAGATGAAAACTCAAAAAATGGTATGTCAAACCCTGGACATGACTTCTCATAGAAGAGAAGTTGTTGGCTGGTGCATTTCTGTATTCAGATTCCTGCTGCCAGGACCTTCGAATGCTTCTGACTCTACTTAATTCACCTCTTGTAGAACAGAGTTATAAATAAGTATAAAAGAAGATCAGATAGGGGAAACATTGCATCTGACTTGACATCTTGCCTACTACATCCCCAACTCTGTCTCTGATCTTGGGCCCTTTAGTTCAAGCTTCCAGTGGCCCATGCATATACCTACTACACCAATGCTCAATCTCACCACTTCCACTCTTCCACAATATCACCCTCTTCTAGTAATCAAAGCCCTGATGCCTACATATGATAAGGGAGGGGCAGACGGAGAGGGGTACTATATTTTGATTTAGAGGGTATTATCAAGCTCTTCATAGAAAAAAATTTTTCTGCCTCTGCAACATTGTTAATGCATCAACTGCTACTGTTTTATGGCATTTCTGCAAATATTTATCATGAGCACAGCACTGAGAGATGACCAATTATCCCATGAAATAATGTTTTTTCTTGCCTTTGAACACAAGACAAAACGAACTCCTTTATGTGCTCTTTAAGGAGAACCTGTGAACCATTCTTCCATTTAGTTGTAATTTCTTTTATCTTTTGGTTTTGTTTAGAGTTAGAATGTCAATACTGGCATGATTCATTTCCTCTAGTGGCATGTCCATTTGTTTATCATTAGTCAAAGACACAAAAGTGTTAGAGACACATCTGACACAGAATACCTACAGCTAAGTTAATGTCATAGATATTTTCCACCACCTTTTTTGCCACTGTCATTGCAGAAGCAGAAGAAGTTCACATGGGACTAAGGATCATCTAAAATTTTTCTTAGTTTCATGAGTTGATACAGTTAATGAATTAATTATCAAACAGCCAGCCTACTAGTAATGGATATCCTCATACTTAGGAAGGTTTGCCCTTAGAAGGTGGAGGCAATCTGTTACCCATCTCTCTTATATCCATGTAATTCGGACCATTCACCTCAAAAACAAACAAACAAACAACTGAAAGGGTACTGCTTATGGTATTATACAAATATACTCAGGATATATTATTCTAATATCCACTAGCTCAAACTACTCTAAAATAACCAAAAATTCAATTTACCTAGGCTATTGCTCCAACTACTACTCAATCTCAGCTTAAGGGACACAAGAACAATGAGGATTTCTTAACACTTTCAGGAAAAAAATCCTCTAAAGTCAAATCTATAAATTCAAGAAAAAGTCTTCCAAACCTGAGGTCAACCACTATAACTACAACAAATACTACTACTACTACTACACCAAAGCAAGTAGAAAAACACAACTACAACCACCTCAGTTCAGTTCAACGAGCATTTATTAGCTGTCTACTAAGAACTAAGAACAAGGCTAGGGAACACAAAGACAAAAAAAAAATTCATTTCCTCAAGGAATTTACATTCTGTATCCAAGAAAGCCATGTCTTTCCTAACTTGGGTTAAAAACTTTTTCAATTCTTACTGCCAAATTCATAGATTCAATCACACCTAAGTTATCAAAGTTTAGAAAGTAAAAATTGACTGAACTTAATTTAAAACATTTCTAGGACAATTTTAACAAATGAATAAATTCTACATTAATTTTACTTAAGCTTTCCATATATAATAAACCAGTTGATCTTCTACAATACCTAAACACAATATGATTTGCAAAACATTAGTCAATTACCCATGCTAATACAATTAAAGTCAGAAAAGATAATATTTTTTTCGGATGATCACAAATCTACTAAAATCAACGTTACACAACACTTACCAAATGACTGAGGGCAATTTACACTGACAAAGAAGAATACTGGTTTAATTTAACAAAATATATAGGAAGCAGAAATTCTAGTAAACTTTGTATGGAGTAAATGCTTTATTAGTCCATATGATTATTGAGAAGTAGGCTAATATTTGATGTTAAAATTTAAAACAATATGCAAAGTATATTTTAAAGAGATTACTTACAGTTTAGTAAGAGTTTATATAAGAGGCAGTGTATAAGAGTGCTGGGCCTGTAGTCAGAAGACCCGAGATAAAATCTAGCCTCAGAAACTTACTGGTTGTGTAACCCTGGGCAAGTTACTTCACCTTTGTTTGCTGTAGAGGAAGCTAGGTGGCCTTAAACCCCTTTGCCTCAATTTCCTCCTCTGTAAAATGGGCTGGAAAAAGAAATGGCAAACCATTCCAGTATCTTTGCCAAGAACACCAAATAAGGTCACAAAGAATCAGACAAGACTGAAACAACTGAACAACAAATTTAAATGTTTACATATTGGTTTTTGCTTCTGTAAAGCAATTAACTGATCTAGAGAGGATCATAGATTTAGAGGCAGAAGACTAAGAGGATATCTAGTCTAACCCCTCTCATTTAACAGATTAGGAAGTAGACCCGGAGAGTTGAAGCACCCCCCAATCAAGGTCATAAATATATTAAGTAAGAAGAGATGAAGCTTGAATTCAGGTCTTGCGACATCAAATCCAATGTTGTCCACTGCACAACACTGTTTATCTCATTTCAACTTCTCTTCTCGAGGGTTCCCCCTTAGGACCTACAGATATCAAGTACTATAATAATAATAATTTAATGTGCTTAGCTCTAACAAACCCAAACATACATTCGCAACTAGTTACACTTAAGAAAGGATTAGTTCCTTCCATTTGTTAACTCATTTCTATATTTTCTCTTTCACACATAGACCTAAATCTGTTCACATACTAATCTCCTGGATCTCTTTTGCATTATTTTTTTTTTAAGTTTTTGTTCCAATATATTTGCTCTTCAAATTATTAACAGCACTGCTTAAAGTTAATTTGGGGCAGCTAGGTGGCGCAGTGGATAGAGCACCAGCCCTGAAGTCAGGAGGACCTGAGTTCAAATCCGGCCTCAGACCAAACACTTGACACATACAGGCTATGTGACCTTGGGCAAGTCACTTAACCCCAATTGCCTTACCAAAAAAACCAAATTATTAACAGCACTTCGGTATTCTACTGCATTGATATACAATAATATAGTCATTCACCATTTCATTAGTGGTGTTTGTTTAGTTTGTTTCAAGTTCTTTGGAATTACAAATAATGTTGTGTTTATTTATAAATACATATACATATATCTAGATATATATGGACAAACATATAGATATAAATCAGATCTCTTTTTTCATGACAACATTTTTAAAGTACACTCACAAAAATGTAATCACTGGGCCAAAAGATATGATGATTTTTATGACTTACTTTATCCAACCAGATAGTCCTCCAAAAAGACTCTGCTAACTTGCTATGCCAGTAGGCGTATAAGTATACCTATTTCTCAGCAAGTCCACAAACATTACATTATTGCTTTTACTTCTGCCAGTTTGATAGCTGGGAAATATTACTTTAAAACTGTTTTAAATTGCATTTCTGAGTATTAACCAGGCAAAATTTTTTTTCAAAAAAATTTTAACAATATGTGTAGACTTGGCTAGTCAATGGTGACTTTGTATTGTCCTTAAATAGTCATAATGATTCCAAATTTTAGATTTAAGTTTTTATCTCATATGTTCGTTATAATTATTTCTCTCAAAATCTAGGATTTTTCTTGATTATGTTTTTGGGGGCAAACTATTAATGTAATTAAATCTATCCATCTTTTCCCAGTTTGATGATTTAAAATGCATCTGTTCTTCACAAGTGTAAAATATTTATTCTCTTTTACCCTCCAATTTTTTAATAGTTCATTTCCTTATATTTAATTCTATGATCCAGAGAGTAGGCCAAAAGAATTAAGGCAATGCCTCAAGGTTAACTGGATTTGATTTATGATACCATCAGACACTATCTTTACAGTACAATGAGACTAAGAAAAGAATCTCTTTTCAACATACCCTTCCAGTCCTATCTTATAACCATTCCCCTTTATGTACTCTATCTTCCAATTAAAAGGGATTATTTCTGTCCCTTAACCACATACTGCACTTTCCCAACTTTATACTGTCTTGGGAACACCCTCCTCTCTACATCTCTGTCTACTAAAATGATTCCTGTTCTTCAGGGTTCAGCTCAAATGTCATCTCCACAATGATATCTTCCCTGAGCTCTACAACTAGAAGTAAACTTTCCATCTGGCAAATTCATACTGCCTCATTCATACAAATTATTCACTTACCTATAATACCCACCCAAAAAAAGAACATATTATTTGAGTATAAGTCCTATCACCCCTACTAGATGATTCATTCTGGGAAGATGTGAGCTTGTCTTGATTGTATTCTACATTGTTGTATTATTATCTTTGTATTTTCCTTGTGCCTAGAATAGTAAGTGGTTGATAAAAAATGTTTGGTGAATAAAAGAAAAAAAAAGCTTAGTGAAATTACAATAGTACTTTAAATACAGACAATGCTACCTTTAAAGTCTTCATGAGGGGTAGCTAGGTGGAGCAGTGGATAGAGCACCGGCCCTGGGTTCAGGAGGACCTGAGTTCAAATTTGGCCTCAGACACAAAACACTTAATAGCTGTGTGACCCTGGGCAAGTCACTTAACCCCACTGCCTAGCCAAAAAAAAAAAGTCTTCATGAAAAAATAAGACTTCTTGATATTAATATTTCCCTTTTATTATTTACTAGAAGCAATAATATCATTAGAAATTTTAAAATAATAATGTACTTTGGTGAGAAACCTCTGCACCTACCAGAATCTGAGCAGGTTCCACCCAGGAAATAACTCCCCAACTCTCTCACCTCAGTTTCCCTCATCTCACCTACCTACATGTCATAAGAACAGTCTGATAAACATGCAAGGGGAAAAGAAATAACATGTATTTTTGCCCAAAGGCTGACACTCTTTTAAATAGTGAAATTATAAAAATATTCCAATTTTGGTGATTCTTATCACTAAGTGACAAAATTTATTTTCTCTGAAGATTTTTTTTGTTAGAAATGTTCTAAGAAAATGATCTAACGCTTGGTAGAGTTTTCCAAATTCAAAGAACTAAAAATAAGTTTTATGTATTCATTACATAACTTATAAATTCAATAGGATACAAACCTCATCTCTGTGCTTCTGACAGAAGACCAAAAACTGAGACCCTGAATCTCCTTTTCTGCTTCGTGGAGTAGATGCCGCAGCCTTCTTTCTACCAACAGGAGAACCCAATCCTCTTTTTGAATCTGCCTGTTCAGCTGCCCTTTGAGGAGTAACGTTTTTAGTCCCTGAATCACTTTCCTGGATATCTGTATACGGTGGTAATTTTGATCTCCTCCTCCTCTTGATGGGGATGCCTAATTCTTTATGCTTTGGAATTTGAGAGGTTTCTTCACTTACATCTGAAGATTCATCTACTTCCTCTAATGGATCCACAGCAATACCAGCTTCCTTAGCTACTTGAGGATTAAGGTGAAGTCGGTCCCTAACATAGACGAAGGTAAACTTGGCTTTCCGCTCTTCTACTGTCATATTCACTGCTTCTTTTGCTTGAATAATACCCATTTCCCATTGGGCCCTCAATTTCCCTGAAATAGGTTTCAATAGCTGAAAGAAAATAGAAGAAGTTATGAATACTTAAGAGACACGAAACTATATATTAAGGAATGGCAAGTTTAGTTAGGAGCAATAAAGGACTAGCAAAACATTTTAACTGATTTTTCAAAGTCAAGAACTCAGTCTCCAATTTGCAGTAAGCTCTCCATTTTCCCCCTACACTAAATTTAAGATATTTGTACATATGAAGAAAAAAAAAAGACTAAGAGAATATTTATTTAGCTTGAGTGTTATAGTGTCCATGAAAAAAATTTAAAAGTATACATAATTAAATTTAGGCATATTTTAACAAAGCATTTTTAGACCAATGTGTAATATTTTTTTAAAAGGACACCTATCACAACTAGCCCTCTATCATACAATTCAGACATTTGTGAATTCTACAAGATTAAAATGCTACAAATACTAGTTATAGCCAATACTTCAAGGATCTGTACTTTCATTGTATAAAGGTTTTTGAGAGATGATAGAAATGAAAATTTAATTTCTTTGAAGCCAGCCTGGTGATAAGCCTCTCCAAACTTGACAAGGCCAGTTACCGACCACAGATAAGTGATTCATGCCCAGTCTTAGAATCCCAAGGCCCTTCAAGATCTTGTGCTCCATATAAAATCAACATCAAACTGCTACCATCTTAGGGAGAACAGGAAAAGAAATGAAGGTAGAGAAGACGGGAGAAATTTTGGAACTCAAAATTTTGTTTTAAAAAAATGACTATTGGACAGGCTGAGGAGCGGGCTGAGCCGGCGCTGAGGCGAGAGCAGCAGCGATGCTGAACAAGTCGCTGGGGCCGTGCTACAATGAGCTGATGAAGTACTGGCTTCCCACAGCAGGCACATGGGGTGCTGTTGGTGGCGTGGGGCTAGTTTGGGCCACTGACTGGCATCTGATTCTTGATTGGGTGCCATACATCAATGGCAAATTTAAGAAGGACAAGTAAGCTAACTTTTCAATCTTATGGTCTAGGGATGGAGGACTTTTTGGGGACTGCTCTTCTTGGGAATCCTGATCGAACACAAATGTGAAATGCTCAGGAAGGACTCCAAGGACCTCTCAGTGACAACCTTTGATGTATCACTTGTATAGGGATAATTAAACCTCCCTCTGAAACATGCTGGCTGCTTAGGTATTGAGCACAGGAATAACTATGACAACAGATTGAATTATGCTGGATTTCACAGTGACATATGGAATTAAAAAAAAAACCACCAAGGTAAAAAAAAATGACTATTAAAAATTGTCTTTACGTGTAGTTAGAAAAAATAAAATACTATTAAAAAGAAAGAAAAAAAAGAGCTTGTGCTCCACTGGCAAAGGCTTCTAGAACCCAAGGACCTCTCCACACCAGGATAAGGCTTCAAAAGAGGCTATTTGTGGGACTTCACAAAAGATTTTTCTTCTAGAAGTTTTTAGTAACATTGATTACCTTGATTTTCTCAGCTTTTGTGGGTGCCTGTTTTGCACTTTCCTGGCATAATTTTTCGAATTGCTCTTCTCCTTCAAATGATACAAGGCTCTTCTCAAATATCCAAGCTCTTTCTGGAGCATCACCAAAGAACTGTACATGATATTGGCGAGCACTCTTTTTCTGTCCTAATTTCACAAAGAAAATAAATGTGCATTAGAAAAAAAAATAGATGTTGAAAGAAAACTGGGGAAATATCTAATTGTTTTTACATTACACAAGTGAAAAAAACACCAAGTTGCCTTATACTTTGTTAGCAAATTCTGTTCTCACCAAAAGACTATGCAACTGATATCTTATTTTCCAAAACAATAGCAGTGGAAAAAACTCTGAGGCAACTAAAAAATGATAAAATATTCAGAAGTGATGGAGGTGAAAGATTATTTAACAAGCAAAGTTTTGACTTAATTTGCTGGCTAGATCAATACTATAGAATTAAACCAATTTTACTGGGGAATTAAACGATCTTTAATAACTTTTGGAGGTCACTTATTTAGGCACCTACAGTATACAAATTTGTGTAGGTTATTTGGAGAATTGATAAAAGGAGATTAGAGATAAGGGATGCAACCAATTTTAAATGAAAAAGTTAATATTGTTTTAGTACACTACCTAACAAAGTGTCAGAGGGATAAGCTGCCATTTGAAAATAAAGTACTGAAGGAAATAAGATTCTGATTATTAGTCAGAGACTTGAAATAGGGAGGATTCGGGAATGCTCCAGAGAAAGGAATTGAACAACAAATCTCCTGTTCTTAGAAAAATGCTACAAATCAAAACTGAATGACACAATGAGTAATGATCTAAAGAAATTGAGATTTAGAGTACTATGAACAAATGGGAGTCCTCTCAAAGAGTAAGAATAATGTCCTCAAACTATTGGAGGGTATAGAAAGACAGATAAAGTATTCAACAATAAAGTTGTCACATTCTAATTCAACAAGCATTTATAAAATGTCTAATTTATATAAGACACAGTGCTCAGCACTAAAGATACAATTTAAAATAGTCCATGACCTAAAGAATTTTATAACCTACTGGACAATTCAATATGATTGATAAATATAATTTGAGGAGGAAAAAAGCACTAACAACTAGAGCAATCAGGAAAAGATTCCTAAAAGGGGACATAAACTGAACCTTAAAGAAGTGAAGGCTCCCAAGAGGCAGAAGTAAGAAAGTAGTGAAGAATCCTTAGAGAAGTCAGGAATGAATGCATTCCAAGCACTTGGGGAGAGAGCCTGTACAAAGTAATGGAGATCAGTGATGGCAAGTCATCTTTGGGGAAAAGTTAACATGTCAGTGTGCATGTGAAAGAGAAAATAAAGTAGACTGAAGACAGACTGTAAAGAACTTTAAATGCCAACCAAAGAAGTTTCTATTGTGCAGAAGGTGGATGGCAAAAGAAGAGGCTAGAATCAGGGAGACCAGTTAGAGGACTATTATAGCAGTCCAGGAAAGAAGTAAAGAAGACCTGAATGAGGATGGATGGAACTGTGAATAGAAAAAAAAAGGGATGAATAAATGAATGTAGAGGTAAGAAGAAAAGGCTTGACAACTGACAGAAAAGGTAGAGAAATAGGAAGATTGGAGGAGGGTTACTTTGGGTGTCGAAGCAGAAGATTATAAAGAGAATAATGGCATCTTAGGAGAGAGGGGAACAAATACTCAACTTTAGGAAACAACAGTTAAGATTAAAATCAAAAGGTTTTAACTTTTTAAAAGGGTCAATCTCAGGAATCTCGGACATATCTGATAGGAAAATCTAAGCAAAACAGTACACCAAGTATCAAATATACCACACAGTTAATTGAGGAGTGTGGGAAGCATTATACAAACCTAACACGGCTAATGAGCAGAAAAAAAAAAATCTTTCACAAAAAAGAAAGGTTACTCAAGTGAGAAGAGGCAAGCCCACGAAGTATGGTAGGTCAAATATCAAACTGTAAGTTAGACCACCTAAAAATAAACCTCCTATGTTCATACTGCCTCTACTTAACTTGAAATGTTTTTCCATCTTTTTTTTTTTTTTTTTGCCACAAGGCCCAGCATATGCTCCATTTCCTTAAACTGTTCCTTGACTGCCCTATCTCTTCCTTCTACCAAATTCTGTACAACTACTGATCTGTACCAAACACAAGTGATTTGACAATATAAAACCACGGGGCAGCTAGGTGGTATAGTGGATAGAACAGCAGCCCTGGATTCAGGAGGACCTGAGTTCAAATCTGGTCTCAGACACATAACACTTGCTGTGTAACCCTGGGCAAGTCACTTAACCCCACTGTCTAGCCAAAAAAAAAAAAAAATATATATATATATATGTAAAACCAGTCTATATATTTTTAACATGTGTTATTCTCTTCAACTAAGCTTTTCGAGGACTTCTTAGGATCAAGTCATAGGACCTAACACAATGCTACAGCAGGCACTATTATTACCCTAATATTTACAGTTGAAAAAGAACCAATAACCAATTGGTCCAAAAACCAATAATAGAGAGGTGACCAGCCATAGAATTACCAGAATTACCTGATAACCATGGTGACAAGAGTTAACAAAGAAGACAACATATAAAGGACAATGGCTGGATGTACCAGCACAGTAAAAGGGAATTTCAGGAACTCAGGGCCATGGAATAATTTTGGCAGGCCTATAGGGTAAATAGACTGCATTTCTTTAAAAAACTATCAACAAACATGAAAGTGCTTTAAATATCTAAAAACAAAAATAAAATTAAAACAGTTCTTAGGTTTCATTTTGCCACTCAAACTGGACACTTTTGGTGGAGCTATGAATTGATCATACTTTTCCAAAAACAATCAGAAATTACGTGAGAGAAGTTACCAAATTGCTCACAGCCTTTGAACCAAAAATCCCACTACTAATTCCAGGCCAATGACAGAAAGGTACCATATATATATATCAAACATTCTTAGCAGCATTTTTCTGTAGTAGGAACCTTTTGTGCCCCAAAACTAGAAACAAAACAGGAGCCCATTAATGGGATGACGGATAAACAAACTGAGGTGTATGAATGTTATGGGAAATTTTTATAGCCGATGGATAATGAATACGAAGATTTCAGAGAAATGAGGGAAGGCTCATACGAACTGATGCAGAAAGAAAACAGTAGAACTAGGAGAAAAACATACACAACTTACAATAATATAAATGAAAATAAATTTAGAAGACAAAATTCAGATAAGATGCAATAACCAATACTGATTCAGGATGACTGATGTCAGGAAATGCTTTCTTTTCAGTAGAGAGGGCAGACTAAAGTTACAGAAGATTCACATAAGTAAGTAGTCAATCACAGTCATCAGCTGGTATTACTTAAGTGTTTTTGTGGAGTTATTAGATAGTAATGGTGGTATAGAAACAAACCAAAATGCATTAATAAAAACAGAAAATAAAATAAGGGAAACTTGGGACCAAAGCAGTGAAACAAAAGCTTAGAAGAGTGAGTTTGGGGGCAGCTAGATGACGCAGTGGATACAGCACCAGCCCTGGAGTCAGGAGGACCCGAGTTCAAATCCAGAATCAGACCAGACACTTGACATTGACACTTACTAGCTGTGTGACCATGGGCAAGTCACTTAACCCCAACTGCCTCGCCAAAAAAAAAAAAAAAAAAAAAAAAGTTAGTTTGTAGATACTTGGACAAGAGTAGGAATCTGTCCTTTCTTCTTTCCTAATACCTTTCCTTATTTTGTTTCTCTGCTTTTCTACTTCTCTGGGCTGTATGACATGCTCTCCTTCCCCAGATATTGCTTTATTCCTCAACTGGCTGCAATATGAAAGTGAAGTATATTTTATATTAACACAATAAAGTATATGCTATTTTGAAAATCAAAGACTCAGAAAAAAATCCTGTTGAGGATTAAGGGGAAACTTGGTGCTTTTTCTTTGAATCCCACCACTTAATTAGCACAGTCCCTTGGCACATACAAAGAGTTTAGTAAATGCCTGAAAACAAATTAAAAAAAAAACAACAACAAATTAAACAAATTAAAAACAAAAGAAAACCCCAAAAGTGGTCACAAAGAACTGGACATGACTGAAACAATCAAACAACAACCACCAATGTTTATTAACTGACTGCCAGCTTACATCTCAGTTAACAGATGAGAAAACAGGACCAGAGCTGTTAAGTGATTTGCCCAAGGTCACAAAGTGTTAATGACTAAAACAGGATTAGAACTCAGGTCCTTTGTCATTCAATCTACTCCTCCTTTCTTTCAACCCCTGATAGAAAGTAATCATTTTGTTTTATTTGTTTCTGGTCTTTAAATGAGTCTTTGATGTGAATCAAAGGCTTTCAACAGAAAAAAAGTTTCTCCACCCTGGTTCCATTGCTTGCTATTAATATTTGGGCAAACTTTATGCAATGTATGGACAGGAGTAAAATCTAGTGCGTCCAAGAGCTATCCTGGTAGCTGACTTTACCTTTCTACATAAACTCAAATGAAATTTAAAAACTGCAATCTTAAGGGCAGCTAGGTGGCGCAGTGGATAGAGCACCAGCCCTGAAGTCAGGAGGACCTGAGTTCAAATGTGACCTCAGATCAAACACTTGACACGTACTAGCTGTGTGACCTTGGGCAAGTCACTTAACCCCAATTGCCTTACCAAAAAAAAAAAAAAAAAAAAACTGCAATCTGGCAAAGGTTATGTGGACACATGCTATGATAATGAAAAACTTAATGTTTCTTTAGAGAGAGACAGATAAGCAGGTTAAAGAACCACAGCCTCAAACAACTTGGTATTTTAGGCAGTATACCCCATTATACTGTGGTCAAGGGCCAAAAGGGAGCCTAGATTAGGCTTCTTTGATCCTCAACAACACCCAAAAGGTTCAGGGATAGGTCACTACAAACATTTTTGAGCACTCATGTACAAAGCATTATATTGTTACTGTAAATACTGCCCTTCCCCTACCGAGATATAACCTACCAAGTTTATAATCAAATTAAAAGAAATATCATATGTGTATGTAGGGGTGTGTGTGTGTGTGTGTGTGTGTGTGTGTGTGTGTGTGAACTTAAGCAATTACAGAGACATTTATCGCAAAACACTAAATGAAGTTGCAAAATATGGGAATTTTATAATCATCAGGAAATGTTTCCAAGAAACAATGAATTCAATGAATATGATTTGGAAAAGTGTGAACATGAGTTAAGGTACATGGACACAGGTAAAATGTATTCCCTAGTTAAAGTTTCCTCAAAGTGAATGTAACACAGATTACATTAAAAAAAAATCACCTATTTATGAACAACAGCATCTACCTGGCCCTAAGAAAAAGCAGAAAAACTAACTCAAAGATTATATAGCAAAAAGAAGTTATAAAATACATATGAAAACTAGAGTAGGAAAACAAAGATTGGTAAAGGATGAATGAGAAAAGTAAGGAGAAAAAAAAACAAACAACCCAACCCACATTACACCCTACCTTTTAGTTTGGTATAGCTGTGAAGGAGAGGATCTGCTGAAACCATACATGGCCACCAAGGGTATCCTGAAACTTTTGACCATACCAAATCTCCAACATTGTACTTCAACAGATGGTCTTTTTCTTTGTTGATGTTTGGATATGACTCTCTCTTAGATAGAATCTTCAAACAAACAAACAAACAAAATGTATGAATACTAAATCATCAAAAACTGTTGTAAAGTTTTCCATTACGCAAATGTTTTCTGAGTCTTATTTAACACTTCCTCACAGAAGATGGCAGGTATTGTTAGCCACAGGGAAATGAAATTGAACAGTTCCACAATCTAATAGCAACTACACTTAAACTTCTCCCATCCCTTCCCATTTGAACTCCCAAGCTACTGATTAACATCATAGGTAAATTTGTTCCACATCTTTCCCACCCCCTTTGGAGCAATCCTTTATACTTGCTAATTTATTAGAGAGCGTTTGAGCAGAAGAGCTCCACAAAGTATCAAATAACATGAAAAAAATTTTTTTTAAAGTGTTAACAGAGCTGCTGCAGTATTTTTCATCATTATAGCCAGTCCCACCTAGATTATTAAGTGAATGTATCTTCTGCGACATACCTACTTAAATAAGATATCTCCTCCCATCTCATTTTCTCAATAATTCTTTCATTGTCTTCTCTTCCTACTGTAAATGCTTATGCTTTTAAATATAGGAGAAAGAAAATATCCTCCAAATCCTACTCAATAGAGGAATGATTACTGAATTCCCCAGGAAACCCAGGGACTGAAAGAAGCTAGAGGTCTCCATTTTTAATTCCACTGGCAAAGAAAAGCAACTTCTGTCTACTCCCTAGCTTCTACCCCTATTAATTAGTCATTAGGGATACTGAAGATCCCACAGAGGATTACACTTGATGTAATCAATTGATGTGGTTCTTCATGATTTAAGTCACAAGGAGACAAATTCTTTCAGATTCTTTAGATAACCTAGTTCTCTATACGAAGTCTCAACTTTAATATACAAACATAATTTTCATCTAAACCCCTCTATTCTAATTACTCTCTGATAACACAGCATAAGAAATGACACATTCAAATATAATGCAACCATAAATTTATCAGAGTCCTTTATAAACTAAGAGCTTAAAAAGTCATCTGTATGTTGGGGAGAGCACATTTTGCCAGTATTACCTCTATTTTTCTATCTTCTTACCCTAAATGGGGTTTCTCTCGTGATATGTAAGCCAAGCTCTCTCCATGGCCCCTTGAAGTCTATAAGTCTATGGCCATGTCTGGGAAGCTAGCTGTCTCTTTAAACCTACTTTTCCATCCTTCCCCCAGAATTACCTTTTTTTCAGAGGGACTTGAAGCCTTAGACACCAAAGCTGCTTCAACAAGGCCCTGTTCAAGTAAGGAATCATACTTTATGCTCCTTTTCCTATTCCTTCTTGACTTGTTTTCTAGTTTTTGTTCATTTTCTTCTGACTGGGACACATCTGGACCATTGTCTCCACAAATAGAAGATTCAAAGAGAGGTTTTCCATTCATGTATGTTTTGGTGATCTTCAGTTTAATCTCAGGAGAGCCATTTTTGATAGGAGTAGTGTGAGGGGGTGTTCCAATTCCCTTTATTTCTTGGGATTCAAAGCGCAGCTTGGCATCTTGGGCACCAGATTCCCCATTGAAGACACGAGAGGTTAGATCTTTCAATTTGTCTGCTGGAATGAATGGTAGAGCTTCATGGCCATTAAATTTTTGCATGACACCCTCTGGTAGGGTAGTAGAAATCTGGGCTTTGCTGAGAAACACTGAACATTCCCGATTGACTTCACAATTCTGAGTCTTCCCATTGGTATTTCCAAGGATCTCTGGAACTTGCTTCATTTTTCAGCTGACTTACAATTTTCTGAGTTATTGATGGAAAATTTCTTTTATTACTAAAGTTCATTCAGTCCAGATGCTTCCAATATTACAACACTATGGTTAAAAAAAAAAAAAAAGGTTTTTTTAGACCCTCAAACAAGTATCTTGACATTTTAATAAAAGAAGCACTTGCCTATTTATTAGGCTTTATATTTTAACTTAGGATGTAGGTTATGATAACTATAAGTAAGCTGTCATTGGTCATCTTCCAAAACAAATAACATCTCTCACTCCCCAAATTCAATTCACTCTCTCTCACAGAGCCCCCATTCAATGTGTTGCCAAGGCCTGTCAATTTCACCTTTGCAACATCTCTTCAATATGGCTCCCACTCCCCAACCCAGGCTCTTATCACCTCAAGCCTGTACCACTGCAATATCCTAATGGTAGCTCTTCCTGCCTCAAGTCCCTCCCTTCTCCAATCCATCCTCCTTTCAGCCACTAAAGTGTTTTACTGAAATGCAAGTCTGATTATGTCATCCCCGAACTCAAACTCCATTGGCTCCCTATCCTCTCCGAGACCAAATACAAAATCCTCTTGCATTCAAAGCCCTTCATAACATAGCCTTCTCCTATCTTTCCAGTCTTCTCACAACTTTTCCCCCAGACAAGTACTCTTCAGTGCAGTGACTCTAGCCTCCTGAATGTTGCACCAACAAGATACTCCATCTTTTGGATCCAGGAATTTTCTGTGGCTGCCCTGATGCCTAAAATTTCCTCCCTCCTCATCTCCACCTACTGCTTTCCCAAGCTTTCTTTAAGTCCCAACTACAATCCCATCTTCTACAGGAAATCTTTCCCAATATCTATTAATTCTTCCCTCTTTTAATTATTTCGTCGTTATCCTATATTTATCCTTGTTTGCATATATTTGTTGGCTGGTTGTATCCTCTATTTGACTTTGAGATCCTTGAAGGCAGGGATTGTCTCTTCCCCTTTTTTGTATCCTCAGTGCTTAACACAGTGCTGACACATGGTAAGTGCTTAATAAATGTTTACTAACTGCCTGGATAGTGGTACTGGTAAAAAGAAAATCCAGTAATGGAAATGAACTAAGTTTATTATTCAATTAAAAACACAGACACATATAACTCCTATTAAAACAAAGATGAAAAAAAATTATTAATGTTTTAGAAAAACCCTTATAAACTGCTTTCTAGGCATGTGCCAAAAATAGATAATTAAAGTTAAGTATAATAAGAGAGAAATAATATTTTCCTTGACAAACACTCTAGTATACTTGACCCTTCTTTTCAAGAAGTTTGGGCACCTTAAAACCATTTATTTTCTTTGCCCAACTCTGATGTTAATTAGTATGGATTCTTACCACCAATCTTTGTCCCTTCTTCAAAAGGCAAAAATGGGCCAGCTATAGTTACTGTTACATAATAACAAATTGACAAAATCATAAAGGATGAGAAGAAAATAGAAAAAGGCTAAGCTGGCAACAAAAGTTCAGTTCCCAAAATGCAATACTCCTTTTTATTATAGTTCCTAACCCTATACCTTTCAGGTATAACACCACAGGCCTACACTTTGAGGATGTCAAGAGATTCTATAAAGGTTGTGGTTAACAATGACATGTGATACAGGAGAACTTCACTAACCTAATGGATCATTAGGCCAGGAAATCTTTCTTTTCTCTTAGGTTTATCTTAATAAATACAAATTATTTCCCATTTGTAAGAGAAACATTAGAGCTATATATACAAAAGACAAAAATTCAATAAAAATAGGTCTTCAAAAACAGACTCATTGGAAAGGATAAAAATGTTACTAGTACAAACATTTACTGAACATTGGCACTATACTACACTATGGGCAGCCTCTTACAGAGTAGCTTGCACTCAGTAATTAGTATTACATTTTCTTCAATTCAAAATGACTCAAATATCTGCAAAATAAAGCTTTCAAACCTGAAGAATATAATTTAATAGATTTAGAGCTAAAAGTGACCTCAGAAATCATGATCTGATATCTAACACAGAGCCTCGTACTTAGCATGCATTTAAGCTTTGTTGAATGGAACTGAAAATTAGTACTTAATCAAAGCCTATTATAACCATGCCAATCTACAGTTTTTTTTAATTCTACAATTTTGCCTGCATTTATTAGTGTTCACTCATAAAAAAAAAAAACTTTAGATGTAAGAACACTTATAAATTACTGGCAGTTAATTTACATGACACAAATAAGTGCAGTTATTTTAAAAACACATATACTGCAGTTTTAAAACAACTGTAAAAATATCCTTTGCCTTTGGGCACTTAGGGTGTATTTAAAATCTTCCAAAGGAGTTTCCAGTAGAAATTAAGCCCTTCGAGGGCAGGGATAGTTTAGTTTCAGTTTTGTCTTTATGAACCTTCCACACCGCCCCCCACCAAGCATCTATTATATATGCTTACTATGTGGTTAGGAGCTTCGCACAGAATAGGAATATGATAGATGCTTAATTAATTGAAAGTAGGTCAAAATAGATTTTTAAAAATCACTTATTAAAAAGCTTAAATAAGTTAGATTAAGGGAAAGGGATGCTAAAAAATTTAGACCTTTGAGAGGCAAATTACAAAAATTATTCCATATGCTATTAAAATAAGGCCAGTTCAAATCTGGCCTGGGATACTTACTAGTTATGTGACCCAGACAAGTCACTTGACCCAGTTTGCCTCATCAGGCTACATTTCAATTTTATCCAAAGCAATGAGGAGGTGTGAGTCATTGAAGGTTTTAAAGAAAGCAAGTTTGGTTATCAGAGTTGTACATTAGGAGAATTAACCTGGCATCTCTGTATGGGATGGACTGGGTGAAAGACAATTCTCTCAAAAGGCTACTGCAAAAATTCAGGTCAACAGAAATGAAGGGCCAAATTATAGTAAAGTAGGTGATCTGAAAGAAGAGAACATTCACAGATATTAAGGAGAATTAACAAAACAAAGCAACAGAGATTTAGGAAGACAGAAATATAAAACAATAGTTTTGTTTTAGCATTGATTGATTGGTGGTGTCTGTGACAGAAATAGTGAACAAGAAATGATATTAGGAGAGAGGATGAGTTCAGTTGGGGATATATTACATTTTTATTACTGGGTACAATTCAATAAACATTTGTCAGGCACTTACTATGTACCAGTCACTGTGTTAGGCCCTGTGGATACAAAGGCGAAAAAAATAAATAATAATAATCCCTGCTTCAAGAAGCTTACATTCTACTGGCATTTAGGGATTGGAAAAGGGGATTAGAATTTAAATACTGATTAGTAAATACAAAGTACATCCAAAGTATATACAAAGTAATACACACTGGGAGAGAGCAGCAACGACAAAGTAACTTAGTAACTTAAATCCAAATGATTTATTGTGGCATTCTAAATGGTACATTGTTAAATTAATTTTTAAGACAACTTCTCACTCAAAAAGTATTTTTAAAAAAACATTAAAAGAACACCAACATCTGGTTTAAGGATAAATTAACCTATTACATTTATTGGTCTATTGCCTCCACTTTCTTATGAAATCTGTCCAACAGATGAACAAGACTTCAATAGGTTTTTCTCCCCAAAAGGGAACAATATATACAGCAGTATAGCAGCTAAGTGAAATAAATACCATTTAAGTTAACAGTACATTGACAGGGTAATCGCTAAATAGAGCTGACTCCTGGGAAGAAATCAGTAATTGTCAATTGCTAGGCAAAGCAGACCAAGAAAACGTATCTTATATAAATGTTTCCATCTTAAAAGAGTTCAATCTTCTCAAGATTGATTAAGGATTCACATAAGCATTACCTTTCAAAACCTACCTATAACTTGCTTGGGATGAAAGGATTTAGAGCTAGAAGGGACCTTAGACAACATGTAGTCAAATGTCTTTGTTTTAGAGATGAGAGAATATGCGTAGGGAGGTGACTGGCCTAAGGTCACAGAAATATTAGGTATTAAAGGCCTAAGTGCTTACTATATATTAGGTATTAAAGGCCTAAGTGCTTACTATCTGTGTGACCTTAAGGCAAATCACCTCCCTTGACCTCAGTTTCCTCATATGAACCTAAGTAACTTGCCCAAGGTCACACAAAAAACAGCAGAGCTTTAAATTATTACACTTTGCCATGATGCCAGTCCTTGGCTTCCTTCTTCAACTTCAGCTTCAAACTTAATGGTAGTAATTCTAAAGATCTAGAAAAACAGATAATCTAACATCACAATAAGGAAAGAATGATGAAAAGCAAAGGGAAATAGAAAGTTAATTCTAAGCACCTCAGGAAATATTAGCACTAAGTATCTTCCAGCTCAAAAACAATAATGCTTTATCTCTCTCTAAAACAAACAGGGAACTAAAGATAAATGATCTGTTTGTTCATAAAGAAGTTAACAGTTCATTCAAAGATATGATCTTCATGTCTGAAAAATTATTTCACATTCTAGCTGTTTGGCTTTTGATGTAGTAGCAGGAGTAAAATAAACTGGTCACTCAACAAGCCCTATAACAGAGATTCTTAACCATAAACTAAGTTCATAAATTATGTCTATACACTTAAAAAAAAAACCCTACTTTGACAACTATATTTCAAGATAATTGGTTTCCTTTTTAATCCTGCACATTTTACTTTATGCATTTAAAAAAAAATTTTTTTTCTGAGATAGGATCCATTGGCTTCACCAGACTTCCACAAGAGTCCATGACACAAGAAAGATTAAGAACCCATGCCCTCTAGGGAATGGCATTCAGTTAGGTGAAAATGAAGTTTAACAGGATAATCCAAGATTTAGGAGCTTCTACATTAAGGGACTGGAGGGCAAAGGAGATAGGATTACAACCAAGAATCACCTACCCAGTAAAACTGAGTATAATCCTTCAGGGGAAAAAATGGTCATTCAGTGAAATAGAGGACTTTCAAGCATTCCTGTGGAAAAGACCAGAGCTGAATAGAAAATTTGACTTTCAAATACAAAACTTAAGTGGAACTCTTATATGAAGAGATAAACAGGAAAGAGAAATCATAAGAGACTTATTAAGGTTGAACTGTTTACATTCCTGCATGGCAAAATGATATTTATAACTCATGAGACCTTTGTCGGTATTAGGGTGGTTGGAGGGAAAAAATTATATGTATGTATGTATAGATAGATAGATAGATAGAGGGCACCGGGTGAGTTGAAGATGAAGGGGTCATATCTGGAGAATAAGATTAAGGGGTGAGACAGGATTATACTGGGAGAAGGAGAAAGGGAGGGGTAGAATGGGGTAAATTATCTCACGAAAAAACAGAAAAGAAAAGGCTCTTACAGTGGAGGGGAAATAGGGGAAGGTGAGAAGGAATGAGTGAATCTTACTCTCATAGGATTTGACTTAAGGAGGGAATAGCATATACACTCAATTGGGTATGGAAATCTGTCTTACCCTACAGGAAAATAGGGGAGAAGGGGACAAGAGAGCAAGGGAATGATAGAGAGGAGGGCAGATTGGGAAAGAGGGTAATCAGAAGCAAACATTTCTGAGGAGGGACAGGGTCAAAAGAAGGAATAGAATAAATAGGAGGGGGCAAGATAGGCTTAAGGGAAATAGAGTTAGTTTTTCACAACATGACTACTATGGAAGTGCTTTGCATAATTGCATATGTATAACCAATACTGAGTTGCTTGCCTTTTCAATGAGGGTGGGTGGAGAGGGAGGAAGGGAGAAAATTTGGAACCCAAAGTTTTAAAAACACATGTTTAAAAAAAATGTTTTCACATGCAACTGGGAAATAAGAAATACAGGAAATGGGGTATAGAAATCTATCCTCCCCTCCAGGAAAGTAGAAGGGGAAGGGGATAAGAGAAGGAGGGGAGAGACAGAAAGGAGGGCAGACTAGGG
Organism: Vombatus ursinus; assembly: GCF_900497805.2. Lineage (NCBI taxonomy): Eukaryota > Metazoa > Chordata > Mammalia > Diprotodontia > Vombatidae > Vombatus > Vombatus ursinus. The sequence goes on along the minus strand of NW_020954596.1, from coordinate 7,691,965 downwards.
GAAGGGATATTCAGAATGCATGCCATCTTGGGGTGGGAGGAGGGGCAAGATGGGGTGAAAATTTGAAACTCAAAATCTTGTGAAATTAGATGTTAAAAACTAAAATAAATAAATTTAAAAGAAAAAAATGGAAGTTTAAGAAGGCTTTTTAAAGGAATACTTTTGTAGCCATTTTAATACAGGGCTCTATTTAAGAAACAATTACCAAGTCCGAGGATAGAGCTATAAGAAATGATTCACTGATCTGTTTTTCAACCAAATCTATTATGTGAAAATTTCTACAGAACAGATATATTTCACTCTCAGAAGCCTCTAAACTATCTAAAAAGAACATCTGTTTCAGGATACAATATAGTCCTAGTATAAAGTATCTATCAAAGTCTTAGTTGGTAGAACACAACGAAAGCAGGCAGAAAGAGATGAATGTGGAATTACTCCAAAAATAAAGCAAAGTATAAAATAATGCAAAATATCCCCTCATCTCTCACTACTGAATATTTACTTTGTAAGTATACTTTAAATTTAAGGATGGGAAATAAAAATTGCATCAAACTTGTTATATCCTGCTGCTAATATTTACTTTCTCAGAATACCAACAGAAATAATTCAAGTTACAGACCTGCTGAAGCACTCCTTTAGATTACAGCTCTCATTTTCATAACACTTTTAATATTTCACATAGTTTCATAAATTTAGAGATGAGGGGACTTAAGAGCATCCAACCAAAGGTCAAGTGACTTGCCTAAGGTCACACAAGTCATAAAAGTAGTAGAGACAGAAAGTGAACCCAGGTGCTCTGACTCCAAATCTAGGGTTCTTTCACCTCGTAATATTACACCTTCCTTTGATCCTTCTTTTTTTTTTCAATAACTAAAAACAAGCAAACTAGTTTTTTGTGGTCCTTAACTTCTCTTTTCAGCTTCAGATCATACTGAGTTTTAGTGTTCCTGACATTGTCTTCTTTAATTAATTTATTTTGATTTATCAACAATCACTTCCATATGCTTTTTTTCTCCCCCTCCCTCCCCCCACCACCCTTCCTAAGATGGCACACAATCTGATATAGGCTATACATATACATTCCTATTAAACATATTTTCACATTAGTGATTTTGTAAGTAAGAATTAGAACCAATAAGAGGAACCACCAGAAAGAAGAAACAAAACTCAAGAGAAGAAAAAAAATAGCAAATTGTATGCTTCGACCTGCATTCAAACTCTATAGTTCTTTCTTTGGATGTGGATAGCATTTTCCATCACGAGGTCTTTGGAGACTGACATTGTCTTTTACAGAACATGTTTTTGTCATCATCTTCTTTTGCCTACACTTCTTATTTTCTGTATACATTTTTAAAAATCCAAGTTAGTTAATGAGTTTATTGTGACTCTTCAGACAACTTTCAAAAATGTTTCCTTGCATCTTCACAGTTTCATTCTTGAGAGCTCCCCATTCTCCTTCTGGCCAACTTGCCCAGTGGAATTCTAGGTCTCAACACCTCCTCATTTCCTACTAAGAAGCACTCATTTTGGAGTTCTTTGCCTTCACCCACCATGACACCCTCCCCTCCCCTGACATCCCCCTTCTTTTCCATTTTCTTTTGTATTGTCTTCTCCTATTAGATTATTAGCTCCTTCACGGCAGGAACTGTCTTTTTCATATTTGTATCCCATTTAACACAGTGCCGGGAACATAGCAGACACTTAATACATGTTTACTGACTATTGACCATGGAATCCTCAACTATCCAGTCTCTGGATCCTATAAAATCTCTTCTCCCTCAGTGTAGGATACTAGTCAGACTATGTCCAACTTTGCTCTTCTCTAAAGCAGATCTTAAGACAAAACGGTCACTTCTACTCAAAGTTCCCATCATTTTTATCCCAATGATTTTATTATTGGTGAGACTCGGGTCCAGTTGTTCTGCTATGGGCAGTAAGAGCTCCCCCACAGATCCTTGGAAATCCCTTTCATTACCAGATCATGCATATCTCTGAACTTCAAAAAAAATTTTAATAATTACATTTCAACATTATTGGTTTCCTTTTTATTCCTAAGTATTTTATTTTATTCATTTAAAACGGTTATTCTGAGCAGGGGTCCATAGGTTTCACCAGACTGCCAATGAGATCCATTGCACACACAAAAAGGTTAGAAACCAAAAAATAATGAATAAAAAAGGTTAAAAATCCCTGCGCTGTGTCATTAAAGTCCCTACCTTTTACAAACTGTACGTTTCCACTTAAAAACAAATTAAACCAGTTCATGAAATCTTTTTCCAATTATATCAATATGTCACTTGAATCTTATTTTGTAAGCTCCATCTGGAGGTAACCTACTTTTAATTACTTTTTTAAAAACTCAATAGTATGTACTTGTTATATCAGCCTTGACTACTTCTAGGTGAAGTAATGTTTTCTTATGCCAAAAGAATATCTACAGTTTTTTTTCCCCATATGTTCTAAGGACGTCTATCAGCAATTCTTGCTTATATGCACAAAATACTTCAAGGAAAAAGAGAGGCCGAAGAATAGCTTTAATTCAGAAGTTATCAATGAACCACGAATGAAGGCAATTCTTAAAAATATGTATAAAGATATCAAAAAGAAACACGTAGCTGAATATTAGACTACTTCCTGGTATCCTGAAATCCAAGCTAAATGGGGAGAACAAGTTTAAAACAATAAACACTACCAATCTTAAGTAACACATTCAAAACTGTAAAATGGACCAAACAACATTTGGAAATCATTCTAAAAAAAAAAAAACTTGCATAATATTAATGAAACATCATCCTATGACAGCCACATAAAAATTAATACTTCACACAAAAAGGAGAAAGAGAGCTGATAAACATCCTTAGAGCACATTAAAAAGAAGTTAAAAAAAACCTAGAGAAACACTTTTGGAATAAGAAAACATTTTACCTAGCAAAATCAAGGAGGATAACATCACTGAATTTGTCAAAAGTTAATGAAAGTGGCTATCGCTATGCTAACAATGAAGGAGTGAACAAATGACTGTGTCATACAGATCTGTTTATGAAAATAAAGGGGTGGATGGTGACACTTCAGGACCAGGTCTACGTCACTAGAAAATACAAAAGATTACATTTAAGGAGCTCATACTTAGTGATCAATGTAAATTATACAAGGAAAAAGTGGAGATGGTCTATCACTACAGACCGTAAAAATTTAGCGCCAAGCAAATACTTATCATGACAATACCTGGTAGCTAGGATTAGACATCACAAGTTCACTATCTTTAATGGACTGATAGACATGCTATAAATACAGACCTCGTTAGATTGTCAGCTCCTTGAGGGAAGATATCATCTTCCAGCTTTTTTTTAATATCCAGAGCACTTAGTATGGTACCTGGCATATAGGTGCTTAATAAATGATTCTTGATTGACTCAAAATATAGTGGAGGATGTAACCAATAAATTGTATTGGAACTGGACCATTATGACCAACCAATCTACTGTCTTTAATTATCAAGACATAACATTCATTCAAAGAAACTTAGGACATTTTAAATAGATGTTCCATACCAAATATCCAATCCTCAAAATAAATACAACAAAAAGCTTTCAAAATATAGAAACCAGGCTGAGGAAATAAAAATCATGTGGGAACAAGATGAGATTCAGATTATATACCTGTTGTTCTATCTGCTATAGGAATTTTACTGAAGATGCATTTATAGCCTAATACTTTTATTCTACTACAAAAGCAGTTATTTTATCTGTAAAAGCTATTGAACACTGAATATAAAGGAAAAGCAGCAGGACAGTAACTTGTACTAGAATTGATTTTATCTAAGTCCCATCAAAAATGCTGAGAATATAAAAACAATAGTAATGATAATTCTGTTAAAGATTCTATAACTTACTGCTATTACTAGATTAAAACCCAAATTTCTCATTATGTCATTTAAAGACCTCCATCATCTTTGCCTACTTCTAAAGCTTATCTTCCACTCTTATCAGTCCTATTTCCTCACAAGTTCCCAAATAAGGCAGGTTCATTGCCACCTACAGATCTCATGCTGTCCTAGACTTTGCTATAGATTCAAATCCTAGTCAACATTTGAGAACGAGTTCAAATCTTCTATCAAGTCTCAGACATTATTTACATCATAGTCCTCTCAACTTCCCAAAGCAATTTTCAGCACCACACATTTTAGTGCTTGAATATCTTTTTTGTTTCATAGATTGTGAGCTGAACTGAGGTCTTTGCCTTATCTAACCTTTTTAACTCCAGTGCCCAGCACACTGTCCCACACAGGAGGTGCTTAATGTTTGTTGAATTAAATGTATCTATGTTATAACCCCAAGACACAGATCCTTGTGGACAAGGGATCAGAGCTGCTTCTTTTGAGTTCTTTATAAAGACCAAGAATATTAAGAGCTTAATACTTGATTTGAAAGGCAATTAAGGAAAAAATTATGTTGAATGTAAACCATAAAAGATTTTTATAAGTAATATTTTCCTTAGGTTTATTCCCATGGAAAGTAAATATATACAAAAGACATGAGCAACCTTACCAAAGAAAGGTTTTTAAAGGCCAAACTGCCCAAGAATTAGAATTTTTTTTTTAAAAGCAGCAAATTTTATTCAGAGTTCAGTGATTATTCAGGGATGTTATTGAACTTTTTTCTAAAACTGATCCTAAAAACCATTAAAAACTACTACTTGCTTTATGAAAGTTGATCTCAGGAAACATCAAAGCATAGTGCTACTCAGTACAAGCTTTGAATTACTTTATTCCAAAAACAGGAACAACTCCATGAGCATTAAGAATTGAAATAAGACAATGTTAAAATTATAAATGTTTTCAGGGCTGTGGAAAGATATGCACACAAACATTATTGGTGGAGCTGTGAATTGGTCCAACCATTAAGGAAAGTCATTTGAAATTATGCTAAAGAAGAGTGACTACAATGTGCGTACCCTTTGACTTGGAGATCCCACTGCTAGGCATGTGAGTCAATGACAAAAAGAAAGGTCCCATGTACAGCACTTTTTGTAGCAGCAAAGAAAGTAGGTATCCACTGGCACCTAGTGGTGCAGTGGATAGAGTGCAGGGCCAGGAGTCAAGAAGACCTGAGAAATAATTGGGCCTCAGACATTTACTAATTTCATGATCCTAGGCAAGTCAGTTAATCTCTGTCTGTCTCAATTTCTTCAACTGTAAAATGGGCATAATAATTGTACCTACCTCAAGTGTTGTTTTGAGGATCAAACGAGATACGGTGTGTGAAGTTCTTAGCACAATGCCTGGCACATAACAGGCACTTAAATGCTTCTCTTCCTTTCCTCATCCTCCCCTTCAGTGACTGGGGAATGGTGAAATACATTGTGGAATGTTTGTGTAATTTATATTATTGCACCATAAGGAATGACAAATATGAAGAATTAAATAAAGCTTGGGAAAACTTGCATGAATTGATGCAGAATAAAAATAAGAATAACATATATGACAACAACATAAACAAAAAAAAAAGGAAAAGAAAACTCAGTGCTGTAGAAGTATAATGACTAAGGCTGGCCCTGAAGAGCTAAGGAAATGTACTTCCTTACCTTTGTTGCAGAGGTAAGGGACTATAGGTACAGCATACTGCACATGTTATCAGACACAGTCGATATGGTGGTTGCTTTTACTAAACCATTTTGTCTCCTCTTTCAATCAATAAGCATTTATTTATTGTGTCTTAATACTATGTGCCAGGCATTGTGCTAGATGCTGGAAATACAAATACAAAAAAAAATGATACAATCCCTATTCTCTCAAGCAGTTAACTACAATCTATTTGGGAAGATATATATGTGCATATGCAGAAAATATATAAAATAAGTACAAAGTAGTTAGAGAGGAAGGCCTCTAGCAGATAGGAGTGGAAAGAAGAAAGGCTTCATGTAGAAGGAGGTACTTGAATTGTATCTGGAAGAAGGGTATCCTATGAGGCAGAGGTGAAGAGGGACTGGCACAAGAAAAGCCAGTGCAAAAACTCAAGAGGTGTGAAATGGAGTGGCTGCTGAGAAACACTGAGAAGGCAAGTCTAGATAATCCACAGAATTTGAGAAAGGAATTAGTAATGTATAATGAGTGGGCTGGGGATAAAGATAGGTTGGGACAAAGTTGCAAAAGGCAACCAGAGTTTACCTTTCATCCTAAAGACAACAGAGGGCCACTGGAGTTTATTGAGTCACATGGCCAGAGAAATCCACTTTGGAAATTGGGTGAAGAGATTTGATGAGACCACTGTAATAATCTAGGTGAGAAGTCATGAAAGCCTGAATTAAGGTGGTGACCATCTGAGTAGAAAGAAGGGGATAGATATGAGATGCTGTAGAGGCAAAATGGCAACATCTGACAACTGACTGAATATGGGTAGAGAAGGACAGTGAGTGCTGAATAATGAAGTTACAAAACAAAGAGATAGGAAGAATGATGATAGGTGTGTTTTGTGGGAAAGATAATGAGTTCTGTTTTGGACATGTTGAGTATGTTTTCTCCATGGGACGCTCAGTCTGAAATGCCCACTAGACAGTTGGTGCTAAAGGACTGAAGTTCAAGGGTGAAACAGGCTCTTAGTCTGTGAGTCACTTATACAGAAATGATCATTAAACCCATGGAAGCTCATCAGGTAACCCAAAGAATGTGTAGGTCAGAGCTTTGAAGAACATCCATAGTGATGGCACTAATAATGTTCCAGCAAAGATGAATGAGAAAGAGCCAGAAGTACAAAGAGAACCAGGAGTAGTGTCATGGAAACCCTGAGAGTAGCCAAGAGAAGAGAGTAGTCAACAATGTCAAAAGTAGAAGAAAGGTCAAAAGGAATGAGAACTGAGAAAATCTCTGTTATGAGAGACAGCTTCCTGGGTAGGGTACAGGAAGGGATATATTCAGAAATTAATGTGATATAAAAAATAAGGTGGCAAGAAAAATGTTTTAAAAGACATTAATTGTTTAATTACCTTAAAAATACCAGTATTTTAAAAGAGGGAATGCATACATGTGAAGAAATTTAGCTATATGAAGTCAAGTCTCAGTCCAATCTGAGACATGGTATATGTAAATGTGATTAAAATCTCTGTAAATCAACTTATATATTCAAAGGCATAACTGGCACAAGAAATTAAGATGTATCTATTCCAAATATGCAATAAATCTTTTCAGAAAATAGGCATGGAACTAAGGGATCATGTAGCATACAGATACAACAAGATAATATGAAGGAAAAAAAAGTCTGCTTAACCCAAGCATAGTAAATGCAGATGTTATAGTAACAAAGGTCACTAGAAATTTCAAAATTACAGTAATTAAAGTCCAACTTAAATACCCCCAAAATGCAAAATGAATAAAGTATATTCTAGGATGCAAAATGAAATTGGAAATAAGCTGAAGCAAAAAAAAAAAAAGTCACAGGAAAAAGAAGATATCTCTTTGGAACAGATGCCTGGAAGGAGGGAAAAACGAAGGAAGGAAAGAGGGAAGGAATGAGGGATGGAGGGAGGAAACATGGGAGGGGGAACCTTAGCAACAATTAACGTGTGTTTAAAATGACATAAGACTGCTGGGGGAAGGGAGAGGAGAAATGAGTTCTTAATCAGCAGAGATCCTCAAGCAGAGACTGGATAAGCATACTCTATATATGATGTAGATTGGTGTTCTGAGTAGGAATTAGACAAGATAACCACTGAGGTCCCTTTGCTAATTTGCAATTATATAATTCTTTATCAGAAAGCTCATAACTAGAAATAGAAAGAAAAGGAAACAAAGGGACATGTTCCAAGGTCAAATAAGAGTGATAAAGTAGAAAAATATGATTAAATGCTAACTAATATGTCACATATATCCCCAAACAAAATAGAATTGTTATGGGAGATGGGGTGGGAAGGGCATTAGATTTAGGCTCCTAATCTATTTTTTTTAAAGTATAATATTTGGGGCAGCTAGGTGGTACAGTGGATAGAGCTCTGGTCTTAGAGACAGGAGAACCTGAGTTCAAATCCAGTCTCAGACACTTGACACTTACTAGCTGTATAACCCTGGGCAAGTCACTTAACCCTGAATGCCTCACCAAAAGGAAAAAAAAAGTATATTTTTACTATCTACTTGACAGTATTGTTTTGAGAAACACATATGCAAACCTTGACATGCTGTATTCACGTAAGTTATTACTGTAGCCAAATACAAATGTTAAAAGAAGAATGGGAATAGGAAAGGAAGAGTAAATACTGTATGTAGGACTGTTCTAATGTGAGATGGGGACTCCAAGTTCTGGAGGATGTCAGTAACACTGATCACAAGGAATAAGTTTCCAGTAGCTGCAGTCAGCCTAGAGGGACAGAGGATCATGGGACAGGGAAGATAAACCACCCAGCAGTGGTTTGGACTGTCCTGTTTATATTCAACTGGGCAGGGACAAAAGCTCTGCAGGGAGCTATTTCTGTCTAGTTTAATTCTAAGTGTCTCTAGTCCTACTGGATTATACAATCAGTTATCATCAAGATATACTGAGTGCCCCTACTACATGCAAAGCACCAGGAATTCCTCAAGAAATGGGAAAAAGAGGGCAGCTAGGTGGCACAGTGGATAGAGTACCGGCCCTGGAGTCAGGAGGACCTGAGTTCAAATCCGGTCTCAGACTAGACACTTGACATTAGCTGTGTGACCCTGGGTAAGTCGCTTTTAACCCCACTGCCTCGCAAAGAATCAATCAATCAATCAATCAACAGAAAAGGGAAAAGATTGGGAGTAGCTAGTGAAACATTATTTAGAGACCAGAGAGGAGACCCGCACAAATGAGGTAGTTAGCATACGATGAAGAACAGTGAAAGATGAGGTTGGATAGGTGAGGCTAGCTATAAATGGAGAGCTTCACTGTCTGCCCTCTACCTACCTATGAAAATGGAATTATTATTTTCAAAGAATGATAGCAGCACCATCATTTTACAAATGAAGAAACCAAGGTCAGTAGAACAGGAATACAGATTGGAACTAAATTTCCATTGGTATGGGTTATTCTGAGGTGACTAAATTCCCTCTACCAAAGATTAACACCTTCTCTTCAAATTATCATCTTACAGAACTGCCTAGGGCACTGAAATGTCATAGGACTTGCTTAGAGTCTCTAAACCAATATATGTCAGAAAGGGGACTTGAACCCAGATCTTTCTAACTCCAAGGCCAGCTTTCTACTGTGCCATGTTGTCCCTATAAAGTATGCTACCTGTTCGTTAAAAAAGAATTTATGGTTATCCATCTTGCTTTTCAATGTCTAATTTTTTAAAAAGTGAAACAATATTCCTTCATAATATATAATTGGTTTGAAGAGGTGCTCCACTAAAGCAACTACAACTCGTACAAAGATAATAAAAGCAGTTTAAGTAGTAAAAATATGGAAACACAAAGCAAAAAACCCAAATCCAGAAACAAGATTCACTTAGGCTTATCGCCTTTATTATTAGTGACGGAGAGGAAAAACCACCATGTTTATTTTGTACAATGCTTAAGCTGCAAATATGAAATATACCAAATTAAAATGACATCTTGAAAACATAAAAGCAGAGTTCACGAGCAAGATGGTAATTTTTCCAGAGAAAATTAAATGCTTTTAATAAGTAAAAACATACTTTTTAAAAAAGTGACACAAAGAGAACTGATTTTAGCTTATAACATTGCTTATTGAAATGCTGTGTCAATCATTCCATAAGAAAAACACTGGTGCTCCGTGCAGCTAACAATATTCCACTTGTAGATAAATAAGGTGGTAAGGATAATTCTCTATATATCTAAAGATCTTTACAACCAATTAATTGAAAAACTACAATCGTTCTAGTTTGCACTGCAAGGGAATAAAGAAACAGATATTGATGCTCATTTGGCTACATATGTATGTTGTTGGAACTGAGATGAAAAATTTCTTGCTTTGCAAACCTATTAATGGCAATGATTCAAGATAAAATTTCAATATAATTGATGAATTTTCAAAAATGAAATTATCTAATATGGAAGAATTGTTTTAGACTTTGATTTTGTGGAATTCATTCAACATCAAGATAAAATGCAGGTCCTAAAAGGAATAATTAAAAATGTATGCTTTCTCAAATATGCTTCACAATCATTTATATTGAAAAATATGAGCAACAGGATATAAAGTTTTTCAAGTTTTATAAAATCAATTTTATAAAAAACAATCCATTACAAGGAAGGCTCTTTGACAAACTATGTAATGATATGGGACCAAAGTACAGACCACTTTTTTATTATTTTGAAATATACTAGATTTCTCTTGCCAAAGTTCTCTGAAAAATTGTTGAGCTAAAAGAAAAACTTGCCTTTCTTCTAAGTGATAATAAAGATAAAGCATATCCACCTTGTAATAAAAAAAATTCCTCCTGAAACCTGTGTATTTGGTGGCTATTTCTGAAAAATCAAGTATTCTAAATAATCAAAGCGAAGTGCTTAAGTCCATTAACTGAATCATTTATAAAACCATTTGAGATGAGGTCTCCCTTTCTTGCCCATGCTGGAATTCCAGTGGCCATCCACAGGCCCATCCCAAAACTGATCAGCAAGGAAGTTGTAACCTGTACTATTTTTCAAACTGGGATCAATTCACTTCTCCTTATGTACTTGCTCAGGAGCAGGTGGAGCTGGGGGAGGGAAGGGGCACTACTTGCCTACAATCCCCACTATTGGCGATGCTAGTAGATTGCTTGAGCTCAGGAGTTTCGAGCTGCAGGAGGGGCTAAGTTGACTGGGTTTCTGCTAAATTAAGTTTGATACCAATATCCTGAACTGCTGAGTGTAAGGGCTACCAGAGCTTGATGAGGGTCACTTAATTTCATATAAAATTAGGAATTTGTTGTAATATTTAGAATACCTGCACACATCTTAAACACAAAATAAAAATAACATTAAATAAAAATAAAAATAAAAATATACTCTAGATCTGACTTGATGAGGCAATGTCAATGGAAAAATAGGGGGAAATTCAAGAGCTTGGTAAATGAAGAATCAAAAAATATATATTGACCAATTGGATATAAGATGAAGGAAAATTAAGAATCAGATGAAATTAGGGTTTTTGAGTCTGAGTTAAGGGGAAAATAACAGTGCCACTAACATATGGGAAGCTGAGAAGAGTATCCAGATTTGAGTAGGGAATAAATTGTTTGGGTCATACATTTAAACTGAAGACAGGACATCTAAGATATACCCTGTAGATGGACTGACAGGAGATTAGAATTCAAGTGAGATATCCTACTAAAGATCAAAGATCTGAGTCATCAGAATATATAGACAAAATCAGTTCTAGAAAAGTGCATAAAAAGAAAAAGGAAAGGAGTCAATGATTAAGGAGGACTTATCTTCTGGAGCAGAAGAGACAGCCAAGGACGCTAAAGAAAAAGTCGGAGATGTAGAAGCAACAAGAAAGGGTAATGATGTTTTCTCTCCTTTTTGTTCAGTTGTTTTTGTCAGGTCTGACTTTTCATGACTCCATTTAGGGTTTTCTTGGCTGAGATACTAGAATGGTTTGCCATTTCTTTCTCCAGCTCATTTTACAGACGAGGAACTGAGGCAAATGGGATTAAGTGATGTTCCCAGGGTCACGCAGCTAGTAAGTGTCTGAGGCCAGATTTGAACTCATGAAGTTGAGTCTTCTTGACTTCAGGCCCAGTACTCTATCCACTGTGCTACCTAGATGTTTTCTTAGCATTATCTTATTACCACATTGTTATGTTTTTCAAATTATCTCAATGGATCCTTACAACATTTTTAGGGCATTTATTATCATCATACATATAGGTAAACTGAGGATCCAGTTAATTAACTTGTATAAAGACCCAGATGATTAATGGCAGTCAGGGACTAAAACCATATCTGTTGACTCCCTCAAGTTCAATCACCCTCTTCAAAACTTTTCCAAACATAACTTATCTTTCAATCATTTCGGCAATGCACTCACCACCTCCTGCCTGAAGATGTAGTGAGGCTCTTTTTCATGATTTCCTATGTCTTTTTCTCAATATTCCTACTGTAAAAGTCTAGACTAGCGAATAGAAAGCTGGCTTCATAGTCTAGAAGACCTGGGCTCAAGTTTCGCTTCTGATATATACTAGCTATGTGACCCTGGGCAAATCACTTAACTCAGCACTCAGGCAAATCTCTAAGAACCTTCTCTACATTGCTAAGGAGGTGCTGACCTGCATTGGCGGAGGGAACTTCCTCATCTGGGAGTTCCTTATCAATGAAATCACAAGTTTAGTACCTATTCCCTATCGGAATACATATTCATCACAGAAGACTGAAAGGCTATGTAACTAGCAATTTTATTGCTTTTTATAGAACCTTGAAAACAAGTATACTGGGGATCTACGGACTATGTACATATATAGAGAAGTAACTTGGCACAAAGACAAAAGCCTTGGAATTGAAGTCAGAGGAGCTAGGAATGAATGCAAGCTCTATTAATTAATACTGGAGAAGTAGGTCTGTGGACCAGATTAGCTCTAAGGTCCCTTTCCTGCCCTAAATCTAAAGCTCTACAATCTAGCTCCAGAGAACCTGCCTTTCTCCTCTCACAATACTTATAACCACTACCCCGCAACATTCATTTGTCTTCAGATTTTATTGGTAAAGAGAATTTCCCATGACTCCCTCTACCTACGCATGTCAGCAAGCACCTTCTCTGACACAAAAATTTAGAGTTGCTTTAGGACACTGAGGGGTATCAGAGGCTGCACCTGAACCTATCTTTTCTAGACTCTGAGACCACTCTCAATCTACTATATCAAGCTGCAGCGGCTCCCCGCTCTTCCCCCAACCAAGATATCTGCTTGTTGAAATCCCTAAATTCAAAGCAATCAATCAATAAGCATTTTTATTAAGTACTTTCAATGTGCCAGGCACACAGTGCTAAATACTAAGGATATGAAAGTGAAAAAGTTCCTGTCCTCAAGAAGCTTACATTCCAGTAGGGGATTCTGAACATACTGGTAAAGATAGATAGATAGATAGATAGATGTATATGTATGTGTATATATACATATATATAAATACACATATATATGCATACATATAAAAATGAATACAAGGTAGTTTTGGAAGTCATTATACTTGCAGCTGGGGGGATCAGGAAAGGCTTCAGGTAGATTATGCTTTCATGGAGTCTGGAAGGCAAAGATGAGTAGGTAAATAGGAAGTACATTCTAGTTTTGGAGAGAAAGCCAGTGCTATGTATGGAGATGGAAGTGTCCTGTGTGAAGAACCACAAGTAGGCCAAGAAAGCTGGACTGCAGAGTGAGCTGAAGGTAGTAAAATGTAAGAAGACTGAAAAGGTAGGAAAAGGCCAGGTTGTTAAAAAGATTTAAATGGCAGCCAAGAGTTTATATTTGACCCTAGAGGCAACAGGAAATCACTAGAGTTTATTGAGCAGAAGGTATAACATAACCAGAACTGTATTTTGGTGGCTGTGTAGAGGATGGATTGCTGTGGGGAGAGGCTTGAGGTGAGTAAGCTAAATTGGAGTCTATTTCAATAAGCCAGGCAAAAAGGAAACAGGGGGCCTGAACTACAGCGGCGGTGGGTGAGTGGAGAGGGAGTTGATGGGAAAATGTTGGGACAGAGAAAATAAGATCTAATTGTATACATGTAGCAAGTGGGAATAAGGGTATCATCGAACAACCATAACCTTCTATAGATATGAAAAGTATCTCTTTCTTTCCCACTCTCCTTGCTCAATTTGGCCACTGCCCTTCACTAATCAAGTTCTAACGTATATTGTTTCTATTTACATGCAAAAGCAAGCTCCCTAATTGCAGGTGCTGTCATTTTTAATCTTTGTAACCCCAGCCCTAGTATAATGTACTGCATATATAACTGGCACTTAATAAATGTCTGAATTGGACTGGTAACAGCCAAGCTACAAGGGTCTGCCTAAAGAATAATTCAGAAGAGGATTCTGTGAAGATGGCAAAGTAGGTCAGAAAATTCTAACCTCTCCAGATTTCCCCCCAAAGGAGACAAAATAGTGCCTCAGGGCAACTGTAAAAAATAAACAAGAGTAGAGGCACAACTGTGGTCTCCTGGGACAATCCAAAGAAAAATCCCAGGACCAAGGTGTCCCAGTGAAGAGTAAACACCTCCAGGCTAGTTCCACTAAAACAAAAAGCAGCAAGCCGTGCAGCTAGCTGGGTTGGGAGGTGGTCTGGGTTGGGAGGTGGCTGAGGACCCAGCCACAGGAACTTTCACCTCCCAGACAGTGTGGGGAACCAGATGTCTGAGCCAGGGAAGACTGAGGGAACTTCTGCTGATAAGGAACAGCCAGCCCCTGCTGTGCTACTCAGACAGGGCACGGGGAGAAGGAACCAGCACACGCCCGGGAGTGCAGAAGTAGTGGGGTGAGTACACAGCTGGCTGTGGGCAATTAAAGGAGGGTAGAATTCTTGGTTTCAGTTCCAAGATAGAGGGGAGAACTGAAGGAGGATCTCAGGCCAGAGGCACTGTCCCCCATACCTCAGGACTAGAGGTGATTACAAAAAACAAGCTGTTACAAACTTTAAAAAAAAAAAAAAAAAAAAAAAGCAAGAAAAGGAGAATCCAACCACAGAAAGTTACTATGGGAATAGAGAAGACTGGAGTTCATCTTTAGAGGAGGATACTGGAACAAAAAAAGCCTCTCCTACCCCAAAGAATAATATGGTCATCTGCCCAAAAAGAAGTCATAGAAGAACTTAAAAAAGACTGTAAAAATCAAATGAGAGGAAAATGAGGAAAAACTTTTTTAAAAATAACAATCCAAGAAAAACAAGGAGATTATGAAAAGGAAGTCAACCAACCAGAAAAGGAGATACAGAATCTTAAGGAAGAAAACGACTCCTTGAAAATTAGAATTGGGCAAGGAAAAGTCAGTGAAGTTATAAGAGACCAAGAAATAATAAAACAAAATATAAAGAATGAAAAAATAGAAGAAAATGTGAAACACTTCATAATAAAAACAATTGATCTGGAGAACAAAGCAAGAAGAGAAAACATAAGAATAATTGGACTACCTGAAAGCTAAAATCAAAAAAAGAATCTTGATACAGTAATACAAGAAATAATTTTAAAAAATCGTCCTGAAGTATTAAAACAAAAGGAGAAAGTAAAAATAGAAAAAATCTACCTGAAAGAGATTCCACGAGGAAAACCTACAGGAATATAATAGTCAAATTCCGAAACCCCCAGCTCAAGGATAAAATATTATGAGCAACAAGAAAAAAACAATTTAAATATGGTGGTACCACAATCAGAATTACATAAGACCTAGCAGAGGCTACACTACATAGCTCTTAGCACTATATATTGAAGAGCAAAAGAACTGGGGTTGCAGATGAAAATGTCATACTCACCAAAGTTAAGCATAATTCTGAATGAAAAAAATGAACATTTACTGAATTGTCAGACTTTCAGATTTTGTTAAAAACAAACAAACCGGAACTTAACAGAAAATTTGACATATAAGATTGAAGAGAAATATAAGGTACATATTAAAGACTAATTGCAAGGGACTCAAAAAGGACAGATTGCTTACCTTTTATATGAAGAAATATAAAACGTATGTCTAAGATTTTTATTAGTAATTGGGTAGTTCATAAGAAAGATTGGCATAGACCTGAGTATGATATGATTTTAAAAGTAAAACTGTTTATGAACAAGTAAAGAATAATTATTTTGTACAAATGAGGTGTAAAATAGGCCTTCACAACCTGCAGCCAGCCCAAGGATTTCTTCTACATACAAAGGATGTTTTCCTCTACATTTTTGCAGGCCGCCTGACGGTGGGCCACAGGTTATGCAGGCCTGGTCTAAAAGGAAGAACTGATGCAGAGGAATTAGATGGGGGAGGAAGGCTGGTAGTTCTAGAACCCTACTTTCATCAGGAATAGATTTAAGAGGGTAGGAGGGTATAAAAGTCTTCTAAATTCTGGAGTCAGGAGGACCGGAGTTCAAATGTGGCCTCAGACACTTGACACTTACTAGCTGTGTGACCCCGGGCAAGTCACTTAACCCCATTGCCTAGCCAAAAAAACCCCCCAAAACACAAAAGTGTAGCTTTGATCATGTTTCCCTCTACTTAATAAACTCCAGTAAAAGTCTTCTAAATTCAGAAAGAAATAAAAGAACTTATAAGGGGATAAGTGGGTGGAGAGGATAAGGGAAGGATTTCTAGAGGGGAGGGTGAAGGATTAGAATAAGGGAGGATAAAAGAAGGGTATTTAGATTAATGGGAATGGGATAAGGGAAGGATCCTTGAAGCGGGTAGGTTAAGTACTAGGAGGACAAGGTAGCCTGTAGAAGTAAAAGAGAGGAGTCAGGATGGATAGGAAATAAGAGATACACACAAACATAAAGATCAGGAGTAGAATTTATTAGGGGGAAAAAAAGCAGGGATAGTAATCATCATCTCAGACAAAGTTAAAGCTAAAATAGATTTAATCATAAGAGAAAAATAGGGAAACTATACAATATGTCAACCATATTGATTAATATTTTAGACTATTTAAAATAACTAGACAATATATTGCTGTGGTGTAGGAAATAACGAGTTGGTAGACTTAGAAAAATATGGAACGACTTGGACTTATGAAGGAAGAGGTTATCCAACCTCAACGAAACAGAGTACAGATAAGTATAGTATGGTCTTGCATAGATACATATGAATGTATATGTCTATAGATGAGTATGGTTATAGATATCTAAGTATGTGTACATGCATGTATATATCTGTGTATATGTATGTTTATATGTATGTATGTATATGTATACCTGTGTGCATGTATATATGTGTGTGTATATATAAATATATCCATGCTTAATTGTACCTTGAGAGGGAAAGGGGAAAAAAGAACAAAGTAAAAAGTACACAAAAGAACAAAAGAAAACTTACAAGGAAGCAAAGAAAAGATGGACAGCTCTTAACACTATGCAATATTTATTATATAGGCTTTCTTGAAAAGGAAATTTATTGCTATCTATTTTGAATCCTCTCTTAAGTTCTGCTCTGCACATGCAATATCTTTTTTTCTTATTTTGTATTTAAGTTTATAATATATTTATTTCTCTTTTCTTGTTGTGTATTTAAGTTTAAAATAAATTAAATTTTTAAAAAGTCATTCAATGCTAGCTTATCGATGACAACACTGTTTGCTGACCTGATCAGGAAAAGGAGATTAGAATATACCTAAATATAGGCCAGGCCAAACTCTCTTCTACATGGACAAAGATATTGAATTAAAATCATAACTTCTTGTGGCCTACTCACATCCCTATTATCTTGAACTTGTCTCCTGTCTCTTCTCAGTCAAATTTTTCTCCTATCCTCAATGACTCTCCTCTTCCTCCCAGAAGCCTTAACCTTGTCCAAGTTTCTTCTAGTCATGTCTTCCCTCTTCTCTGACCTATGGCAATGTACCTCACACTGTATATCTTCAATCTAGGGAAGAAGCAGAAATCTCTTAGTTCTGAAAGCCACCAGTTGAAGTTTAGATTACAATGTCCATGCCTGGAAGTGACATATAAGGCACAAGAACATACTTGGGCATTGGCATAACTGATTTTTAAGGTCTCCTGTCAGCAAGAAACATCTGTGTTCTGTAATCTTGCTGCAATAAGATGCCAACCAGCTTTTAAGGTATGAGCCCTTTAACAAAGATAAATTCCCTGGAGGAATCAGTTGACAAGCCCTTTGAATATTTTACCAAGAAAATCTATCAGTGAAAACTAGGACTCCCTTAAGAGCTTCCCCCTAGGGCCAATAGCTGGCCTCTTCAACCACCCTTCATATTTAACTAAGGTTCAATAGATCTCCTCTGACAGTTTTGGGATCTTTGTTCCTATCAGATTCCCAGTTTGCTATAAGAGGGGTAGGAGTGCAAAGTGTGAGATGTCCCTGATTGAGCAGACCTGGCTTGTCTACACAATACAGGCCAAAATGAACCAGAAATCCCTTCTTCTGCCCTTTTAAAATCAGACCCTTCTTACATTATTTGCATACTATTAAAAAGTGAGTGATGGCATGAATTTTTTGGTGGGGAGAGGGGGTTAAGCAATGGAGTTAAGTGACTTGCCCAAGGTCATACAGCTAGTAAGTACTATGTGTCTGAGGTCATATTTGAACTCAGGTCCTCCTGAATCCAGGGCTGGTGCTCTATCCACTGCGCCACCTAGCTGCCCCATGATGGCATGATTTTCAAAACTGTATTACTGAAAGAAGTCTCACACACATACTCCTCTTGATTCTTTTTCTCTGCTTTTTAGTGGTTCATTTTCTGCACTTTTCCTTGATACCATTTTCTGGCTAAGAGAATTGCCACAATAAATTTTCTCTGCAACAATATTACCCTTTCAGATACAGGTCAAATTCCATTACAAAGAATACCACTACAAAACCTCCTGAGGATAAAACAATGTTAAACAGATAATTTATTCTGCATTCTATGAAATAAATTTCAGTATAATCTGTAACTCTGACACCTACTGAGTTTACCATAGTTTGACTTATAGGATTATGTCAATTCAAAGTGTTGCAACGCAAAATAAGTTTTTTAAATACTTGGAGGTGAATTTTGCATTAAGGAATCAATTTAAAGGGCAATTTCAATGGTTAAAACAAAGGCAGATTCAGAGTATGAAGTAAGCCTATCTGATAAAGTATTCTGGCAAAGGATATAATAGAAAGAGCACTGAATTTGTCACTGGAGCACCTGCACTTCAATTCCAGCTATGCTTTTTATATATAATCTTGGGCAAGTCCCTTCACTTCTCCCAGTCTCAATTTCCCCATCTATAAAAGGAGTTGGGAGTAGATGTCTTTTCCAGCTCAAACCATGATCTTGGAACCTTGTACACTTAAGAACAAGGAAACAGAAGGCAAAGTTTAATTATTTTATTCCTATACAACCCTGGTAATTCAATCCTTTTTTTTTTTTTGAGGCAATTGGGGTTAAGTGACTTGCCCAGGGTCACACAGCTAGTGTCAAGGGTCTGGTCTGAGGCTGGATTTGAACTCAGGTCCTCCTGACACCAGGGCCAGTGCTCTCTCCACTGTGCCACCTAGCTGCCCCTAATTATTTTATTCCCATGATTTATCATGCTTACCTTTATCTTCTCTATAGCACTTCACTCTTCCCATATTCCCTATGATCATGATTCCTGTTTGCCCTAGTTTTGAAAAGTCAACACCTATCTCCAGCATTCGTAACAACAAAGCTATCAACAGCATTCTAGAAGTCACAATGGGCATAGGTATAAGGAACATGAAAAATTTCAAAAACATGGGGGGATAAAAGTAAATTCATAAATGTGGTTAGTGGGGAGGCAGGCTATATACTGTCCTAGGATCACAGTGGTCATTGAAAGGCAGAAAGAAGTACACTAGGAACAGAGGACAAGGAATGAGAATCAGAAAGGAAACCAGCAGTATACACTGACTTATTTGATGAGTCTAAAATCTCATCCACGTGAGTACTCTAGCAAAGCAGATTCTAACTCATCCATGATTTCTAATCCCCTATCTATGTCCTCTTACAAATATGCCACATGAGGTCCACCCATATGCTGAGAGACTTCTTTGAGATATCTCAACAATGCCTAAATCTCAATGGAGTACACATGAGTCCATCAATTCTCACTGGCTCTCACCACACAAAGAGCCCATTTGTCTCTGATGATATTCTTTACCCTACTTCCCTGTATAATTTTATTTATAATGTGTTATGGATTCTTCTCTTCCATAATGTACTTTTACCCTGAATGTTGAGTGATCCTCAACTTTAATTAGGCACTGGATAAACAAAGACACAACAAAACACAGTTCTTGCCATCAAGAAGTTGACATTCTACTGGGGGAAGGGAAGGAGGAAACACATGTAAATAGGTAAATAAAGAAATGAAAAAAAGACTAAAGGCACCAGTTAAGACTTCCCATAAAACGTAACTTATGAGCTGTGCTTTGAAGGAATCCAAGGATTGTAGAAGACAGAGGTGACAGAGAGAGACTTTATTCCAGACAGAGATCATCTCTATCACAGATACAAGAAATGGAATTAAATAGTCAGGGATTAGCAAGCATACCAATTTGGCTAGAAGGCTGAATTCATGAATGGGAAATATGTAAAATAATCCTAGAAAGACTGGAGTCGGCTTAGAGGTCATTTAAGTGTAAGCCTCTCATTTTACATATAAAGAAAGTGAGGCTCAGAAAGGTTAAGTGTCTTGCCCAAGATCATATAGGTAGTATCAGATCTGGAATATGAACCAGTATTCGAGTCCTAAATCTAGCCCTCCTTACTCTACACCAAGCTATTCCAGTTAGGAGGTTATAACAATAGTTACAGGAAGGCCTGAGCTAGGGAGGTGACCACGAGAATGGAAAGAAGGGGATGGATGCTAGTGATGTTAAACAGGTAAAATTGACAAGATTTGGCCACTGAAAGAATGGAAGCAGGAATGAGGAAGAAGGAAGAGTGTTAAATAAAGCCAAAATTTTGAAACAGAATGACTAGAAGTATGGTTGTGCCAAGAAAAACAGGGAAGGTTCAAGAAAGGGTACTACTTGAAGCAAGGGAGATAACAAGCTCCATTTTTAAAATGTTGAGTTTGAGATGTCCAAAGAGCATTTAGGGAGATAAGACAGGAGTTCAAGAGACAGGCTAGGAAGCTGTATTAATAAAACTGGGTCTCATCTGCATAGAAATTATCATTGAACCCATAGAACTAGAAATAGTGAAGGGAGAAGACATAGAGTGAAAAAGAAAACCCATGACAGAACCTTAGAGAGGATTCACAGTGACACAGCAGGATACAGACAGTAAGACAGGAGAAGGGACTGTGAAGGAATGGTTAAGCATGCAGAAGAGAAGAGATGGTATTGTGATAAAAACCAAGGAATGAGAAAGCATCCTGAAAGAAAGGAATGATCAACAGGGCCAAATGCTGCTAAGAGGTCAAGGATGATAACTTAAGAAAAGACCATCTAATTTAGCAACTAAAAGACTGGTGGTTACCTTGTATAGAGTTTTATCAGGTGAGTAGGGAGGTCAATAGCAAGATTACTAGAGGCTAAGAAATCAGTAGGGGTGGCCCCAGAGACTGAAAGTAGAAACAATGGATAGAAGTTACCAAGAGCTCAATTTAAGCTTCATGCCTGAAAAAACTTCCTTACACAAGTAGAATTTGCTGCCTAGAAAGTGGTATGTGAGTTCCCTCCTTGAAGGTCTTTTAAGCATAGGTTAGATAACCATTTGTTGGGTATGGATGGGTTGGAAAGGACCTTCCAACTCTAAATTTCTATGATTCTGTGAGTAGAAGTTGAGACAATGAAACTAACATTTGCTTGTCGTGAAAGAGAAGAGAAGATGATACTTTCAGAGAACCTTGAGAGAGATCTAGGAATATTTGTGGGCAACAGAGAAGGAACCAGTAGATAGGGAGAGGTAGAAGGGGGATAATGGAAGGGAAAAAAGCTCACAAAATGGAGTCACTTGCAGCAAGGACCTCCTGTGAACCTCTTCTACATATACTGTTTAGTCCATTGCTTCTCATTTTTTTTCCCCTCATCCATTCCACTTCCTCATGCAGCATGAGGGACTGTGAAGTTACAATCCAAATGTTTGTTCATTTTAGAACAAAAGTTCACTGTTGTTGATGGTAAAGTTTTTAATAAAGAAAACTTTTACAGATCTTTTCCATTTTCCCTTCATCTGTTACCCTTCTGGTTGTATCCTTACATTCCCTCAGGATAACTCTGTTTAGTTAGTTCCTTTGTCAAGCTCCATTTAACCTTATTTTGCCCTCCAATGTATCTAGCTCCTTTATGAAGTATAGTCATTTCTCAACATTCGAGGGTTTATTTGTGGTTTTGGTTATTTGTGGGCTAGCCATCAATAATTAAACCAGAATTTTTGGAAATTTGTGGTGTACTGCAGATCATCACAGAAAACATGCATATGTAAAGAAAACTTCAAAAAATTTTAGTAAGTCATAAATGCATAAATACTGTAGGAAGTTCTTGTAAGAGAGAATTTCTCAATATAGTGAAGTTGAAAGAAAGAAAATTTTAACAAATTTTAAAGCCAAAGAAAATATCTGGATGGTGGAGGGAGAGGAGATGGTATGGATTTAAAGTTAATATGGTAGCTTATTAAAATAAGTACAAATTTCTTAAATTATTTGTAACGCTTTTGTTACAAATTGAGCCCCTGTCAATTAAGAAGCATTTACTAAATGTCTGCTATGTGCACTGCTAAGTGCCTACTACAAGGATCTGAGCTTTAAAGAAGGCAGATTCTATTTTTTGCCAGGTTATGAGATAACAGGTACAGACAAAAATAGAAATTGCTAATGTTACAGCAAAACAAAAGTTACTTTGGTTATCTAGACTTCAGACTGTTTTTCGCCACACTGAGTAGATACAAAGATCACACAGTGAGAAAAGGAACTGAGAAAAAAAATGCCACATGGAACATTTTTAAAATTTTCTGAGCCATTACTATTAACAGTTTCTGCTTCTTTTGATGCTTCATTTTTATCCTATTCATGGACCTCTGAAAATTGAGTTGACATATTGCAACAAGTGTTTCTAACCTTCCACATATGTGTTTATTTTAGGATTAGGTGTATTTTCAAAACAGATCCAGTGTCTTTCACCAGCAGCAAAAGATGGAAGAACCCAAAGTCAAGGAAGCTAGAGATTGTCAGGCAGCCAGATGGTGCAATGCATATAATACTGGACTTGAGAGTACAGGAGGTTTGAGTTAAAATTCTGCCTCAGACATTTATTAGCTCGGGCAAATCACAACATCTCTCAGCCTCCGTTTTTTCATCTGTAATAATAGCTAGCATTCATATGGCACTTTAAGGTCTGCAAAATGTTTTACAAATATTATCTCATTTGAGCCTCACAACAATCCTGGGAGGTAGGTGCTATTATTATCCCTATTTTGCAGATGAAGGAACTGAGACAGAGGTTAAGCAATTTGTCCAGAGTCACACACAGCTAATGAGTGCCTGAGGCTAGATTTGAACTCATCTTCTTGACTCCAGGTCCAGTGCTCTATCCACTGTAGTTATCCAGCTGCAGTACCTGCTAGCTGCATGCTGTAGCAACAATCTGGGAGAATCCTAGTTTATATCCTGAGATACTGGGAAGATGTTTTGTAGTGTACATTTCAAAGTACGTTCCCAAGGTCAATCAACTCCTAAGCAAACTGCTCTAATTCAAGTGAGCACTGAGCCAAGAGTCTTCCAGTCAAACCCCTGAGAAGGAAGGACTAGAAGAGAGGGGATGTCTTGGTGGTCTCCATCTCAGTCTCCACCATCGCCCTTCCCATCCCTGGGTTTCTCAGATTTTTTTGTCTTATCTTACAGGGAAAGGTCAAGCCAATGCTTCCCCAACATCTCTCCATTCCACTTTTCTGATCCCCTGTAATGTCTTCCCCCACTAGCATGTAAGCTCCTTGAGGTCTGAGATTGTTCCTGTTGCTCATATTTGTATCCCAATGCCTATCATAAATTTAATAAATTTCTTATCTGCTCATCTTGATAGTTCTACTGCATTTGACTGGATTATATTATTTACATTTTTATATTTGAACTCTAGATTTGCAGCAATGAAATCCTTTTTGCTACTGACCTTATTTTTCTTCTGTCCTTACAGGCAGAACTATGCACCAGAACTGTTCCAACTTTAAGACCATGAGTTGTAAGATTTCCTTTTTTCCAACCAGTTTATTATCTTTCTATCTCTCCCATTTCCTAACATCCTAAGCCTTCACTATTCTCTATTCCTACCCTCCCACCCTACCTCCACTCCTCTCCCCATACACACTCCATTCCATTCTAGTATATCTGCCCCTTCCTGGTTTTGTTTGTATCCCTACTTGATTTAGCTCCTGCATCTCTACTGGACTTGGATTCTGTGGTGAACTACTTCAGTTTTACCTTCCACAACACCCTCAAATCCCTCACCATGCTTCCACTATACCTGACTTGCACATTTCCATCTCTGGGTACTGTCTTTCTTCATTTCTGACATGGCTAAAGAATGTCATGAAACTATGCAGATGATGCTACCTTTGCATGACATTTAAGGACTTTACTCATTTGGCCCCAACACTTTTTACTCATATCTTCTACTACCTCTCCCCCACCTCTTTTATATACCCTATACTTTAAGCCTCACACTTACAATTTAGCAGTTTGTCTGAAAAACATCTGAGGGTTTTAGGAAAGTGATAGTGGTCCATTGTGCCCTGCCCTGGTCAGACTACTTCTTAAAAGTATTATATTCTGTTCTGGGCGTCATATTTTAGGAAGCTGTAGAATGTCTAGAGGAAGGCAACCAGGATGATTAGAGGACTGGAAACCAGGCTATATGAAACTCAGTTGAAGAATGGAGATGTCTAACTCGAAGAAGAGAAGACAATAAGGGAACCATGAGAGTCTTCCAATACTGGAAGATCTGTCATGTAAAAAAACTTATTCTGGGGGCAGCTAAGTGGCACAGTGGATACAGCACTGGCCCTAGAGTCAGGAGGACCCGAGTTCAAATCCAGCCTCAGACACCTAACATTCACTAGCTGTGTGAATCTGGGCAAGTCACTTAACCCCAACTGCCTCACCAAAAAAAAAAAAAAAAAAAAGGTTTATTCTACTTAGCCCTAGGTGGCTGAACAATGAGTGGAAATTACAAAGAGACAGATTTGAGGTTGGTGTAAACGAAGACTTTTCAACAATTACAGCCATCCAAAAGTCGAATGTGATGTTCCCTCATTTAATTAACCACTAAGCACTTATTAAATGCCTACGTATCGGACACTTTGGGGCAACTAGGTGTCCAAGTGGCTAGAGAGCCAGGCCTGGAGTCAGGAAGACATCTTCATGAGTTCAAATCTGGCCTCAGATACTCATTAGCTAGCTGTGTGACCCTAGGTAAGTTACTAAACCCTGTTTGCCTCAGTTCCTCATCTGTAAAATGAGCTGGAGAAGGAAATGGCGAACCACTCAGTACCTTTGCCAAGAAAACCCCAAATGGGGTCACAAAGAGTCAGACACAACTAACAAACAACAATTGGATACTTTGCCAGGTGTTAGATATATAAAGACAAAAATAAAAGTCTTTCTGCCCCCCTCCCAAGAGCTTTACATGCCATCGAGGGAGATATGTGTATTTGTAAACATATATAAAATTAATAAAATATAATTTCTTTTGAAGGGAAAGGACACTAGCAGCTGAGTAGGGAAATCAAGAAAGGCTACATGTAGAAGCTGGTGCTTGAAGTGAGTTCTGAAGGAAACACAAGTTTCTAAGAGGATAAGAAGTGCACTACAGGCACAGGGGACAGTCACTGTACAAAAGCATAGAGATGGGAGAGAAAAGGTTGCTTAGGAGGAAGAGCAAGAAGGCCAGTTTGGCTATTAGGAAAGTGATGTAAAATAAGGTTGAAAAGGTAATTTAGACCCAGGTTGTGAAAGACTTTAAGTAAAAGAGGAGGTTATGTTTGATTCTGAAAGTAAGAGGAAACTACTGGAGTTTACTGAGTAGGAAGTGACACATGACCCTTTTAGAAAAATTATAAGATCATATATGTAGAGACAGAAGAGATTTTAGAAACCATCAGGTCCAACCTCCTCATTTCACAGATGAGGAAATTGAAGCCCAGAGAGATTATGTGACTTGCCCAAAGTCACAAAGATAATTAAGTATCTGAGACAGAATTGAAGCCCAGTCTTCCTGACTTCTAGTACCCTAACCACTACACTATGCTGCCTACTCACAGCCATGTGAAAGAGGTCTTAGAAAAAGGAGAGGGCAATGAGAAAGCTCTTGTAATATATCTCTCTTCAAGCAGGAGATAAGGTCTTGAACTAGAGTGGTGGCCAGGCAATAAAGTGAAGGGGACTGATAGGAGAGATGTTGTTGAAGACGAATTGTTAAGATATAGCAAGTGACAATGCTTGGGTTGAGGGAGACTCAAGAATCAAAGATGACACCAAGCGTAAAAACCTGGGTAACAAGAATGATGATGGGGGCAGCTAGGTGGTGACACATAATACTTACTAGCTGTGTGACCCTGGGCAAGTCACTTAACCCCATTGCCTAGCCAAAAAAAAAAAAAAAAAAAAAAGAATGAGATGGTATCCTCAACAAAAATGAAGGTCACAAGAGGAGTGGATTTTAGGAGGGAAAGGTGAATTTACCTCACTGAAGGTATTCATAAATACATTATGCATAATTTCACATATCTAACTGATATCACATTTCTTGCCTCCTCAATGGGTGGGGAAAGGATAGGAGGGAGAGGGAGAAATCAATACTCAAATTTTAAAAAAATGAATTGTTAAAAATAAACACAAATTTTTTTTGAAAGGTATTCACACAGAAGTTGCATGACTACTTGTCAGGTATGCTATATGGCAGTGGTATCAAGCTCAAATGGAAACTGAGACCACTAAACCCTAAGTAAGGAACGCTGCAGCCACATATTGACTTCGAAAAGTACATGTTAACATTATTTATGTTTTATATTATTTTTATCTATTTTGTTAAATATTTCCCAATTACATTTTAATCTGGTTCTGGCCGTACTTGGGAGTATTGCTGGCCAATAGGCAGCTCATGGTAGAAAACTGTGCATCTATCTTCAGAATAGATAGCCTCTGAAATCTTGCCTAATTCTGAGAGTTTGTGACTGTTAGCATTTTATGATGCTCAATAGAAATTTAATGTCCATCCACTTAAATATTCTTCCAACTTAAGCAACTAAAACTGCTTTGGAAGAACTGAAGGTTAAGTTATATAATGCACTAAGAATTGTCTTTTTAAAATATGTAACAAACTATACTACTTAAAAAGTAAGAGAAAAACACATACTGTACCCCATAATATATTGCTGATGGTTGACCAAGAAAGCACCAACTACCACCGAAAGCTAATTTTCCAAAGAACTTTTATCCCAAAAGTTGCTATCCTGAATTTGTAATGACTTAATAAAAACAAAGTTCTAACATTCGGTAGTCTATTTGGTACATTCGGTAGTCTATTCGACTACCAAAATTATAACTATTTAAATGTGATTACGTACATCAATTGGTTTCTATGATTCCAAATATAAAGATACGTAACGATTTATTGAAATTTGAAGACAACTAGAAAGGCAGAGCAGTATCATAAAAAGAATAAAGGCATTTACTAACCTAAGTGGCCTTAGGCAAATAAGTTATCTGAACCTCAGTTTCCTCATCTGTAAAAGGAAGAGGGACTAGATGACCTCTAAGGACATTTTCAACTCTCATTCTATAACACTATAGTCTTGTTCCTCACCATTCACTGGTTATGGCAGTATCTACAACACCCCATATCCTTTCAATATGGGAACTTAAAAGAAGATATTAATATCCATGTTGTATCTACTATGATTTTGGAAACACAAGATTACAACTCATTTACTGAATATCAGCTAGCAAGCATTAGCTGCTACCTGAAGCATACTAATTTAATTTCATTAAAGAAATACATCTCATCTAACTCAGTATAATCATGGAAATCACAAGCATCTGAAAATTTGTCCACTACCATGTCACTTCAAAATGGCAATCTGAACCATAAATCCGATTTAGAATTGAATCCTAATAATAGCAAAACTTCATGAAAAGTAATCAACTCCTTCAAAACTTATAGTGGTAGAACAAAGAGTCAAATGTAAAATGTCAGGGGCAGCTAGGTAGCGAAGTGGGTAGAGCACCAGCCCTGAAGTCTGGAGGACCTGACTTCGAATTCGGCCTCAGATCAAACACTTGACACTTACTAGCTGTGTGACCCTGGGCAAGTCACTTAACCCCAACTGCCTTAAAAAAAATGTAAAATGTCAAGTTGTCAATGTGAAATAATCTCATTTTTTGTTTGACTAGTAAGGCATTTGCTTAGGACCCCAGGATTAAAAAAAAAAAAACTTAATCAAACCCAATTATATAAGTTAGTATAGGAGGGGGAAAAAAAGGAAAGAGGAGGCTAAGAAGCGAGTATTTTCTATATGATACTTTCTCAGTATTTTTCTTTTTTATACCCTCAATTTGATAATAAAAACAAAATGGTGTAGGAAAGAGGAGATCTGGACAACTGTCTAGATTGCCACCATTATACATGACCCATGGTCACATTAATCATTCACAACCCCTAAAGGCCAGGAGTGTTCTTTTCTGTAAAATGAAGGGGCCAGACTAGGTGGCGCAGTGGATATAGCACAAGCCCTGAAGTCAGGAAGACCTGAGTTCAAATCTGGCCTCAGACCAAACACTTGACACTTACTAGCTGTGTGACCCTGGGCAAAGTCACTTAATCCCAATTGCCTTAAAAAAAAAAGAGAGAGAGAAACCTTCAACACCTGAATAGGCCTTACTTAATTTATGATCTAAGCAGCCAGGGTGGCACAGTGGGCAGTACACCAGACTTGGAGTAAGGGAGACCTGAGTTAAAATCCTACCTTAGAAACTTACTAGCTGTGTGACCCTGGACAAATCACTTAACACCTCTCAGGCTCATTTTCATTATTTGCAAAATGGGGATAATAAGTATACCTACCTCACAGGGTTATAATGAGGAACAAATGATATAACTTAAGTAAAGCATATTAATTTAAAACAACTGTACACCTAACTCGCCTAAGCAAGCCTCTGGTTACTACAGGAGTTTATTTATCCTTCTAGGTCTTCAACTATTAGTACCACATGTACTATGGCATTCCATTCCTATTGGTCTTGGCTTCCAAACCATTTCAGAAACTGGTGAACAATTCTGACAAAATGCTACAACAAAATTACCCTGGTAAATGAATGTCTAGAGAAGAGTTGACTGGAGAAGCCATCAGTTTCATCAAGAGCAGGTTTCCATTCTGCCAGTTATTATAGTTATTACTAGCCTGGTGGAGAGAGGATTAAAGACCCCCTTTGCTATGTACTGACTGTGTGACCTTGGACCAGCCACTTAACTCCCTAAAATTCCAGGCAGCTCTTTTAAGAGTTTCCAATAATAATGAAATCACAAGTCTGGTCTCTATCCCTGGACCTACTGGAGGAGTATATCAGAAAATGCTTTAAGTTATACAGTGTTTTCCCAAAGTCTTCATGCAGCATTAAGCCTTAATAACATAAAAGATATCTGATATTTTAGCAAAGTATTTTACAGTTTTTCCTTCTCTTCTTGTGGAAAACATGGAGAAATGAAGGCTAGACATTAATACAATTGGGTTTATTCAGAACTAGCTAAATGGTCAGACCTAAAGAATTAGGTCTGGGAAGATAACTGATGTAAGTAGAACAATATATACACAATAACAGTAATATAAAAAGGAAAAAAAAATCTAAAATGAAGCCAAAATGCTGAATAATTGTAAAGGCCAATTTTGGCCCTGTAGAAGGCTAGTCAGTCAAAAAGCATTTATCAAATGCTTACTATGTGCCATGAACTGTGCTAAGTGTTGGAGCAGGGACAAAGGAAGCCACCTACTTCCCTTTGTTAAGGGTGTTAAAAGTTACACTTCAATGTGCTGGTTGGCTGCGCTTAACTACTCATTACAAGAAAGAATTTGCTGGGTTGGGTAAGGGGAGATGTAACAGGGACAAACAAAGTCATGCACTCAGGTTCAAAAAAACAACTCTACAAGATGGGAGAAGGCACTGATACTTTCACATCTAGGTGGCGCAGTGGATAGAGTGCAGGCCCTAGAGTTAGAAAGACCCAAGTTCAAGTTTGACCTTAGACACTTACTAGCTGGGCAAGTCACTTAAGCCTGTTTGCCTCAGTTTTTTCATCTGTAAAATGAACTGGAGAGGGAAATGCCAAACCACTCAGGTATCTTTGCCAAGAAAACCCTCAAAAGGGGTTATGAAGAGTCAGACGACTGAAATAACTGAAGACAATGGATAGTTTGCCTTTAAAATATCTGGGGAATGGACTGCAAGCTTATGAGGAATCATCATCAGGAAGTGACAAATAATAGTAATAACATCTGATATCTATTAATACTTTTAAGATTTACAAAACAGATTACATGCATTATCTAATTGGGCTATCATAAGGTATTGTCGTTTTGCAGATGCAGTAAATGAAGCTTAAAGAACAGCAATGATATGGTCATATAAACTACTAGGCATGCTGGTATTCTGCCTTAGTCAGACCACATGCTAAATATTGTACTCTATTCTTGGGACTCCATTTTCAAAAGTCTGTTGACAGGCAGAAGAATATTCAGAAGACATCCAGGATGGTGAAGGGGACCAAGATTATGTCATGTGAGGTAAAGCAAATGGGTATGTTTAGCTTGGAAAAGAGTAGTTTATCAGGAGACATAAAAGAGCGACAGAATTGTTCTGGTTGATCCCTGAGATTTAGAAAACTAGGTACTAACTACATAACTAGAGAAGGTGAAAAAGGCAATTTGGACTTGACTGCAAAGAAGGCCTAACAATTACAACTATTCAAATGTGGCATGGGTTGAAGCAGTGGGTTCTCCCTTGCTGGAAGTCTTCAAGCAAAGACTAGAACATTTGTCAGGTAAGTATTTAGTAGAAACGATTATTGTGGACTATGGATTAGAATAGATGGTCTCTAAGGGCACTTTACAATTCTGTGAACTAGATAGCTTGCCTATCTAGTTTAGTCAACTAAAAATATTTATCCCTTTGGTTAGCATTTCAGTTAAAAATAAACTCATAAAACCAGTTCATTCTCCCTGGTCCAATATCCTTTTATAAAGCTGGAGTTCTCCTCCCAATAGTTAAAATGAAAGTCAAAGTTCAAGCATGAAGACCATCTACAGATCATTCTAGGATTTCCTCACATCCTTTACAGTGAAGAGTATATACATTTTATGTTTACCTTCATAATTACATACCAACTTACCCTACAAAGATGCATGAAAATCCTACTGAAGATTTATTATTCAATATACGCTCCTTATAAAAACCATGCACCAATTTCACAATTTTCAATGTTCTTGTTGCTACCCTCAACCTAAAATATGTGTTGTGCAAATATCAAAATGGAAAAGAAGAAGAGGAAATGACTCAAAGCTATGGTAATCCTCTTCATTTCCAAATCTAAATTGCAACTACTATCACTGCATGAAAAAAGGGTATAATTTTTAAATTTCATACTAAGAAAAAGGACAGTATGCTCATTTTAAATTATGAATATGCATTTTGTGTAAAAACAAAGAATACCTTAAACATCCACAAACAGCCACCCCCTTTGATTCCAGATTGAGGGCTTTATTTTTTTGTCATGGAAAGCAATGAAAGAGAAATACAAATTGCTTACTGTTTAACAGCATTTTAAACAAAGTCATGAGAATTCCTTGTTAATATTGAGGTACTTCTCTTCACCTGTCCTCTGAATCCATCTGCAAATCAATCTGCAAACTCACTATCTGAGCAGTAAACTACAATCTTAATTGTCTGAATAAAATGAGTCAAGTTTGAATACAACAGTACCATCCTACCAAGAGTCCGCTTTTAAATCCAAAATTGTGTTTTTATAGCACAATGACCCCAAAGTCTAAAATGCCAATATGCTAAATTACTAAGTTACAATTTACTTCATCTTTTACATTGTTTCAATAAAAATGGTATACCAAAATATTGATGTTTTAATACATTTCTGTAACAATATGTGCATGATTATTCTCAATCCTTCAGTCAAACATAACTACAGACAGAAGAGACCTTTTTATCATCTAGATTTAGTACTCTAATTTCTGCAGAATCCAAATACAATTTCTATAATTAGATAAAAAGATCCCTTAAAATAAATGTTAATGGCATACATTGATAACTTTTCAAAATAGTAACAAAATACAGATTTATTTAACAGCTATAGCCAACAGGTCAGAAATTTTTAACTAGGCAGTACAAGCAAACTTCAGTTTGACAAAGGAAAAGCCTCATACTACACTTTGAAGCTAGTAGATAAAAATGTTAACCAACACCTCATATGACTCTGTACTTACATATGACAAGCTATCCTAAAAACTTCAAGGCCTATAAACTAGAAATATCTCAAAACCCTGCTTTATTTTGTTTTCCTGTGAATTAAAATGCTCAGCAGAAGCAGCAGCCCTTAACTCCCCCTTCAGACGACAAATGGCTATAAAACTGAACATGAATGGCAAAGCCAAATAGATTCAGGAAACAAACCTCTCATTCTCTTGTAGGCTCAATTAGAACTAGCAAAATGATGTGTTTATGTGAATTTTTTGAATTAGAATTTGCTCCTCCTTTAATAGACATTAAGAATTTTATACATACTCATTCAACAGATTTAATTCCGTTCTTTACTCGCTTCCTTACACAGGGCAGGAGGACAAGTTATCATCCAAGCCAAGGAACAACTATCTAGAAGGGTTTGGAAATAAGTCTCTTATACCTGCAGAGCTCTCCAGCTTTCTATCACCCAGTATCACCGCTAGAAATAAAGGTGAGTAAATCACATACACATTAGAAGAGGTACAGATTCCTTCTGTCACCCACACCCTTCGGCTTGTGATTCTGAGTGACACAGGTGCAGCTGGACCAAAACTGAGGCTTTAAGTAGAGGATCACCTCCTCGTTTGGTGTAGGGATAAAGGATCTGGATCTAACATGGCTGCTTCCCCACCCCACCCCCCTTCTTCTATACAGGCTGCGAGAATTAGAGAATTACATTTTCCCTGACTGCTGCCAGATCATCATCCCCAATCTCTTCCAGTATAAAAAGGCTGCACCCGAGCTCCCTTGAACCAGTTCATTTACAGCAATAAATAAAGGAAAGGGTCATACAAAGCGCTAGGGGACGGCAGGATACGCGGGCTGGGGATGTGCTGCTGGGGGGCAAAAAAGGAAAATCCCCTACCCCCATCATTTCATTTAACCTAGGGATTTTTTTTTTCTTTGCGCCAGCATGTGTGCGCGCCCTCCTTGGGGCAGCCCTGTGAAGAGGAGGGAAGTGACCGCTCTCCACGACGGCCTAACCACCCCCTCCTCAATTCCATTCCGCTTCATGAGGAGTGGGGAGGAGGAGGGCATCGAAGCCCCCTCCCCAAGCCCACAGAGATGTCGGCACACAGCGTTTGCACAAGCAGTCCGCTAGTGGGTGGGGGTGGGGGTGGGGGTGTCGCTTCTGGAGCCTGCAGCTGCTCCCCCCAATCTTTTCCCCAACCCTGCGGGAGGTGGGGGGGGTGTAGGGGGAGGGGAGGTAGAGGCAACTCCAGGCACAACCTACAGCCTCAAGATTTCAATGTGAGATAGAAGGACTCAACCAGCCTCCCCCAGAAGAAGGCTGGGGGGGGGCTGAGGGGGGAGTGGAGAGAGAAAGGGAGAAAGAGGAGGAGGGAGGGATGGAAAGGGTGGCAAGGAGGGGAGAAGGGGAGGGTGGGATCACCGCCTGCCCCCACCCCCGACCCCTCACTACCTACCCGCCCCTTGCCAGGCCCAGAGGAGACAATCCCGGCCCCCTCCCCAGCGCCGGGAGCCCCCCGCGCGCCCGCCGGCCCCTTCCCCCTCCCTCCGCCCTCCCCGCGCGCCCGCCGTTGCCCGGCCCGCGGCGGTTGGGGAAGTCGGTTAGGCCCGGGGGGGGTAGGTGTGAGGGGGGGCCGAGGGTTGGGGGCTGGGGTGCGGGTGCGGGGCTCTCAATGACCTGTGCCGTGTCGCATCCTCTGAGGGGGCGGCTTCGCTGTGAGGCGGCGGCTCCGCGGAAGGGAGGGCAGCCGAGGCTCCCGGGCGGGCGGCTGGAGGAAGAGCGGCAGCGGCGGCGGCTCCTGCAGGGGTCGGCACCGACAGACGGACGGACGGGGCGGGGGCGGGGGAGGGAGGAGGGAGGGGGGCTGGCGGCGGCGGCGGCGGAGGCAGCGGGCGCTCCGAGGGGGTGGGTGGGTGGTTGGGGGGGGCGGGAGGGGGGGGAGAAGCGGCTCGCCGGCCGAGGCTGAGGCTGCTCCGCGCGCGCCGGCGCCGACCCCGCCTCCCGCTCCTCGCCCTGCGGCTGCCGCAGAGAGAGAAGCAGCGGGAAAAGTGCGCGCCTCTGATTGGCTGCCAGCCTGGCGCTGCAGGCGGACCGGGCTTTTCAAATCCCCTCAGTGCTGGGCTGCGGGGGAGAAGGGGAGGGAGGGGCAGGGACGGGGGCGGGGGGGGGGAGGACAGTGCGCGCGCCAGCCGCCTCCCCTGGAGCGCGAAAGGCCAGTGCGCGCGCACGCGAGCCCGGAGGTAGCAAGGGAAAGGGAAAAAAAGGGGAGGAGGAGGCGGGGGGAGCCCTCGAGGAAACGCAGTACAAAAAAAAAAAAAAAAGGATGGGGAATGTAGCTAGGAGATGAGAACGGGCCTTGGAACGTGGTGACGTCCTGTTCCCTCGACCCAATCAGCAGCGCCCTCTGGGCTCTCCCCCCGCCCCTTTCCTCTCCTCCTTCTTCCCTGGGCTCCCCCGCCCGGCCGAATCGCACCAGCCCTAGCTCCTCCGGGCAATTGTCGCTGCCGGGCTGAGTTCGCGCGCGCTGAATGGAACCCGGTGACGTAGCTCCCCCCACACCGCCACCCCCCTCCCCCAGCCGGGCCGGGCAGCCCGCTCCATGCCTGGGGAATTCTGCTGGCGGAGGAGTTGCTGCTGCTCGGCGACCCGGCGGACCCGACTGCACCCCAGAGCCCAGACACTGGCCCGAGGACGGCGGGGACGAAAAGTGAAAGACATGTCGTCGTCCCGTCCCGGCCCCCCACCACCCCCGCCCGGGCCGGCTGACAGCCGGGGCTGCCGACGTGCACTCGGGGGCCGTCCCCAGGACCGAGTCTGCTCGTGTACGAGACCCAAACCACACTCCTGCCGGCTGAGACACTGTTTCATTGCAACCCACCCTCAGCCCCACCCCGGTGTCAATTCTGGCAACATTTTAGAAACCTCGAAAGCCCGATCCCTGGGAGGAGAGGCTCTAAGAATGGCACTCCTTCCAAAGGGAAAAGGACGTTTCCCGGAGGAGGACCACATGGCAGCCTGGAATTTTAAAAGCTGGCCCCCTGAATTTTGAAAAAAAGACCCTTTGGGCGAGTCCTTGGTTGTTTGATGTAGGCTTCGGGCCTGGTTCTCTTTTTTTTCTTGGCCACAGAGGACCGCTTCCACCCACTGAGCACCCAATTTCATTTCAAAAGGAAGTTGCAAATGAAGAGGGCCTGAAGCAAAAGAAGTCTTTTAGAATGTTGGTTCCAGTCAACTCAGGCTAGTGGATTGATAATATAACACCTTCCAGCACCGGATTATAGGATTTAAAGCTGAGTTCAACCCCTTCATTTACAGATGAAGGAACATCCACACCAAGGAAATCACAAATCTTTTAAAGTGTTTAAACGGGATGATAGAATTCAGTCTAGTTAGGGAGGCTAGAGATCAGCTGGCATTAATGTCAAAGATTTAGAATTGGAAGGGACCTTAGGGGTCAATCTTCATTTTACAGATGTGGAAACCGAGGTCCGAGTGGTCTTGGGAAAGTCACATGGTCTCTCTGAGCCTCCGTTCTCTCATCGGTAAAATGAGGGGATTGGACTCACGGCCTCTGAGTTCTCTTACAATGAATGCTAAATCCCATGGCCCTATGTAAATAAGAGATCTGTGATTTCACTGGGATGGTTGCTCTGTAGCCCCATGTAGACTGCAGCCCAGTCTACACCTCAGAAAATAGCTTTCATTGAACTTTGTGGTCCAGAAAATTCAGCACCCTAGTGGTCAGACTTCGGGAGATCTTTGTTTCTGGGTCTATACTTGAAGCCTGTCCAGCTTTGTTAGTACCTTTCAGAACTTGTACTCCCCTAGCAAAAACCTGGAAAAGCCAGGATCCTCTCCATGCCACAGCAGGCCTTCGGAGGAGAATTTTGGTGGGAGAGCTAGAAAAATGGATTCACTCCATTAGTAAAAGGCCAAATTTTAAAATGTTGCTTTAGCTGAGGATCTCTGTAGATCACGAAAAGAAGGAATTCCCCTAGAATGGAGTTTCCCTGGAAAATATCCTTTATAAATGATGCAAAATTATCCCATCTACTAAATCAGAGCACTTAAGGCTTGGGAGCAGGGAGACCAAGAATGAAATTTGTCTTAGCTCTGTGATAGCTTAAGATAAGGTTCCATTCAATTCCAAAATGGTAGAAAGCTACAGTACTAACCTATAAAAAGAGTGGAGAATAACCCAAGGCAAGGTAGGACAGGTGCTGGGAGCATTATTACACGATGATTAAGAAGACTTGCCTAGAGGTCAGAAAGACCTGGTTTCAAGTGCTGCCTCTGACACAATTCCAACAGTGTGACCTTAGGCAAGTCAGATAACTTCTCAGTGCCTCCAGGTCACTGTCTAAAACAAGGGTTCTTAACCTAATTTGAGTCTTAGATCCAGCTAAGTAGCTAGGGGATAGAGCATCAGACTAGGAGTCAGGAAGACCTGAATTCAAAACTAGCTTCAGGCACTTATTAATGGTATGATCCTGGACAAGTCACTTAACCGAATAATAATATTGCCTTCCTATGAAGGCTATTGTGAGGAGCAAACGAAATCTTTGTAAAGCACTAAGCACAGTGCCTGGCATATAATAGGTGCTTAATAAATGTTTGTTTCCTTCCTTGGGCAATCTGGTGAAGCCTCTGGGCCGCCTTCATAGAATAATGCTTTTAAATGCATAAAGTAAATTATAGTATTATAAAGGAAACCAATTATATTGAAATCCGAAAGTATTTTTAAAAACCAAATTCACAGACCCCTGGTTAAGAACCCTGGCATTCTGTGCACTACAGATCAGCTGCAAATCTGCAAGGTGGATAGAGTATCCACACTTGGAGTTCCCTTCACAAATGAAGTTTCACAAGAAACAGATAAGAGATACCTGATAATTATAAACAGGAGGTGGTGTTACAATGAGTTCAATTGTCAAGATCTATCACTTTGGCGGATCAGCCCTCATTCAGACACCAGGAATGAATGGCACCATGCTCACTGCTCTAATTACAGGTAAAACACAGTCCTTCTAGGAGTTAATGATTGAAAATATTTTGAAACTAGCCCATCTGAAGCAGCATCACTATTATGGGCCAAGTTCTACAATGTGGCTTGTGACAAACCAAAGCTGTTCATGCCTAAGATCATTGTATTACAAAAGATTTCGAGGGGTCATCTGGTTCATGCCCCTGCCTTCAGGAAGGATGGGATTTCAGAACTATCTGAAATCTGGCCTCAGAAATGCTTTAGAGCCTCTTTCCAGGAAACACTGTACAGGAAGCTGGGTGGATAGCATGAACAAAAGAGGTTTACCCTGTTTTGTTTCTTGTGAAATGGAGGCAACAACCACAGAAGTTTTCAAAGTCACTAACCAAAAGGGTTCCACTTGGCACTCGTCACAAGATTTCTTAGTTTCACTAATATCATCACATTAACAAGGATAGATCCATAGGAGATCCATACAACATTTGCCACTGTCAGTCAACAAGCATTTATTAAGTACCTACTAAGTGCCAGGCACAGTGCTAAGCACTGGGGATGAAAAGAAAGGTAGAAGACAATCCCTATTCTCAAGGAGCTCACTGACAAATGAAAATAACTATAAACAAATGAGATGTACAGGAAAAACTGGAGATAATCAATAGAACATTGTTTTGTCTCATCACTCATGCTTTTCATTCTAATTGTGAATGTTCAAGGCTCCATTGTGGACCTTCTTTCAACATCTCTACCTCAGTGATCTCATCAGTTCCCATGGACTCAGTTATCTCTTTGCAGATAACTTCCAGATCAATATATCAATCCTTAATGTCTCTCCTGAGGTCCAATCTCACATTACCATTGACTTATTGGATATTTTGAACTGTTTGTCTCATAGACATCTCTAACTCAACATGTCTAGCACAGAATTAATCCTTCCCCACAACCCCACCAGTCTTCTTAACTTCACAGTTTCTGATAAGGAAGGGGGGGGCAAGAAAGGAAACCAGTATTTATTAAGTACTTACTATGTACCAGGTAGGGCAACTAAGTGGTGAAGTGGATAGAGCGCCAGGCCTGGAATCAGGAAGACCTGAGTTCAAATCCAGCCACAGACACCTGCTAGCCGTATGACCCTAGGCAAGTCACTTAATTCTGTTTGCTTCAGTTTCCTCATCTGTAAATTGAGATGGAGAAGGAAAGGGCAAACCACGCCAGTATCTTGCTAAGAAAACTCCAAATGGGGTCATGAAGAGTTAGACAGGACTGAAACAACGGATAACAACAACAATGTACCAGGCACTGTGCTACAAAGGTCACAAAAATCCTCCTAAAGCAAGGTTCTGATCATGGTATACAAGTTCCCCTTTAAAAAGTCTGTTGGCTCCCTCTTGCCTCTAAGCTCAAACACCAAGTCTTTTCCATTTAAAGCTCTTTGTAATATGACTACAGTATATCTGCCCAGTGGAGAGATCACTGGGCCTGAATTCAGAAAGACCTGAGTTCAAGTATCTGAGCCTATGACCACTTTAGGCACCTACTTAGCAGTGTGGCCCTGGGACAGTCTCTTAACTCTCAGTCTCAGTTTCTTCAGCTGTAAAATAAGCACTTTGCAAACCTCAAAGGGCTACATAAATACTAGCTATTTAAATTTACCCTGCTTGTTTAAAAAATATAACTTACGAAAAGAAAAATCTGATTGCTTGACTGTTTGAACCCTGTGAATCAAAAACATGCTTTCAATTGTAGTCTACAGTGTAGACTGCCTACCTGGGGTGTCTTCCTGCCTCAGGCTGCCCTTTGCTCACTGCTCCCTGGGTGTCCAGCGCTTGTCTGCTTCCCCTATCCCTGCTCAAATCTCTCCCATTTCAATGCTTTACTCAGGACTAGAGTCTGGGCTGATCTCAATCTGGTTTGTGGAGGAAGCAAAGAAATTGAATTCACAATGAAGCACATTAACTCTGCTGGGGGTAGGAGTGGGGGTGGGGTGGGGAAAGAAGGATGGGGGGAGGGTTACATTTCAAAGAGAGTCTTCTTACCTCAAATTAATCTCTCTTGATTGGGACTTCCCCTTAAGGGATCCTTGCCTCACACTCTTCAGGGGTTCTTAACCAAGGTGTTAATGACTCCCTGCCCCTCTCCATACACACATACACACATTCACACACATATATAGATGTTTGTGGGTGTATATATACATGTATATATATGTATATATATAGTGTCTGTGTTTATATATATAAACATATAGATATTTGTGTGTATGGTGTGTGTGCATATACATACATATATGTATATATATTTGGGGAGGGGAGGTCCATGGGAACTTGGGTGGGAACTGAAATTGAACATTTTCTTCAATTATTTAAAAACATGATTCTTGAGAAGGAGTCTCTAGGCTTCACCAGACTACCAAAGGGGTCCATGACACAGAAATGGTGACCCTCTCCCTTTCTCTGCTACTCCTGAGAGCCCCTTCCAGAGGCAAGTGCCAAGTCATTATTTCCCCCTCACCCCCAGAAAAAAAAAGGCCAGAAAAAGCAGATTTTACCACCAAGCTAAGATTCATTACCTGTAAATCTTTGTCCCCAGCCTCATACATTTGGGGGAATTCAGATAAACTCACCATATGCACAATTTAGTTTAGACACTAGTTCCTGACTTCATAGAACTTATAGTCTCTTAAAGAGGTACATAAGTCATCTGCATAGCATTAGACAGATGCAAAACAAAGTGCCCTTTAAGGATAAGGGAGACTACTGGGGAGTCTGGGTAGCATCCAGAAGGCTTAGACAGAAGAGAGAGAGCAGAGTGTAAAGCTTGAAGGGCTACCTAAATGTTAGCTGTTGTTATTTAATCTTCATCAACAAGTAGGTGCCAAGCCTAAAGCTAGGCCCTAAGAGAAAAAGACAGTGGCTTCTGTTCCCCAGGGGCCCTCATGCAGGATACTGTCATGGAAAGGACACTGGACCTGTAGTCAAGAGGCCCTGGTTAATTCCTGGCCCTGTGTGACCTTAGGCTTTCTAAGTTTCCTCATTTATGAAATGATGACAATAAACTTCCTACCTCCCAGGGCTATTGTAAAGTGCTAAAGAGATATGAGTCGATACTTTTATAATCCCGAAGGTCTCTCCTAGTTCTAAATCCTATGATGTAGGATTCA
Organism: Vombatus ursinus; assembly: GCF_900497805.2. Classification (NCBI taxonomy): domain Eukaryota; kingdom Metazoa; phylum Chordata; class Mammalia; order Diprotodontia; family Vombatidae; genus Vombatus; species Vombatus ursinus. The sequence continues at coordinate 7,651,779 of NW_020954596.1, read as the reverse complement.
TGATCCTACATGAAACCATTAGAGAAGAGGGAATCACCAAGTACAGGTGTGGACAAGTTCTAAAGAAACCAGAAGGATTTCTTCACTTGAAGAAGAAAACCAGTTAACATTTAGATAGCACTATAAGGTTTGCAGAGCACTTTACATATATTGCCTTCCTCATGGCCTGTAAGCTCTATTGGGGGGGAGGGGTGCAGAATGGTTGGCTTAGCTATTTTGATTGTTATTACTAATAAAGCCAGGATCATAAATATGAACTCTTCATGGACCAGTTCACTTTCTTGAGTGGTCCTGACCTGTACCCTTAATTTCACAATGGCAGCATGACCTAGTGGATAGAGTGGTGGAATGGGAGTCCGAAAGGCCTCTGGAAAGGAAGAACCGAAAGGTTCAAATTCTGCCTCTATCACTTACTAACAGGGTGAACCTGGGCAAATCCCTTCACCTGTTTGAGCCTCAGTTTCCTTGTTTGTAAAGTGAGAACACCTACCTCCTAGAGTTGTTGCTAGACTTAAGTGGGATAATTCATGTAAAGTACTTTATACATATTAAGGTGCTATACAAATTTCACATTGTTTTTCTGAGATGTTTTGAGACCAGGAAATGAGTAACAGTAACAACAACAGCTAGCATTTATATAGTTCTTTGAGGTTTGTAAAGTACTTGATAAATCTCATCACATTGTATCTTCACAACAACCCTGTTAATTTTGGGGATGAGGAAACTGAGACAGAAGTTAAGACACTTTCCCAGGGTTACATAGCTAGTAAGGATCTAAGATAAGGCTAGTTTTGAACTAGGTCCAGCCTTCTATCCACTGCTCCCTCTAACTGTCTAGGGAAGAGAGTACATATGCAACACCCACCTGGAGCGCCAATATTCCAGGAAAAAAATAAAAAACAAAAAACAAACCAACAAACAAAGCACCTATGAGGTGATCTCTGTCCATAGGACCCTTGGCCTGATCCAGCTCATAGCTTAGTCCAATCAGTGTATGCAGGTTTTCTGAACACCTGTTTTCATACACAAGCACTAAGCCGCCACCACATTTAAACTCACAAACATGTCCCCTGCCAAACAGAAGCTTAAAGTCTAAAGGAGGAGGCAATTCAATCGAGATAGACATGAAGGGAAAGATATAAAAATAGCCCCAGAGAGCCTGGACCCTTCCTTAAGCCTAGGCACAACTTCCTGATCCATCTAAGCACCCCAACTACCCTGCCTACTCTCTCCTCACAAATCTGGTAGGAAACGGTCACTTTCTGGCTGCGATCCACCTTTCCAGCCTTATTTCACAAGGTAACTCACTGCTACACTTCAGCAAGCCCAGACCACACTCCACCTCCACTTCTTGTCCTGCCTCTCCTATATCCATCCATACCTGTGGTTACACCACCCCCTCTACCTAGAGTGGACTCTTACCCTCTCTACCTCTTGAAATTCCTTCAAAGACTAGCTCAGGGGCTAAATCCTCCATGAAGCTTTCTCTGCTTCAGGCTAGCTAAAACTGATCTTTTCCTCCTTATATTTCACATAACACTTTGCTTTTAACTCTTTTCTACATGGAGTACATCCTGTCTTGGATCATAATTAGATACTGTATATGTCTCATCTTGTCCTCCCTCAACCCAACTATATTGTAAGCTTCTTCAGGGGAGAGAACAGATTTATTTTTTGTTTGTATTCCTAGCACAGTGCTAGGCACATGTAAGATGTCTAATAAGGCTCACTCTCTCAGCTCCTACTTCAACTGGTGGGAAGAGTCCCAAGACAGCAGATGACTATATCTTTACTCTAGGTTCTAGGTACAACCCTGTGGAGTTCCATTTCTATGACTATCACTCATAAGCCGCTATCCGGGGTACTCCCCCAATACTAATTATTAACCAGATGATGTTAATATTCTATTATAGAAGAATATTTAATGAGAAGGTATAGCAAGGACAGAAGTTGCCAAAACATCCTCTAAATTGATGTTGTGTTCTCCCTTCTGTATACACAGAGTCCCCAAAGAGAATAGACTCAAAATTAAATACCATGTTAGGTGATCCCACATGTAGAGAACATGTAAGATCAGGAGTTATTTCAGGATTACTGGATCCTAATAATCCTTTTCTCTCTCCTTGGAGTCCCCACCAGGTTCACCTCAGAGCCAAGTTTTAGTCTGGCTCCTTGCAGGGTACAATAAGATCCTCACTAGACTTGACCACTGCGGTTCCCCAATCCAGTTGTCATTAGGAGCTCTCTGGTGGGTCTGGTGGATTTCTCCCTGTCTCACTGGTGGCATGAGCACTCTTCTTCTAGAATATTCATTCACCCAAGATTAGGAAAAAATAAGGAGAGAGAGAGAGAGAGAGAGAGAGGCTGCATTCAGGGACACATGGTGGCACAGTGGGAGGTAGGACAGCCTCCTTTTCCTCAGCTTGCTGGCTCACAGCAGTCCTCCTCACTCATTCAAAAGCTGTAGTACAAAACATGGGGAGGGGAAAATATGTTAATCCTTTTATATGAAAATATCATCAGTCCTTCCAGATCAGAAACCAACCAAAAAACTTATCATCTCCCATAACCAGCCCTTCAGTCACTCACAGCTAGAAGGCTCCCCAAAGTTCCACATGTCAGATTGAAACCAGCAGAGAACACTGGGCATGAGTTGAGGACTGGGACCTTACTGGTGGGTCCCCCATTATTCTGAGATCAGCCACAGCCCTGGTTCAGGGTCTTCCAGGTGTCATGAGCATTGTAGACTAGCCATGCTCTGGGATTGGTCCTTTCCAGTCAGAAAATAGAAATTTCTAGACAGGGGGAAAATATCTACAATCTCTCCAGCTTCTTGTGGCTAGGATCTTGCTCTGCCCTTTTTTCTTTATTTAGGTTCTGCTTTTAAGCTGGGAATAATAGAGCATGGTGTTCCAATTCAACATTTATTAAGCTCTTGTATGCTGAGCAAGGCACTGGGGATGATAAGGAAATTTAGATAAGACATGATTTCTACCCTCTTGGAGTGAACAGTTTAACAGGGGGACTAGTCACATGCACAAATAAATATAACACCAAAAAATGGTAAGTGCAAAAGATAAGTATAAGCAAAGAGCTAGCTGTGGTTCAGGGGTATGGGGGAGGGTGACTTCTTGGAGGAAGAGGCATTTGAATTGAGCTTGAAAGAATAGGTAGGAATTCAACAGGCAAAGAGGAAAAAGGAGGGCATTCCCGGCACAGGGAACAGTATGTCAAATGTTCAGAAACAACAGAGTTGTCCAATTTGGCTGGAGAGTGAAGTGGGTGGAGAGGAATGTTATAAGATAAGACTGTAAAAATAAGGCATAGCTAACCCAGGTAGGCCCTTGAATCCAAGCAGAAGAGTCTGAACTTTTCATAGCCAATAGGAAGCAATTGCAAGATTTGGGGCAGAACTATGAAATGTCTAAGGGAGACTAGCCTGGCCATCTATGAAGGATGATTTAGAAGGAAAGAGAGTGGAGGTGGGAAAATGCCATGGTCGGCTACTGGAATAATCTGGGCTAGGGGTAATGAGACCCTATGCAAAAGGGCGCAGCAATAGAAATGGAGAGGAGAAGAGGGGTGCCAATGAGATATACAACCCTTGGTAACTGACTAGATATGAGAGATGATGGTTCTCTGGCAACAGGAGTCATTGGACAGAGACATCAACATTTTAAAAAGTTCCAATAAAATATTTTTTTAAATGTAAATTGTTATTTTTTTTACCTGCAACTTAGCACTTTTATGTGTACTCATTTTGTTCCCCCAACTTGTAAATGGCTAGCAGGCAGAGATGTCTTAAACTTCTTTTATGGCTCCTTTAGTATCTAGCTCTGTGAGGAGCGCACAGGAGAGAAGTCCTTCACAAATATTCAAAGGTTTATAGAATTGGTAGAAGAAAAGCACCTTAGTACCTAGTCCAATCTCCTCGTTTTTAAAAAAATTTTATTGATGCCTTTTGCTTTTTACATCATATTCATGTTTGGATATACACCTCCACCTACCCATCCCTCAATGATCTTTCCCTTGAAACAAAGAAAAACAATTAAGCAAAACCAACCAACTCAGGGACTGCACCTGAATGGCATATATGACATTCCATGGCCAAAGTCTTCCAGCTGTCCAAGGACAGGCATGAGGTCCATTTCCAACTGGAAATGATCTCTTCTCCAAACCAAAACTGGTTATGGTAATTATAAGGAGTTAGGCTTCATTTTATTGTTCTTTTCACTTTCATTATTGTGACAATTGTGTATACTTTTCTCCTCATTCTGCTTACCTCATTCTGCATCAGCTCATAAATACCTTCCAATTTTCTCTGAATTATTTATATTTGTTGTTTTGTATATTGCCATAACACTACATTTGCATACCAAAATTTATTCAGCTATTCCCCAGTGAGTGCCTGTTTGGTTTCCTGTTCTTTGCTATGACATAAAGTGCTATTATGAATATTTTGGTGGATATGAAGCCTTTCATTCTGATTCTGACATTCTTGGGGTCTATGCCCAACAGTGGGATTTCTGCAACTCCCTAATTTTATGAATGTGGAAAACTAAACCCCAAAGAGGTGAAGAAACACAAAGTCAAATAAGTGTTAAGTAGCAGATCTGATATAAACCCACTTCCTGAAACTACAAATTTAGTGTTCTTTTTACTACAGAGATTGATTCAATATTGGGTTGACAATGATCTTCCTTTGATACCCACACACGGATTTTTTTCTATGCCTCCTAGCATTTCTAAGAACACACTTTCTTCCATCTCGAAGATGGAAATTAACTCTGAATCTCAAAAGGGGGCCAGGAGAGAGGCTGAATAAATGCTAGCACCCCAGATGCTTTCAGAAGAATTTTACAGCTGAAAAGTCTGACAGATTTGACATTCATAACTGAAACTGTTGGCTGGTCATTTTTCATTTTTCTCCCTAGCAGGTTTGGAAATTTATCTACCATGAAAAAATGGCGAATGGAACTGTTTTTTTCACAACAGACTTCAGCATGCAAGCACCATATGTGTTTTGACATGAGTTAGCAGTAAGTGACGCTCTGTGCCACAACACAATATTGCGATACAGTATGCTCAGAATTCCAGCTCTTCTCCATCTTTAAAGTCTGAGCAGAGAGCCTTTCAGGAACAAAAAGTGCAAAGATAGCTCCATCCCACAAACCGTTCCCTGCCCCACTCAGAAAAGCAGAAATTCAATATCCAGAGCCAACCTTCCAGAGTGAGATGATTCTGAAGGGTGACTCACAAACAATAACTTCCAAAAGACAATGTGGCATAACAGATAGAAGCCTTGTCTTACAGTCAGAAATAATGTAGTTCAGGTTCTACAACTGGTACATACTAGCTATATGATGTGGAATGATAGGAAAAAAATTTAGGCAGGTAGGTGAAGAAATAGAAAGAGGAAAGGAAGGAAGGAAAGAAAACAAGCATTTATTAAGCACTTACTATGTTCCAGGCACTGTGCTGAGCACTTTATAAATATTATCTCATTTGATCCTCACAATAACCCTGGGAGGTATGTGCTCTTTTTATCTCCATTTTACTGTTGAGGAAACTGAGGTAGGAAGAAGTTAAATGGTTTGCCCAGAATTAGTGCCTGAGGCTGGATTTGGACTCAGCTCTTCCTAGCTCCAGGCCCACTGTGATACCACCTAGCTGCCTCAATATTAAGCAATACTTCTTACTCTATATATTACCATGTATTATGTACAACAGAAAATACTCTGTCAGATTGGTGAGAACCATGTCATATAAACACCAAATAGGCAATTTATAGTAGAAGAACATGACAAAGATGTACATGAATTTGTATGTGGCCTGAGAGAGGAGTTGTAGAGATTAGACTTTCTTCTCTTAAGATAATATATAGAAAGTGTTTGTAAATCTCAAAACACTATATAAATGTTAATTATTATTATTGTTACCTTTACAGATGGCAGAAACTAGTGCCCTGATAATTTCCTGCAGAAGCACAGAGCAGATATAAACACATGTGCCCTCTTGACCTAAGAGGGAAGTTCAGGGACAACATTTGTGATACCCAACCTCTGTTGGGATATGTGTGTGTACATGGGGGATCTTATTGGTATCCTGTAATCTTCATCAGCCTTCTCATTAGATAAGGCAAATTTCTTATGAGTAATTCCTTATATAAGAGTATCCAAGTTTGAAAGTTCAGGGATTTCATCCTCTAGAGGGAAAGGGGGAATTTCCTGATGCAGCATGTTTCTTAGAGAAAGAAGAATCTGTACAGCTCCTTGTAGAAGCGCAAAGCCCTTGAATTATTCAGATGATTCAGATCTGATGAGAAGGGGAGTGCTTGTTCAGCAGCCCCCAAAGTATGTTTACCTTCTGAGAGGAGTCTAAACCACAGGTGAGTATTATGAGTCTTGGGGAGTCTGTGTAGGACTCTGTGGGAAAGAGAGACTCATTGAAATGTCAAAGAGTTGCACTGGTAGCACCCCCAAATTCCATTCCTTTTTAGGGAGAGGTGACGGGCTATTTGTGGACTTTATGTATTTCTGATCCTACTTGTGAGCTCTTATGAGTCCTCTGTGTTTTATGCATTTTATGTGGGGTAAAAATAAAGGCTTCCCTATACCTGAGACATCTTTGGTGCAATGCATACTTGTATGCAAGAGGGTGACTCTGTTACCACACTTGGGAGAAATATTACTTGGACACAAGAAATATTCTTTTACATGAAGAGATTTTCCTGGAACAACTCCAGGTGGGGGCAATGAGTCCAAGAAAAATTGACCCTCCTTCAGTTAGGTAACCGCATTTTTACTTTGAAAACAACTCTCCACATCCACTAGCCTATGTTGTCTCCAGAACTTAACAAGAATGGACATAAAGTCTTATCTCTGGGTTCAAATAATCAACTTCATAAGCACAAAATAGGGAAGACATTAACTAGCAGTTTGTATGATACTACTTTACAGCCATCTCCTTCACAGCCCTGCCAAAAACCTTACCACCCTAAAGTTTCAACTCTTTCATCTCCAGAATCTCCTTGTCAAAGGCAACACTGGCCTGATTGGCGACTATGTCTCCAGCACCATTATTTCAGGAAGGCCTTGAATATATTTCACTTTACTCCCTACTCTTCAGTCATCTCTCCTCCACAGCCTCACCACCCCTCCAACATGTACTCCCTCCCATCTGCAGTTCTAAAACCAAGAACCATGATCAAATAAGTTCAGCTATTGTTCCTGGATAGGGAGTATCAATCTATTATTCTCTTATGGCCCCATTCACCATGTTTGGGACTTTTTTTTTTTTTGGCTAGGCAATGGGGTTAAGTGACTTGTCCAGGGTCACATAGCTAGTAGGTGTCAAGTGTCTGAGGACAGATTTGAACTCAGGTCCTCCTGACTCCAGGGCTAGTGTACTATCCACTGCTTTACCTAACTGCCCCCTTGGGACTTTTTTTAAAATTAAAGTTCCCTTCCCTGGCCATCACTACCCTTAGAATGTAAACTTTGAGGGTAAGAATTATCTTTAGTTTTATATTTGGATATCTGGTGTTTAGCACTATGTGTGACACATAGTGCTTAATAAATGTTTTCAATTCATTTATTCACTTATTAACTCATGATAATTAACATTTATGTAGCACCAGAGATCTGGGAGTTTTCATGGATGGTAAACTCAGTATGAGTCACTAGTGATGTGGCAAGCAAAAGAGCCAATTCAATCTGAAGCTGCATTACTAGGAGCAAATATGTCCAGGGCTAGGAAAGTTAGAATCTTTTTGCACTCTGCCCTGGTTGGAACACAACTAGAATGCTGTGTTTAGTTCTCGGTGCCATATATTTAAGCAGGATAACAGCAAGAGAAAAGCAACAGGATGGTCAAAGGATCAGAGAAGAATTGGAAGCCATTTAATCCAGTTCTCTCACTTTACAAATGAAGAAACTGAGGCTCAGAGAAGCCTTAGGTTACATAAGTAGTAAGTGACAGAACTGGGCAGCTGTGGTCCTAGATTTTCCTACTAATTAGCCATGTGACTATAGACAAGGGACTTCCCTTCTCTGGGACTCAGAGACTTCTGTAAAATGAGGAGGTTGACTTTGGCAATCTCTGAGGTTCCTTCCAGTTCCAACGTTCTAGCATTCTATACCTCTTTCTTTCTCTAACACTCAGGTTCTGTCAGTCAGTAAGTCAATAAAAATTTACTATTTACTTTTTAAAAATTATACAATGTTATGGAACTGCTTGTTTTATTCCATAAATTAAAAATAAAACAAATAAACTTTACTGTGTGCCAGGCTTAGCTCTGGAAGAACAAAGAAAGGCAAAGGTCAGCCCCTGTTCTCAAGGAGCTCACAGACAAATGGGAGAAATAACATGCAAACAACTATGTACAAATAAGATGCATACAGGAAAAATTGGAGATAATTGACAGAGAGAAGGTTCTAGCATTAAGGTTCAGGTTTATCCTCTGGAAAATGACTGTGTCTGAGACCCAATTAAGAGGTGGCATTAAGGATACTGGTTATTTCCATGCCACTGGGGGGAGAACAGGGTTTTCAAATGCTGTCATTGTCCCTGCATTTTCTAGGCCAAATGTATTATCCTAAGATAATACACTGAGAAGAAAAACAAACTCTCTTTTTATGTATTTTTTAAAAAGCTTATTCCCAATTATCATCTAGATAGCTGAATGTTTCCTCAGAGTTTCTTGAAAGCAGGGGTATGGGTTGTCAACAATAGCTGTGCTCTCTCTAAAAAGAATTTCCATAACAATTGAAATTTTTATCTTTTCTAGATTGGCATTTTTTCTCTTAGTAAGTTTTATCATCACCTTTTGGTTTTACATTACAATCCATTTTAGAATTTCCTTCCCCAAAGCAGTGTTTTTTAAAATTTTATTTTAAAACATATTAATGTCTTCTATTTTTATATCCCTTTCATTTCTTAATATATCCCTCCCTCCTGCCACCTACCAAGAGAGCCATCCATCATAACAAAGGGTAAAAAAAATTAAAAAAAAGGAGAGAGAAAAATAAAGAGATTTAGCAAAACCATACAACCACATCTGACTGTATAAACAATATTCCATATCTATAGTTCCCCCCTCCCTCAAGTAGCTCCACCCTCCCCCCTCTGCAGTGAAGGGAGGGAGCTGCCCTTCCTTAGCACAATTTTGAGGCCGAGCCTGGTCACTTACAGAATAAGTTTAGTCTGGGGGTTCCTCTCATTTACATTGTTGTCACCATTGTGTATACTGTCTTCCTGGCTCTCAAGCAGTGTCTCCTGAAAACAAAGTTATTCTTATCCACAAAGGGGACAGCAGATTTTGGGGGGTTTCCTCCAGCTGACAGAAAGGAAATGGATTGGGTATTTTTAGTGAGCTCCTATTTCTGCAGTCACCTGGGTAGGGCCAGCAACGGAATGAGCTTGCGAGCGCCTCTACCCAGAGCTTCTGGCTTGGCTTTCAGAGCTGCCAAGGCGAGATTTACAGCGTGAAACGTCGCTGCAGGCATCCAATCACATGAGAAATCCTGTGGCCTGGCCTGCCAGGATCTCACGGTGATCTGCTTCCCTCACCATCCCACCTGGTTCTCTCACTGCATAGACCTAAGCATCTCAGCTTTTAGCTGGACTCAAACAATCCCCCTGACTCTACGTGACAGTAATCTCCTTGCCTTATGTGGGGCCAGCTAAATTAGTTTTAATTCCATTAAAGCCAATCAACATTTCTAAAAGTTCTTATCACCCACAAACTGTAATGCATGGCCTTAGAGAAGACACCAGTTTGGAGACCTGCTACCTTCACAGAGCTTATGTGTTTTATTGAGGGAAAAGACACAAACACAGATAATTATAATGGATGATGACATCAGATAAAGGCATCAGAGAGAGGCAAACAAAACAACTTCTTTGTGAATTAGGAAAGGGATCCAGAGAGGAAGGGGTGAACTCTGCCATATCCAAGGTGTTTCCAGCTCTAAATCTTGGAATATCTTTCCCATGACTGTTTAAAAGAGGGAAGCTTAGGAAAACATAATTGGCTAGAGATGGAGGTGGGCCTAAAGCTCTCCTCCAAGAATTAGGCTGAAAGGCTTGACTTGGCAGTCTTCAAGCTAAGGCAACACAGATATGGGTCCACTGAAACTTGGGGTCAGATTCCTAAGGCTCTGTAGGCAAGGGAAAGGCACTAAAATGGAGGACTTAAATCTTTATGTAAATTCTTGTGATAAATTCTTTATGATAAATTTGAGCCACTGAGTTTGAAATGCACAGGAAAATGCCTTGCACAAGAAACTGCCCTCAAGGAATTTATAGTCTTTTGGAAAATTAGGAGTCAGAGTTTTGGAGGCTGCTTGGTACCCTGGAGAGCACCTTAGCCTAGAAGTCAAAGACTAATACCCATTCATTACTGGGCAGCTAGGTGGCACAGTGGATAGCACGATATGCCATCTGACCTCAAACACTCACTAGCTGTGTGACCCTGGGCAAGTCACTTAATCCTGTGTGCCTTAGTTTCCTCATCTGTAAAATGAGCTGGAGAAGGAAATGGCAAACTACTGTAGTATCTTTGCTAAGAAAACCCCAAAATGGGGTCACAAAGAGTTGGACAAGAATCAACAATAAAAACAAAAAAAAGCACCCATTACTAGTCTCACTTGCTATATAGACAGGAACAAGTCATTTATGCTCTTGAAATCTTGGATTCCTCATCTGTAAAATAAAGGAAGTGAATCATCTCTAAGGTCCCTTTCAGCTCTGACATTTTAGGTTCTAAGGCCCTCCTTCACATCAGACTTACAGTTTGATTAATTCCTGAGAAACTAGAAGAAGGCCCCCAACATACTGAGTAAACTCTCTGTGTCTCCCCGTTTATGGGAGTACACAGACAAGAGTCACACAGGGTGGGCAAGCCTGGGTGAGTTGCAACCTGCATCATTGAAAGGAGTATTTATGGGCAGCTAGGTGGCACAGTGGATAGAGCAAACTGGCCCTGAAGTCAGGAGGACCTGAGTTCAAATCCCACCTCAGACCAAACACTTGACACTCACTAGCTGTGTGACCCTGGGCAAGTCACTTAACCCCAATTGCCTAAAAAAAAAAAAAAAAGAGGATTTACAGTAATGAAAGCAAAGATTCATCAAAGCAGGAGGGCGAGTTCCAGGTCTCTTTCTTCATGTGTTTGTTCTCCCCTTTATGAGATGTTACTCTTCTGCTCTCCAGGAGGCTGGGTCCAGGAACTATTGTTGCTCCTACAGATTGCACATTTTCTATTCTAGGATTCCATGAAAACAATTTGAAAAATAAAAGTATTTCCTCCTTTGTCACTGACCTGGATAAAAGATAGTTGACTCCTATGCCAAAGTAAATTAAGCAGAGCATGTATCATGAAATTCCACTTCCTCAGGGCTGCACTATTTGCAGAAGTTACTTATGCATGACTTGCCCATAATTTGTTATTGAGTAGTCCCATGACATAGCGGATGGGGGAAAGGGCAGACGCCAGCCTTGGAATTAGGAAGATGTGGGTTCAAGTTCTGCCTCTGACACATACTAGTGTATGACCACGAGCAAATTACTTAACCTCTTAGAGCCCCAGCCAGTTAACTTTAAGACCATAAATCCCAGATAAGTTGATTAATTACATTGGTGGAGGAATTTTCAACATTGGAAGATCTCTACACTGGTGACATCATTGCTCTAATTGTTTTTTAACTTTTGGTGAGGCAATTGGGGTTAAGTGACTTGCCCAGAGCCACACAGCTAATAAGTGTTATGAGTCTGAGGCCAGATCTGAACTCAGGTCCTCCTGACTCCAGGACTGATGCTCTATCCACTGCACCACCTAGCTGCCCCTCTAAATTTTTTTTAAAATGCTACCAAATGTAACAAAAGACAGTGGGCTGAAGTTTAGCCTAATGATCTCCTTTCATGGACTTCAGCCACAACTGCTCAATGAAGTATAAACTTATTGAGGGGAAGGGTGTTTTTTTTTTTTACTTACATGCCCAAAGCTTAGCATAGTGCCTGATACCCCTGCCTCCCACCTTAATAAGTAGGAGTGAATGAAATGCCTCATCTACAGATGCCTGGGATAAGGCTGGGGAATTGTATGGAGTGTGAGTTTATCCTGGCCCTGGGGAGTTGATCACCAGGTATTTATTGACCCTGACACCCAGCCTAAATGTTTCCAGACCTCTGGCCCTTACTCCCAGTGTTTAGAGTGAGAAGTTATAGATAGTGACATTTTATGGCTGACATGCTCCCTACCTGCTGCCCTCTTAATCCTTGTGATATGGAGTTGTTACTTCCTAAGAGAACACTCCTTTTCCACTTGCCTCTCTATGACCTCTCATCTCTCTCCAGATTAGCCCTACTTCTCCCTAAGCCCTATGTCCAAATCTTCAGTTCTGTAATATACTGGCCTACTTTCTCAAGAAATTCAGGATTTGGCTCATATTCTTCACCTCCACCTTCAGCCCTGTCTTCCTACTTGAGGACTTCAACAGGCACTTTGGTAACTCCTCGGACACAATCTGATCTCCTACTACTACTTTGTTAACCCTTTCAACTTCTGTGATATTTTTTCTCTTCACTTCACTTGAGTCATCCACAGTGATGGTAGTCATGTTTTAGATCTCACCATGCCATAATCTTGTATTCTGAAATTCTACTTCCTTATCTTAATTTCCTTCCATTTATGTCTAATCTGGGATATGTGGTGTAATAGAAGGAGTATTTGAGATGAATTAAAATCCCAGCATTACCACTTACTAGGAAATGACCTTGGAAACCTAAAACCAAAGGGAAGCATGATAGGTCATGGAAAGGTTGTCATATAGAGGGAACAGAGGGGTTAGATTTGTTTTGTTAGCCCCAAAGGGCAGAATTAGAGTAAATGAAAGAATGCTCCAGGGAGGCCAGGATGGGCTTGGTGTAAGAACAAACTCCTAAGGATCAGAGCCATTTGAAAGTGGTGGTGGGGCTGCCACCAAAGGTAGTTCCTTTGGGTTCTTCCTGAGGAGGGTTCCTCCTTACTACAGTCTTTAGGCAAAAGCCAGCTAGCATGCACAAAATACCGACTATGTGCCAGACACTGTGCTAAGTGCTAGGGATACAAAGAAAGGCAAAAGAAAGCCCTTGCTCTCAAGGAGCTTGACGTCTAATGAGGAAGACAACATACAAACAACTACAGGCATACTTCATTTTATTGTGCTTCACAGACACTGCAGGGTGTTCTTATTTTTTTTTTTTTAACAAATTTAAAGTTTGTGGCAACTCAACAATGAGCAAGTCTATCGGCGCCATTTTTCCAACAACATGTACTCACATCATATCTCTGTGTCATATTTTGGTAGTTTTCATAATATTCCAAACTTTTCCATTATTATGATATGTGGTATGGTGATCTGTGATCAGGGATCTTTGATGATACTATGGTATATGAACTGATTCATATAATGCTATGAACTCAATAAAGGGATGTGTGTTCTGACTGCTTCACTGACCAGTATCCCTATCTTTCTACCTCTCCTTAGGCTCCCCTATTCCCTGAGACACAACAATATTGAAACTAGGCCTATTAATAACCCTACAATGACCTCTAAGTGTTCAAGTGAAAGGAAGAGTCAGTGCATGAGGCAGACTTCATTGTAGTCTTTTAAGAAATTGCCACAGCCACCCCAACCTGCAGCAATCACAACCCTGATCGTCAACAGCCATCCACATTGAAGCAAGACCCTCTACCAGCAAAAATGTTATGACTTGCTGAAGACTCAGATGATGGTTAGCATTTTTTTTAGCAATAAAATATTTTTAATTAAGACATTTACATTTTTAGATATAATACTATTGCATACTTAAGAGACTACAATATAGCATAAACATATATTTTATATGTACTGAGAATATTGCAATATTTGCTTTATTGCAGAAGCCTAGAACTGAACCTGCATATCTCTGAAGTATGCCTGAATATACAAACAAGATATATACAGAATAAATTGGAGATAATCAACAAAGGTAAGGCACTAACATTAAGGGAGATCAAGAAAGGCTCCTTATAGAAGGTGGGGCTTTAGCTGAGACTCAAAGGAAGTCAGGGAAGCCAGGAAGCAGAGACAAGGTGGGAGAGTATTCCAAACATAGGGGACAGGAAATGAAAATGCCTGGAGCTTGGAGATGCAATGTCTAGTTTGAAAAACAGCAAGGAAGTCATTGTCACTTGATGGCAGAGTAAGATTTAAGAAAACTGAAAAGCAAGGAAGGAGGTAGGTAATAGAGACCTTCAAAAGATATGCTTCAGAAAATGCTCTAAATCACTATTGATTAGAGAAATGCAAATCAAAACAACTCTGAGGTACCACATCACACCCATCAGAATGGCCAACATGACAAAACAGGAAAATGATAAATGTTGGAGAAGATGTGGGAAAATTGGAACACTAATGCGTTGTTGGTGGAGTTGTGAAATGATCCAACCATTTTGGAGAGCAATTTGGAACTATGCCCAAAGGGCTATAAAAATATGCATACCCTTTGACCCAGCAATAGCACTTCTAGGGCTATATCCCAAAGAGATCACACAAATGGGAAAAGGACCCACATGTACAAAAATAGTCATAGCAGCTCTTTTTGTGGTGGCAAATAATTGGAAATTGAGAGGATGCCCACCAATTGGGGAATGGCTGAGCAAGTTGTGGTATATGAATGTGATGGAATACTATTGTGGTATAAGAAATGATGAACAGGCTGACTTCAGAAAAACCTGGAAAGACTTGTATGGTCTGATGCTGAGTGAAGTGAGCAGAACCAAGAGAACATTGTACACAATAACAGCCATGTTGTGTGATGACTAATATTGATAAACTTAACCCTTCCTGGCAATACAAGGATCTAAGACATCTCCAGAGGCCTTGTGAGGGAAAATGCTATCCACACCCAAAGAAAGAATTATAGAAGCCGAACTGTTATTTTTTTTTCTCTTCTGTTGAGTTTTGTTTCCTCTTTCTGATGGTTCCTCCTATTGATTTTAATTTCTACTTACAACACCACTAATGTGAAAATATGTTTAATATGAATGTAAATGTATAGCCTATATCAGATTATGCGCCATCTTGGGGAGGGTGGTGGGGAGGAAGGGGGAGAAAAATTTTAAACTCAAAAACATATGGAAGTGATTATTGATAAATTAAAAAAATTAATAAAAAAATAAAATTTAAAAAAAGATATGCTTCAGGTTTTATTTTTTTATGCTGGAGGCAAGAGAGAGCCATTGGAATTGACTGAATTGGAGGAAGTGGTGGTGACATGGTCAGATTTGCACTTTAGGAAGATAAATTTGGCAGTTCAGTAGAAGATGGACTAGAGTGGGGAGAGATTTGTGACATAGAGACCAACCAGAATCAGGGTGGTAGAAATATCAGAGGAGAGAAGGAGGTATATACAAGAGATATTATGAAGGTAGAAATCACAGGCCTTGGCAATTGATTGGATATGATAGGTGAGAGAGAGTGAGGAGTCCAGAATGACACTTAGGTTGTGAGCCTGGGCCCTGAGAGAATGGTGATACCCCCCACAGTAATAAAGAAGTTGGGAAGAGGGGAGGGTATAGGGAGAAAAGACAATGCATTCAGTTTTGGACATGGTGAGTTTTAAGATGCCTACAGTACATACAGTTTAAGATGTCCAATGAGCAGTTGGAGATACAAGACTGGAGGTCAAGAGAGAGGTTAGGGCTGGACAAATCTGAGAATTATCTGCACAGAGATGATTATGTAATCAATGGAGGTAATGAGATCTCCAAGTGAGATAGTATAGAGAAAGAAGAAAAGAGGGCCCAGGACAGTTTTTGGAGACCCCCATGGTTAGCGGGCATTATATATGGGTGAAGGTCCAGCAAAGGAGACTGAGAAAAAACAATCAGACACATAGGAGATCTCAGTCTTGATTCTGAGGTTCTGGATTCTGTAAATTGCCCAAAGTCATATAGCTTCTTATGATGAGAGCTGGGATTAGAACCAAAGAACTATAAAGCTCAGTGATGGAAAGATTTTTAAAGATTATATTATCCAACCACCTCATTTTACAGATAAGGAAAATGAGGCCTGCAGACAGGTAGGGATTTACCAAGTTCACACAAAATTAGTGGCAGAGCTGAGTCTAGAAGCCAGATTTCATGATTTCAAGTCATTATCCATCATTTAACAATTTATTAAGCACCTTCTATGTCTAAGGCATCATGCTGGTTATTGGGAAGACACAAAAGAAGTTGTTATCCCTGTTACCAAGGAGCACAAACTCTAGCAAAGGAGTAGGGTACATACACAAATATATAATCCTATACAAAAATCACACTGTCACAAGTACAATAATCCCCATTTTGGACCTTAGTTTCCTCCTCTTTAAAAATTAAGGGATAGGGTTAAATGACACCTAAGTGCTGTCCTAGATTTTTAAAGTTTAGCAGTCAAAGGGAGAAGGAAAATGATATGGTAGCTTGATGGGGTAGAAGGCCCAGGGACTTTTTTGATGGGTTTGGGAGATCTAAGCATATTTCTAAGCAGTTGGGAAAGTTGGTGGGCAACTAGGGATGCTAAGAGAGAAGGGATGACTGCTGAAGCAAAGTCCTGGAGGAAGCTAGAGGGGAGGAATGGGATCAAGAGCACAGGAGGGATTAACCTCTTTTATGACTAGCAGAAAGTAAAGGATGGTGATGCTGTGAAGGTCTGAAGAAAGGACAATGGGAACTGAGAGAATATATGCTGAATATCTTCTCATGGAATTAATGCATGGCACTAGATTATTGATGGTAGAGAAGGAAGGGAAGAAAAGGCTTGGAATGGTCACTGTGAGGAATGAGATTGGACTTAACAAAAGCAAAATAGTTAGAGAGTTGTCAAGTAGCAAGAGAGGACCCACTGGAGATGATTAATTTTTGTAGTGGGTGAAATCAGATTAATTTCTTGACTCTTTTCAATGACATTGAGCAGCTTGAGAATAAGGGTAGAAAAAACTGGACATTGAAGTTTAACCTAGGGATGAGAATTTGGGGGCCAAGAAGAGTAGAAGTTCCAGGGGCAAGAGAGTCTAGGGTAAGTAACTAGGGTAGTGTCATACTATGGGACCAGGGCATGGTGTGGAGGCAAGTGAAGTTAGAGTGGGTGATACAGACTCTCAAAATAGAATGGGTCAGGGGACCAAAGATCTCAATAAGGATGAAGAGTCAATTTAGCTTGATTCAGAGAAAGGAAGACATGGAAAAAAGGAGATTGTGCCTAAAGAGTAGAATTGAAAAATTCAGGAGATTTGACCATATTGATATGTGATTGAAGTGGGAAAGAGAAGGTGGTTGCTGGAATTGAAGTGGCTGAAAGAACGAGAGGTCAGATTGCTAAAAGGGTCACAAACACAAATATAAGTTCCTGATGGCAAGAAATGGTGTGGAAAGGAAAACCACGAACTGATAACTAAAGTCACTGATAAAGCTGGGAGAATGAACTGCAAATAGGTAGATGACCACAACAAAGATGATGAGATGGTGGTTTACAAAGGGACTGCATAGATTCTGAAAAAAGAAAGGTCAGTGAGGAATAAGCCTGGACAAAAGGTTGGAAAATAACTGGAAATAACATTTGGAAATGAAGCACTCCTCCTACTGGACCTGTAAGTTTGGAATAATTGGAGAAGGAATGGCCACCAGGAGAAGGTTACAAAGTGTATGATGTCCTCACTGGAGAGCCAGGTTTCCATTAAATTGAGGAGATGGAAGGAGTGTTGGTTGAAAAGCTAAAGATATAGGACAGTTTGTCACAAGAGAGGCAAATTACAAAGGGAATAGTCTATGAAAGGTGTATTTCATATTGGAGTGGGGCTGGGGAATTAGAGGAGTTACTAATTAGCATATGGGCTCAGGTGTGGGAGGAGGTATCACTGGGATGCTTCTTGCATCTATAGTAAGGCATTGAGAGTAGATGATTGAAATTGAGGAGCTACTTGAATGGGATGGTAAATTGGTGCAGCAGGCTTATTTGATGGCAGATGCACAAAAGTTATCTGTTCTTAAATTCCAAATAGATTTTGGAATGTTGGTATTTGCTTTGCAAGGTATGCTTTTCTTCATCATGAGAGCTGAAATTTGGAGTCTGGGAATACAAGCTAGAGCCTGGTCTAGTAACTCATTGGCTATTATTAGTTCTGTTCCCTTAGAGTACACTAGTTCAATTGGAATAGACTAAGTTATTTGAATTGTCTTCACATTTTTAAAGTTAGCTCTGTTTCCCCCCTGATACCACAGGTAAAATTGCTGAAATCAACATGCAAATGCATGCAAATGCCAACCAAATCTGTGCCCCTGAATTTTCCTGTGGTAGAAAAATATAGTTGTCTCATTTGGGACCAGCTGTCTTTTTCCAGGCCTGGACAATTTTTCTGTATAATACCCTGGCTGATTTTAGAAGCCCAGAAGTACCTGTTAACCCAGATGTTGGGGAAGTGGGATGTAAATAGGATTAAATTCAAGGCCATCAACAACAATCCCACATCAGTGAACTCTTAACAAAGTGGGCCCATTAAATATTTGTGAAGATTGAGTTTCCCTAAGAAGAAAGTTGTTCTATCTATATTGAAGGGCAGAAAGCCACAATGGTTTCATCAAAACCAGCAGGTGCTTCATCATGTGTTTATTTTTGTGTGGGTCCCAAGAGTCAGCTGCACATCCCTGCAAATCTTGTCTTGTTTGTTTGTTTCTTAAAAGCAGAATCATAGATGCCTAGTGTTAGAAGGGACCTGAGAAAGCATCTAGTTTTTTTCTTCCTTCAGAAAACTTAATTCCAACCCACCTTCCTGTGTTTCACATTCCATTTAAAAAACAATAGCAACAACAACCTGGATATTCAGTTCCATAAACATTTATCAAACACCTGCAAAAGATCCTGTGTTCTGGGATGGGGATGTAAAGAAAGCTATAAGTCCTGGGACTGATCTCGGAGTTTAGAGTTAGTGGAGACCTAAGCTGTAATGATGGCTGACATTTCTATGTGCTTTAATATGTTATCTCATTTGATGCTTACAACAACCCTGTGTGGGAGGTGCCATTAACATCTCCATTTTACAAGTGAGGAAGCTGAGACTGAGAAAGGTTACATGACTTGGCCAGGCATGGTAGCAAATAGCTCTAATCCTTACCAGGAAGGCTGACGCTGGCAGATTGCTTAAACTCTGGAGTTCTGAGCTGCAGGGGGCTAAACTGATGGTATGTTCTTAGTAAGTCTAGCATCAATATAGTAAGCTCTCAAGAGATGAGGGGTGCCCCCCCCACTTCTCAGGTTGCCTAAGGAGGAGAAAAGCACTGAGATTGGAAACAGAGCAGGTCAAAGCTCCCATGCTGATAATTAGTGGGTTCTGGCTGTAATTTTTTAAATTAAAACAATTAAATGACTTACTGAGGGTCATACAGCTAGTACAGATATCTAAAACAGGATTTGACCCCACATCTTCCTGTCTCCAAGTCCAGTGCCCTAACCATTGTCACACACTGTCTGATTGTGGGCTGCTGAAAGTTGCAGGAATGCCACAGGATGGGCTGCTGGGCAAGAACTTGGAGGTATGCTCAAAAAGAACTCGGTATCTTTGTGCCCCCCAGCCCAGCTCTCTTACCCTGCCTCCTGAGCTAACATCCTTTGAGGAGAGTTATGGCCCATGACACTTTGCTGTTAAAAGCCTGAACCTGTCCAGATTTACAACTGAAGCCAATCTTTTGAAACCCTCTTGGATTCATGCTTTAAGTCTGGGGCTAGACAACTCAAGTGAGTAACTCAGTGCATCAGAACTGTGGCTGAGGATCTCTGCAAATTCTTGGTAGGCTTATTTTATGTACAACGGTTTGAATTCAAACCACTAGCTTTGAGTGTGCTTTTGCCCAAACCCGTGCAAAGATTCAAGCAGGGGCTTTGACTTTACAAAGGTTGGCAGGGAGAGGTTTTGATTTCTAAATCCGCATCTTGCACTGAGCTCATTCCCAATGCAGGCTGAAAGGAGAGGCCAGGAGAGGAGAGGGGATTAAGTGGCATGCCCTGTGGGGGGTAGAGGGGGAGAGGACAAAGCTCCCCCTTTGCCTTTGTTTCCTAGTCATTGGAAGCAGTGGGAACCAAGGAGCCACTCTATGGACTTCATTAAGAGAAGAACCACTTCTCTTCTAAAGGTTACATAGTCTACAAAATTAACCTGAAATCCTTTAACTTGGGGCTGTGCAGAAACTCATTTATTAATAAGGGATGAACCAACTTCTTATAGAATCAGAGAGATCATCTACTCCAAACTCCTCATTTTACTGAGAAAATCAAGGGATGTGGAAGGGAAGAAAATTGTTCAAGATCACTCATGTGATGAAATGATAAAGTAAGAATTCCTGATTTTGCGGAGCTTGGCATTGGAAATTATTTTTTCCAATGTTCAAATACTTAAAAAAAATAATGATTTTACTGATAATAACAGCCAACATTTCCATAGCATCTTTAATTTTACAGAGCACTTTCCTCAAATGATCCCTGTACATGAGGCAAGTATCATAATTCCCATCTTATAGATGAGGAAACTGAGATTCAAAGTGGTTTAAAAAAAAATTACCTGTCATTGCAAAAGTTGTCTGTGGCAAAACCATAATACATAAAGCAAAATCCATTCTTCTGATGGCAAATCAAGTGATCTTTGCCTAATACCACATTGCTTCTGTTTCATTCAACAAGTATTTATTAACATGTTCAATTAATATGTGTATTAGGTGCAATTCACTATGCTAGGCCCTGGGGATCCACAGACAAAAGCAAAAGGAGTTTTACTCTCCAGGAGCTCACATTCTACTCAGGAGACAAAACAAGTACACAAAGTAAAAACAAAGCGCATACAAAGAGTACAAAGTAATTTGAAGAGGAAGAGAGTAGTAACAACTAGGCAATGGGGATCAGAAAAGGCTTCTTATAAAAGGAGGCAGCTGAGGTGTAGCTTAAAAAAGTTAGGAATTCCATGAGGCAGAAATAAGGAGGGAGTGCATGTCAAACATGGAGGAATGAATACTTATTCAAAGCCACAGAGGAGGGGGATGGATAGGGGGGTGAGTGACATGTTCAGTGAAGATCAGTCTGGCAGCTGTGGGGAGGGTTGATTGGAAAGAGGAGAGAATGGAAGTAGGAAGACCACTTAAAAGACTATTACAACAATCCAAGGGACAGAGGATATAAGGTTTGAACTAGGAGAGAGGCCATGCGAAATTAATAGATGACAGAGATGATATGGAAAGATGCACTTCTCCATTCAATTCATCAAACACTTATTAAGAGTCTATGGTGTGCAAAGGTACTGTGCTAGATACCAGGAATAAAAATAATAAAAACAATAATAATAATAATGATGATGATAAGAGGAAATAGTTCTGGCTCTCAAGGACCTTACATTTTACTAGTAGACTATAACATGAGCAAAGACAAGTTGTAAAGAAAATAGTAATCTAGGGGTAGATGTGGGAACTCAGGGCAAAGAGCACCAGTTCTAGGTCTTTTGGGAAGACTTGGGTGGAAGTCACAAAGGATAGACAAGCGTGGATAGGTTGCACTCTGCATAATGGAAAGGAACACCCAACTAATTTTTCCTCCATTAGAATTGTTATGGGAGAGATATCTCCTCTCTGAGTTCATGTGGCAGTTTACTGCTGCCAAAATATATTCACCACAACATAGAAATTATAGAAGTAAAAACCTAGGTTTTATTATTATGCTCAAGCACTGGTTCAGGTCTCAGGGAAAATCTGAACCCCCACTGAGATTTAATAAGTCCTCTTATAGGCAGAATTATATCAGAGTAACAGAGAAACAATTATTTTATATATTGCAATCTTTTGTACTCTTTTTAGGCCATAAAAGTTAAAGAAAAGGTAGATCTATACTAGCATACTGCCTTCCATATCATAAAAGTTGAACAAACTTAGTTAAAAAGAGTCATAATCTCATATATCCTATAAGGAAACAAACCATATCAAACAAACTTTACAAGTAAACTAAATCAGGTTCCAGATGAAACTACATTTACGTAGTTCACAAATAGGTTAATTGAAGGGAAAGATTTACATGTCACCAAGAAAATCAAGAAGATCCCATGTCAGGGAAATCCCTCCTTCAACAATTAATCAGGGGAACTAACAAATAACACAATCACTTTGACTCCCCTTTGACTTCTGAGGAATGTTAAACAGTCTTCCCTTATTTTATGAATCAGATTTTGTCCAGGTAAGGTTAAAGTTAAACTTTTAATTAACCAAAATTTGCAGGAGGAATGGCCCTGAGTCCCAAATAATAAAATGAAATAAAAAATAAAAAATTCCTATCATGTAGAATGTAAGCTCCTTGAAGGTAGGGACTGTTTCGGCTTGTATTATTAATGTCTTCCCAGTGCTTAGAAAAGTCCCTAGTACATAGTAAATGCTTAACAAATGCTTGTTGACTTGGCTTGACTTGACTACTCTAGATATACCTCCTGCTGGGTGAGCTCTATTGAGTGTTCAGAAAGACACACGTTAAAATCTGAGCAATAGATATTCTTCATTTGCTCTTTCCTGTGTGAATGGAGAAGATGGGCTCCTTTGAGTGATAATATATCTCTTCCAAGATTCTCTCCAGTGTGTTGGGACTTGATGCAATCAACATAATGTAGAGAGGACAGACAGGACTACTAGAGGTCCTCACCATCTACTGGGAAGCTTTTCTTGACCTGTGCTTTTCACTGGACCTCCATCCTAGTGGTGAATACTTTAGGTGAGCATATGACTTCCTATTTTACGCCTTGCCTGATGTTTATTATCCAAGAGTTATTGATGTTGTTACATCTTCCAAGGAATCTTGAATGATCTTGACAAAAGGATGGGAGAAACTTTGTTGTAAAAGAGCCTGAAAGGTGAGTTCTTGTTCCTAGATGAATGCTTTTTTCACAATCAACAAATAACAAGCATAGAGGGATCTTATGATATGCTTAAGATCTCTTTATCTTGCAGTCAGCTGTGATGTTGATCCATCATTGAGTTCTGCTTAGTAAAGCCTGCTTGTTCCTTCTTAATGTCCTCATCCAGGATGCCTTTAATTTGTATATAGGTGCCTCTCATAAAGATTTTGTGTAAATGGTAAAGTAAGCATGTAAGTCAGTTGTTGCTGATGTTCTCTGTCTTCTTTTTTGAGGGATCAATAAGGTCTGACATTTTCCTCTTCAGTATTTTCTCCTCCTTTAGCCATCTTGTAATTTAGTCCTTAAATTAATTTCTTCACAATTGTAAATACTTCCAGGACATATCTCTTTCTACATGAACATGATCTAATCTGACTGCTTTTCCAATATTTAGTGCTATTTCTATATCTTCAGTAAGCACCTCAGGGACTGTGATGTTAGGGTCCAAGAGTGGTGGTTTGACTATCCTTGATAGAGAAAACTGTTGTGACAGTTTGTGTAAATCTTTTCCAGGGGGTACTATGTAATAAATCTGAAAAGGTAGGTGGGAGCCAGATTGTGGAGGACTTGAAGTGCCCAGGGAAGAGTGTGTGTTGTATTCCAGAGGCAGTAGGTAGCCACTAAATATTTCTGAGCAGGAGAGTAACTTGGTCAGATTGTGTTTTGAGAGAATGAATTTGGCAGTTTTTTGGAGGAGGGATTGGGAAAAGGAAAAGACTGGAAGCAGAGAAACCAATTAGGAGGTTATTGCAAAAGTTCATGTGAGAGGTGAAGAGAGTCTGAACTAGGGTGGTAGCCATGTGAATGGAGAGAAAAAGACAAATGTGAAAGATGTTGTGAAAGTAAAATCAATAAGACTTGGCAATTGATTGCATTTGGGAGCTGACTCCAGATCAAGACACTGAGGAGACTGGCAACATGATGAAACACTTGGCAGCAATAGGAAGTCAAGAGGAGTGGGTTTTGAGGAAAGATAATGAGTTCCATTTTGGACTTGTTGAGTTTGAGACGCCTATGGGAAATACAGATGGAGATGCCAGCAGGCAGCTGGTAATGCAAGACTAGGGTTCAATCCCACACTCCGAGAGATTAGAGCTGGATATATAAATTTGGGAACCATCTGCATAGCAATTATACTAGAGTTTCTGGGAGTTGATGAGATCACAAGGATTGAGAGAGTACTGAGAGAGAAAAGAGCACTAAGCGCAGAGCATTGGTGGAATATGTTATCAATGAGGCAACTTCACTTAGCAGTGAAGATCACAATCCCTACATGCCTTGGTAGATAGTTATGTGATTCACTGTGACCAAAATATTCACCATAAGAAGAATCAACCAATCAAATAATTAACAAATATTTAGTAAACATCTACTGTGTGCCAGACATCATGCTAGGTGCTGGTGATAAAAATACAAAGACAGTGTTGAGATTGTGTGTTTGTCCTTCCTTCTCTAAGAGGACCATGACATCAGGGAGATGATGACATGACTTGCAGTTTACTTTGTTTGAATGAGGGAGGGCTGTGCAGAGTCATCGGCCTCACTTTCTCCTCTAGAGCCATCAGAGTCCAGTGGCCAGATATTCATCAGGACGACTGGAGAAGGCTCAGGATGCAGTGGAAGACCCTAGCCCTTTTAAGCTAAGGTTTTTTTCAGGTTCTCACTTTGAGTGAGGCAATGCCCATTCGGTGAACAGACCTCTTTAAGAAGTGAGTTAAGCGATGGCCCCTTTAATAAAAAAAAAAATCAAACTGAGAGGGGAAGACCCTCAGGGTTGCTGCCCTAAAGAGAAACAGTTACTATTTACATTCATTCTGAGCCAGGAGTATTGAGGAGAGGGCCTAGGACAGAAAGTCCGCAACACCCTGTCAAAGGATGTGATAAGGATGATGAGCCAGCCAGGAGTCTGAGAAAGAGCAGTCAGACAGGTAGGAGGGGATTAGTGTCATGCAAACCCAGAGAAGAAAGAGCAGTAATCAGGAGCAAAAGGTGGTCAGTGGTGTCAAATGCAGTAGGAATGTTGAGCAGGTTAAGGGCTGAGAAAAGACCACTAGGGTTGGCAATTAAGAGATCAGTGGTAATTTTGGAGAAAGCAGTTTCAATTGAATGATGAGATCAGAAGGCAGACTGCAAAGGGTTGAGGAGTGAGAAGAGAGAAAGAACAAGAAAGTGTAGACAGCTTTTTCTGGAGTTTGGCTGAGAGAGGGAAGAGAATCTATCAATATATAAAAAGAACCTGGGATACCACTCCCCCCCCCACATTCACTAATGGAAGTTTATAAGCAAAGGGAAGACATGCATATATTTGAACTACATGCGTAGTAAGGAAGTTGGAAACAGGAGGTCAGATAGGTAGAAAGAGAACTTTTTGAGGATAGTGCCATAGAAACCCAAGTAGGAGAGAATGCCTAAGAGAAGGGAGTGGTAAATAGTGTCAAATGCCATAGAGAGGTTGATAAAGATGAGGACTGAGAAAAAGCCATTGAATTTAGTAGATTGAATTTAATATTGAATTTAGTAAATGGGCAATTGTTGGTCACCTTGGAAAGAGCAGTTTCTGTTGAGTGGTGGGATCTGAATCTAGGTTGCAAAAAGCTGAAAAGTAAGTGAGAGGGTGAAGAAGTGGAAGAAATTATTATAAATAGCTTTTTTTTCCTAGCAGTTTGGCCATCAAAAGTAGAAGAGGTATAAGACGATATCATAAAGGAACAATGCAGTCAAGCATAGGTTTCTTTGTTTTTTTTTTTAAATGAAGATCTGGGCATGTTTATGGGTAGTAGGGAAAAGTCCATGAATAAAGACAGATTGAAAATTATAAAGAGAGAAGGGATGATTGAAAGGGTAACCTAATTGAGGAGATGAAAGGAAGTGGTAGCAAGGGCACAGACAGAGAGGTTTGTATTGGCAAGGATAAGGACCATTTCTCCTTCAAACACTGGAGCAAAGGAAGGGAGAGTGAGAGATGATTTTGGAGGGGACTTCAGGGGTAAAAGTAGAAGATAAAGAAGCTCCTAAATATAGGCGTCCTCTACTGACAGTGACGAGGGAAGAGATGGTATTGGCAGCTTGAGGAGAGGAGATGTTTGGAACAGATGCTGTGGGGAGTGTAAGAGGGAATCAATTAGGAAAAGGAACAGGATTGCCGTGCAGCAGTGAGGGTTCAGTTGAGATTAAATAGCATGAATTTGGATCCTATCAGCATGGTTGTACCACTAGCATCATTCACTAGCTTGTGAATATCAGTGGAGAATGGAAATGTTGAGACATTGTAAGGTTGGATTTGGCAGTGATAGGATAGAGTGGTGATAAGACAGGGGGCAGGAGATGTAAGACTAGAAAACAGCTTAAAGGTTAAAGCTTAAAGGATGACTACAGCATAAAGATTTTGAAGGGAGAAAAATAAGGCCAGAGAAGAGGTTTTGAACTGGGAAAGCATGGAGGACTGTAGTTTAAGGAGGTTGCAGGGAAAACAAAGAATAGGATCTTGTAGCTTGGGCTGGAAAAAGTCTTAGAGGTCATTCAATCTAATCCCCTAATGTTTCAGATGAGAAAACTGAGGCCCTGATATTTTAAGTGATTTGCCCAAGGTCACACAGGTAATAAGCAATGGAACTAAGATTTGAACCCAAGTCCTCTGACTTCAAATTCATGTGTCTACTACTCCATATACTGCAGCTCAATTATACCCACTATTGGTTTACCCATTGACTGGGGGCTAGGGAGGGTATATTATTTAAATTCTCTAGAAACTGTGACTTAACACTACATAGTACTGCCAGAATTGTAAGCTCCTTGAGGGCAGGACTGTCTTTTACTTCTTTGTGTATCTCTAGCACTTAGCACATTGCCTGGCACGCAGGCACTCAATCAATCAACATTTATAAGCATCTAGTATGTGCTACTACTATTTTTAAGCATCTATTTTATGCACATTAATATCCTAAAAGGAAAAAAGGAAGGGAACAAACATTTATTAAGCATATATATTTTTCATCCACTTAGTGTTAGTGTGTGGATAATTAGGCTGTCTGAGAATAAAATAATCTGGAGACCTTCACCATTGTGATACCTATGTATGCTACATTGAGTGCACATATATGACATGATACTGCAGTAGCCTTAGTTGTCCACATCAGCTCAAGTGCCACCTTACTTAAGCCTATGGAAAGGCAGTGTGTCATTATATTAACTATCCAGGGAGGGAGTGTAACTAATAAGATATCCACCAGATGGAGCCATTCTCAAGCCACCAGCCACAGTCACCATCTCGGACTCTTTTGGGTCCACATGTACCATACCTGGGGCAATTAGAACCCCTGCTGGCTTGATTCTGAATTTAGATTAGAGGTGGCTAGGATATTGCTCATAATTATTTTAAAGACAGGAAAATCTATGGCTCTACCCTTACCCATATTTGGACTTTTCTTTCTCTAATAGGTGATCTTGAAAATAGACAATAACCTACTGTGGCCATGAAGTTTATTAGGTATCATAAAAGTAAAACAGAAAATAGTTAAGCACTCACCATGTGTGGCCTTCTTCCCAACTGTCTCCTGGAACTCCTCCAGACTACCTTCCCTGCTCTTTGATGTATTTGGCGAAAGGTCCTGAAGCCACCCTGTCTACAGATCAGGGAGAGGGACTTAGGGTGATGGTATATATATCCAGGTCTCTGGACTTCAGAATTTAAACCAGGAAAATAAAAAAAGCATTGGGAAAGAGATCTGACTTACAAGGAACCCACAAGGTTCCTTGATAACTGACAATCTCCAGCTAGCTCTGTTTCTACTCTGAATCTGCTTGCTTCTTCAGCACTGGTTTTAGCACTGGGCCTGAACATGGCAGCTGTGGACTTGGTCTGAACAAGTGGCAATCAATGCCCATAGTCTTTTCTCAATCTCCCCACTGCTGGTTCCAGATACTGTGGATAGAACCTCATGCCCAGGAGTCTTTTTCCAAAGTCAGCTGCTTTTTCTCATGGGGTGGATTGGGAGCTTCAGTCTGACTGTAATGGTTCTCTCTGTTTCTTGTACCCCAGGTGGAAGACAGGAAGCCTCCCTCAACAGTGAAAGAAAAAGAGACTTGTGCACCAACTTCCTCATATTTCACTTTCCCTGTCAGAACTTCCTAGAGATGAGAAATCACTACAGACTCCTACACCATCTGAGAGGAATCCCTCTTCCATTTGGACTTTACACTGATTATCCTTCATTACTGTGGCAAACACCTTGGAGAACTGTCTCCCTTTTTGATGATTCTTATGTAATAAAGGTCTGGCATTCATTCATACCCCTATCAACTGGCTTGGTTGACGCAACTTCTCCATGTGGAAGATCTAGGGAACTTGCTTCTGGGAGAATCATGCATGATACCATGGATGGGAAATGCCTTAAAGAGACTGTGGGGCATGGGTGGACACTGGGTAACTGGATCCAATTAGCTAACCAGTTAGCTCTTTGATCTGTTGCAGCAGCTTCAGGTACAATCTCTTTGGCCTCATTTACTCTTGTTGCTCATAGTGTCTGGTAAGAAGTCATGTAGGGAGGGAAGAGAGAAGCCTTAGGTCCTATTCCCCTCTAAGACCACAAGGCACAGAGAAACAGGTCTGGTCCTTGGCTTTATCATTTGTTCTTTTCCATGCTAGGTGAAGGGAGTGGACCTTCTGTGGCCTTGTGACTTCAAAAGGGTTCAGACCTTGGCATTCTAGCATTTCAGAATCTGGGTTCCAGTCCAACGTAGATGCCCTGAGGAGAGAAAGAGTCCCTAAGATCCCTCAAGAGTGAAAGAGGAGGGTAAGTACAAAGGTAAGCTCAAAGGGCAAGAACAATTTTATAGCCCTTTGGCCATATTTCCAAATTGCTCTGCAGAATGTTTGGATCAGTTCATAATTCCACCAACAATGCATTAGTGTTCCAATTTTCCCACGTCTTCTCCAACATTTATCATTTTCGTTTTTTGGAAACAAACCCTTATTACAGATTCACAATCAGAGGATCATTCAACATTTTTATCCATTGTTGTGTCCTTGAAAAAGGAATTGAGACATTTTGTTCTCACACAACATACTTCTCTGCTAAAACACCTAAGTCACCCCTCCTATGGGAAGTATTTCCTGAAGAATTTTGTTGATTATTAACAGCAAGGAGGCATTTGTACTTTAACTTTTGACAAATCAATACTTCGGTGTTATCTCTTTAAAGGAATCTTGCGTTATTTTGATGCATTGAAGAGATAGACTGTCTTGTCTGAGGAGGGCCTTTAAGCCTGCATCAACAATCAGTAAACAAAATAGGAGCTTTAATTATCTGTACCTTTCAGTCAATTGTGTGATGATGAAGATGTGATGTGCCATAGAACACCATGAAATTGACATCTCATACTTTCATCAAGGACACTCTACATGAGCCTGCAAATAATTCTCATAAGGATTTTGTAGAGAATGGGAAAGCAAACACATGGGTTGGAATTGACTGATATTTTTTCATTCATTCTTTTTTTTTTTCATTTAGTAGTCAAAGCATTTATAATTCTCCCCCCCCCGCCAGTATCTTTTTTTCTTTCAGTTTTTTTGAGAACTGATCCCTCAATACTTTCAAACTTCTTTGCCTCCTCAGTGTATACACCTACTCTTCCCATTGTCCTTAATCAGGCTGCAAAGACTCCAAGCATAAGTTTGGTGAGATACTATCCCTGTAATTCCCAAACCAGCCCATTGAGATTGATAGTGTTGCCAGTTCCCAGACTGGCAATGGGACCAATCATGAATTTTTCAGCTGCAGCCATTGATAAAAGACCATCTACTAAACCATAAAAAGGATGGCCATTTAAAATGGTGGCAGAAGTGTCCTCACCAATGACATCATGGGCTAATCTTTTGGCCCCATTGCAATAATTGTTGCTATTATATTTAATGCTTATTTAGTTGTATGATTTTATTTAGTAATTCTGTAATCACACCATGATATAAGCCTCTGTCAAATGGAGGAGGGGGGGAATCATTTTGGGAGCCCACAATCCCTCACCCGTCTCCCCGGCAGGATTATTGAGGGTATTAAATGAGCGTAGAAAGGCAATGCCTGTTGGAAAGTATAAGGCAATGTACAAATGGAACAAATGATAATTGCTAGGTCTTACCCAGAGTCCTTTTGACAAATATCCAGAGGAGGTTTAACAGTGGGCAGGCTGAGAGAAGCTGGACATTGTGGGAGTTTGCCTCACTCTGCCTCTCAATGACCAATGCCTCTCTGCCTCTACTAGGGACCCCTTCCCAGGCTATGCTGCTGTGGGGTGTCTTGCCCCTGGTATTCTTCCAGCCTAGGAGGTCCCCAACCCATATGGGGAGTCCCTTCAGCCACACAGAGCATAGCCAGCCTTGGATAAGAACTGTCTCTTCCTCCCATGTCGCCTCCACACACTTCCCCCTCCCACTTGTGTCCAACTGTGCCTGGTTATAATTTCAGGCTGTGAGGGCTTGAGGGTCTCTGTGATGACCATTTCTGTCCTGGTTTCCATGGTGACACCTGCACTTTGACCCCTAGCCTTTCTCTGTTCCCAGGGCAGAATAAAGAGGTCTTCCAAGTGGAAATCCCAGTGTTGGGGCCAAACTGGGTACCTCTGGCATTGTGTGTATGTGTGTGGGGGGAGGGGGTGTTCTCCTCCTCCTCCCTCCCAGCCAGTCACAGAGAAGGGTCTTAAGAGATGGGAATCTGGCCTTCAGGCCCTTCACCTTCTCCCCTCTGACTGTGAAAGAGAAGGCAATGAACAGCCAGGAGGCCACAATGCATGGACGTTATTGGCAAATAAGGGGCAGTGGAAAGAAAGCCAACAATAAAAAAAAAAAAAAGAGAGTGGGGGGTGGGGGATGTGCTGGGATATAGGAGAGGAGGAGCCTGAAGCCTGGGAATCTCCTAGGAGAGGTAAAAGGAACCACACATAGATGCACAGAGCTTGGCTAAGCATCCAATTAAGGACAGGACCTGGAACTTAGAGAATCCTATGGTGTCAAAGCTGGAAGGGAGCTTACTGATCATTGAAACATAGGAGCTAAAACTTAGAGCTGGAAGGCCCTCAGAGGCCATGTAGCCCAATCCTCTCATTTTAAAAAAGAGGAAACCGAGGCCCAGAGAGAAGTCACATTCTCAAGGTCATTTTTACACGCAGTACCAGAGCCAGTATTCAAATCCATGGCTCCTGACTCCAAATCCAGTGCTCTTCCCACAGTCTGCTTCCAGGTCTCCCTCTTGAGATGACTGTTTCAGCAGCAGGGATTGTAAAGTACTTTCTTCTCAAGACCATTCTACCCTTCCTCCAGGCAAGGGACTTCACTCTTTTCTTCACCCGTAGGACAAATTCCCAAGACTTGAACTGTCCCTCTGCAGAGATCCAGGCACTGACGGTAATCCCCCATAGGAAACTTTTGGTCTTGCCTCCTTTCCTGAATTTTCTCTGCTGGCACCCAGCCCTCCCACGTCCCCATCCTCTTTGAAAAGGGTATTAACAAAAGGTCACGTTGGTTATCCACTCCTTTACAAAGTCTCTTTCTTTAGTGCAGGGAAGGAGCCAGTCATTATTTGTTAATTTACTCAGAAAATCACACAAAGAGACAGAGGCTCACAAACACACATACACAAACACACATAAACATGTATGCAACCAGCTATGAAATAGAGTTACAAAAGTGCACGCACACACACACACACACACACACACACACACTGGTGTATACACAGTACCTCTCAAGAAAGTGACCTTCTCTGTGCTTCAGCTCCTTCCTCAGTGAAATAAGAAGGTTGAACTAGAAGGTCTCTGATGTCTCTTCCATATACACATATGCACAGGTAGAGATGTACACATTCAGAAGTAGACACATACAAATCCACACACAAAGATATACACTTACAGAAAAATATATATTCGTATGCAGAAAGATGTGAAAGCACAAGTACATCTAAACAGATCCATACCCATAAGTGCACACATGAGCATCTACACAGAGTATGTTATATATATGTGTAGACAAACAAGTATATACGCTGAGATCTATGCATACAAATGAATTTACACATAGATGTATACACACATAGAGGTGGAAATATTCATATATAGAGACATGCTTAGAGAGATATGTATATACCATATCTTTATATAGAAATATGTATAAGCATATATATACCTATATACACACAGAAATGTACACACACAAATGTGTGCAAATATATGCACATAGATGTACACATGCAAACACACACATATATAGTATGCACACAGAGATCTTTTCACATAAATGCATATACACAGATGTACATGCCTACATTTATACATAAATATACGTACAGAGGTGCATAGAGTCCCTGATTATATGTACGTATAAATACATAGGAAGAGAAATAAATTCACACACAGTAAATAGATATACACAGATGGATACATAGCTAGACACACATAGTTGCACACACACACACACACACACACACACACACACAGACATGCAGGGGAATTTGCAAGTATTCATTTGCCAATCACAGCTTTAAGGCCTATTATTGGCTGGGTATTGTGAAGGCTATGAAGATGAATAACATACAGTCCCCATCTTGTATGGGCACACTTTACACGAACACACAACTCTGATGGAAGGCAGTGCGTGATATATATTGGAGGAGTGGTATAAACTGAGTCCTTTGGGGGTTTGAAGGAGGGAAAGGTTATGATGATGTTCATGAAGAGCTAAGGCCTCCACTTCTAGAACCTCTCACCATTCCTCCATTGTGCCCAATGGCCTGGCAATTCATTGCAGGGCCCTGAACGAACATCAGAAGTTTCTGCTTATGGGAGGGTGCCACCAGAACCATTTCCAGACTGTTTTCCATTTAGAGAAGTTACTTGTATTTTGCATGTGTATGTGTGTACTTGTGTACCCACACAAACACACACACACACACACTGTACCACCTCCTGACAACTACTCCAGGAAGGCCATGGTCTAGGGCACCATCCCTCCCCACAGAATACCTTCCCAGATATGGACACTGTGGTCTGCTAATAGTAGCACTTATAGAAGCTTCCATCAAGACAGTTATATGAAAATCACATGTTAGCTTTCATAAATTTTCCTCTAGTCCATACCCTTGATAATAGTTATTTGGGTTATCTGTCTTATCTCCCCATAAGAGACTGTAAGCTCCTTGAGGTTAGGTCTTGTGTCACGTGTGACACATATTTGGGGAATGGTGTATATTATAGTATGGCTAGAGGGTGGGGCAGGTACTCATAGGGTAGCAGTGGGGGATGAGGTTGCAAAGTTGTATTGGGGCCAGATCATAATATACATCCTTAAATACAAACTACTTAAGGAATTTAAAGCCTTTCACAGTCTGGCTCCAATCTATTTACATGAATTCCTATTACTCTTCACATACTATTCCAGTCAAATTGGCTGACATGCAGCTCCTTATACGTAATATTCTGTTTCTATGATTTTATGTTGAAATGAATACTCACGTTGGGAATCCTATCTATTTAGAACCCCTAGTTCTTTACAAGGACCAAATTGTGTCAATTTATACATGAGACCTTTCTTGGTCCCTGCAGTTCTTAGTGATAACCACACTTGGTATATGCCTAACACATAGGCTAGAGACAACCACTTGGCTGATGCCCCAGGACCAGCGACCTTCAAGAGTCCCTGGATTTTACCTAGCCATTTGTTTCATTTTACTGCTAGGGCCAATCTGAGTTCTCAGTCTGAGTTGGAGAAGCTACTTCTCCATTTCTCAAATTGATTGGTTCAACATTCCCACTTGCGCTACTCTGGGGACATTCTTATTTTTGGCTTTAGTCTACGGTTTCCTCTAACAGGAGGAGAGTAAAAGAGACACTCAAGGTACAAATATAAATCGTGTATGGGACCAGTGATTTATTCCTACTTGAAGAAAGCCATGATAAGCACAAGGGAATCGTAGTACACATTACCGAATTTTAAGTAGCTCAGTTTTTACCAATAGCATTGTCAGCTATGAGGCCAATATTACGGCCTCATTGGGATATAGAATGGTTATTGCAAGGCTGCTAATTAGGCACTTCATGTTGTGCCTCTTCGTTGAGCACTATCCCAATCAAACAGCCCAGATGGGTTTTTCTGGTGGTCCTTCTCTGATGGTGATGTTTTCCTTGTCCCAAGATAGATTCTGCTAGTGCTGCTGCAATGATAATTGCTCTGGATGAAACTGTCCCTTACAAGAAAAAAAAAGTCTCTCAGGTCTTCCGTATTTTTGTCTTAGCAGTCAATCAGTGAACTCTTAGAAGATGATTTATAAATGGCCTGAAGGAACATCAGGATCCTTCGTAGTGAATAGAAATAGTGGAAGAAGGCTACTCACTACACTTTATTTTTTGTATTTGCTTATCTGTGTATATATTACTTTTCCCTAATAGAATATAAGCTCATTGAGGGTAGGTACTGTTTCCTTTTTTTCTCTTTGTTATTTCTTTCTTTCTTTCTTTTGGGGGGGTGTTTCTTTTTTTTGGAGGCAATTGGGATTAAGTGACTTGCCCAAGGTCACACAGCTAGTAAGTATGAAGTGTCTGGTCTGAGACTGAATTTGAATTCAGGTCCTCCTGACTCCAGGGCCGGTTCTCTATCCTAGCTGCCCCCTCTCTGTTACCTCTAGAGCAGTTTTTCATAAACTTTTTGGTCTCAGGACCTCTATAAACTCTTAAAAATTATTGAGCAATCCCCAAAGATTCTGGCTTATGTGGGCTATAGGTATTAATATTTACTGTATTAGAAATTAAAACATCTTAGTATTATGATCAAGTTGACAAGCTTTTATTAAGCACCTACTATGTGCCAAGTACTATACTAAATGCTGAAAATACAAAGAAAGGCAAAAATTTAGTCCCATCTCTCCAGGAGCTCATGCGGCAAATAGTTTTGACTTTGCAGAGTCCCTGAAAATCCCTGGGGAACACTTGGGGTACCCAGATAACATTGATCTAGAGCCCAGCACACTGCCTGGAACATAGTAGGTACTTAGTAAATACTTAAATTGAATTGACTTTCTTGGTAGATAAGGAGTTGGACTTTATTCGGTAGACAGAGAGGAGCTGTCAAAGATTTATGACTAGAGAAGTAACGTGATCAGAGCTGTACTTTTAGCAGTTTAATCTGGCAAAAGTACAGCACATAGCAGGAACCAGAACCAAGACCTGGAAAATCAAATACAGAAACACAGAATTTCCAAGCTTTGAGGATTCTTGGAGGCCATCTGGTCCAATGGACAAGCATACGCTCAACTTTTGCTTGAATCTCTCCACCAATGGGCAACTCATCACCTCAAAAAGCAGCTCATTCTCCTTTCAGGAAGTTTTTATTTGATTTGATATATTTACATCAAGTAAAAGTCTGTACTTCCTTGTGACTTCCACCCATGGCTTTAAGTTTTGCCCTCTGGGGCAACCAGAACGAATCTAATCCCTGTGCCCCATAGTAAACCCTCAAATACTTGAAGGCTGCTATCATATCCCGCCCTGAATCTTCTCTGTTCCAGTCCATTTAACTGGCCCTCACATGGCCTGATCTTGATGCCCTCCTTGTCACTGTCTTCTGAATGCTCTCCAGCATATATGCTCTTCCTAAAACATGGGCCCAGAACAGCATAGTCAGGAGGATGGTACTCTCACAAGGAAAATCCCAATGTCACTTTTGTATTCATCATATGCAGCTTTGTATCAGTTATTTTTGTCTAAGTCTCAGCCCTACATTGAGATTGTAAGTCCTTAAAGAGTCATTGAATTTAGAGTTGGAAAAGACCCAGGCAGGGGCTCTCTCCAGGGAGTCTTACATCAGCTCAGTGCCTCCTGATCAGCTTTGCACTTCTGCCTGGTGTTTGTTGATCTGCTCTTTCCTCTGCTCACCAGGACAGGCTGGTGTTTCTGTTTTTCTGTTGAACTGTCTCTTTCTCTTTCCCTCCCCACCATGTTTCTTCCCTTGGAAAGTATTCCCTGTTTCCTTCAAATCTTTGCTTATTTTTTTTAAAATGCACTCGTATGATCATTTTTATCCTTCCCTTTCATTGATCTGAACAACTGAACAAGAACAAAATGAAAAATAAAATCCTTAAAACCAATGTTTATAACCCAGCATAACAGTGACTTTATAGATTGACCATGTCCCAAAATGTGTGTCTCATTCTGCATCTTGAGTCTGTCACCCCTCTGGCAGAGGTGGGGAAGAGAGAGAGAGAAGAAAGAGAAGAGAGAGAAAGAACTGGCTTTGGAGTCAAAGGACCTGTGTTCAAATGTCACCTCTCAGGCTTACTATCCATGTGATATAGAGCACATCCCTTACATGGCTCCCTTTCCTTAACTGTAACATGAAGAGTTTGGACTAGAGAGAGAGAGAAGAGAGTTTCATCTTCATTCCTTTGGACTCAAGGTATAATGAATTCCAAAGTCTAAATCTATGTTTGTACATATATTTAAAACAATACAGGTATCCTGTATTTTATGATTCATGCTTATTTCACCCTTAAGATAATCCTGTGAAGGGACAGCTAGATGACACAGTGGATAGAGCACTGGCTCTGGAGTGAGGAGGACCTGAGTTCAAATCTAGCCTCAGACACTTGACACTTATTAGCTGTGTGACCCTGGGCAAGTCACTTAACCCTGATTGCCTCATCAAAAAGAAAAAAAAAGATAATCCTGTGAAGAAGACAGTTCAAGTTTTACTATGATCCCCCATTTGACAGATGAAGAAATAGAGGCTTAGAGAGTTTAAGCAACTTGCTCAAGGTTTCACAGCTAAAGGTTTCAGAATTCAGATTCACATCTAGGTCTTCTAACCCGAAGTTCAATGCTGTGTCAATTATTAATTATAAAACCAGCTCATATTTCTATAATGCTGTAAGGTTTATAAAGTGCTTTCCTCAAAACCACCCAGTGGTGGTAGGAAGTGCAGGTATAATTGTACCTGTTTTATGTGAGGGGACACTCTTTGGGAAGAGAAGTGAGTGCTCACATTCACACAGCCTAGATGTGTCAGAGCCATACCTTGAAGGCAGCTCTCCTGCATCATTGCTCCTTTCCCAACATGCAGCTGTCCCTCCCAAGTTTTGTTCTGTGGAAGCTTCTCTTCTTTCTAGCTGAATCCCCCTCTCTTCCCAACGCCTGTCAGAAATTGTAAGGTCCTCCTTCAACTGCCTGACAAAATACTACTTCTTCCATTTCCAGGATGGAGCTTAAGTTAAACTACCTCCTTTGCCTCATCAGCTTCAATTTACAGAGAATCATGTTTGAACAGATTTCTTTGCCACACATCACATCACCTTTAATTGTCAGAATAGTCTTAGCTGTTGCTGAACAAGAAACAAAAAGTTTCTATGTAAGCCATGCTGAACTAAGATCTGCTGGGTGTGGGTTAGGTTTTGGTTGGCATATTAATAAGTAGGTTTGCACTGATATATTAATAATCACTTCCTTCTCCCACCACCTTTTACTTTCCCTAAATGCTTAACTGGCATATGGTGGAAGAAGTGTGGTAAAGAGGAGAAAGAACTGGCTTTGGAGTCAATGGACCTGTGTTCAAATGCCACCTCTCAGGTTTACTTATCTGTATGATATAGAGCACATCCCCTAGCCTGCTCATGGCTCCATTTCCTTATCTATAACATGAAGAGTTTGGACTAGTTGGACTCTAAGGTCTCTTCCAACTCTTATTCTCTGATTTCATAATGGAAAATATGGGCAGTGAAGAGGAAATGGTTTGGGAGGCTTGAAGAAAGATGAGGAGGTTAAAAACTGTCTCTGTGCGGAGTGAGATGGAGAATGAATTAAGTAGGAAGCTAAGGCTTCTAGGAGGAGGAAGAGAGGAAAGAGTACTTTCTAGGCATGGTGAAAGCCCAGAGTTGGGAGATCTAATAACAAGTTTCAGGAACAGCAAGCAGGGCAGTTTGGGTAGAAGGTAAGCCTGGAAAGGTAGGTTGTAGCTGTATTGAGATGGGCTTTAAACGCTAAGCTGGGAAGTTTTTAAGTGCCCAAGGTCACAGAATCATAGAATGCTAGAACTGGAATAGAATTAAAAGGTCATCTGTCACTACCTTTCAAGCCTTCTTTCATATTACTTTTTTCTACCTATTCCATGCTCCAGAAAAGCTAGACAACCTTCTGTCCTCTCAGCCTATCCCTTCATTTTCCCTCTGTGTCTTTGCTTGTGCTGTTTGCCCTGCCTGGAAAGTCCTTCCTTGACCTTTTTGCCCCTGAATTCCTTCCCAACCTTTGAAGCCCATCTCCAATACAACTTCTTTAAAAAAATCTTCCCTGATTTTCCCAGGGAACAATCTCAGACCTCATATAGCACTTTGTAGCTCTTTAATAATATATTGATCATAGAATATTATGCATTAGTTTTCACTAATGTTTATGTCTTATCTCCCTACTAAACCAGTTAATTGCTCCAGGAGAATAATAAATGTATCTTACCTAAACACATAAAATGTATTATTCCCAGTGAATTCTGGACTTCGAGTAAAGAAGACTTCCCAGAGCTACTTATCTCTAAAAATAAAGTCTAGATAAGGCAATGATAAAAAAACCCTTATGCTTCTAATGTGTTCAGTTCCTTGCTCAAGACATTATAATAGCCAGCAAGATTTCTAAGTTCTTCCTGATGGTATCATTTGTGAATAGTGGACCACTAGAAGCAATTAGTGGTCATTAGGTTTGACAGTCTCAAGAAATTTTCTGTGATGTTCAGTCTTCTTACACCTTATTCCCTACCATTCACTCTTCAATCCAGTGACACTGGCCTCCTGGCTTTTCCACAAACAAGACACTCCATCTCTTAACTCTAGGCATTTTCTCTGGCTGATCCCTATGCCTGGAACCCTTTCCCTCCTTATTTCCTCCTAATGGTTCCCCTGGCGTGCTTTAAGTCCCAGCTAAAGTCTCACCATTTATAGGATGCCTTCCCAACCCCTCTTAATTCCAGTGACTTTTCTCTATTAATTGTTTTGTATTTATCCTGTATCTAGTTTGTTTGAACATATTTGTTTGTCTGTTGTCTCCCCCATTAAATTGTGAGCTCCTTGAGAGCAGGGACTGTGTTTTGCCTCTTTTTTTGCCAGACCTTAGCACAGTGCTTGGCAGATAATATACCAAAATACTTAATAAATGTTTACTGATGGATTGACTAAATACATACTCTGGGAAGAAGGAATACCTCCAGTGCCAACTTCTTTAGGACCTCTCACCAAGAAGTCACCCAACCACCATGATTCCTCTCTCTTATTCTTCCACCCAATACTAAAGGTAGCTTTCTTAATGGTAATTTTGTATCCTCATAGGCATTCCTTAGAGTAAGTCCTACCTAGGAATCTCAGCATCTGGGGCAAATTCAGTTGAACTGGTAGTGGCAGGCCCTGAGAGAGACAATCTGACCATGCTTGCTGTCATGCCAGGAAGAAATGCCCTGTCTCTACTGGCAGAGTTACAATTAATTTGTAAAAGGTACTAATACCCAAGGGACTCTGCCAGCCTGAGACTTTTTGTTCAATTCCTTTGGCTGCTTACTACCTGGGTGGCTCTTCATGTCATTGATTTATGAGATACATTCTTTAAGTCCTGTCTCAAATTCACCTCTTGAAGAAAGTTATCCTTGATTTCCTCAGTCTTCCTTTGAGGAAGGAATTTTTCCTCCCTCAGACTTCACCAATAAGTGGTCAAAAGATATGGAAAAATCACTTTCATAAGGCTGATTGCAAACTATCAATAATTATATGAAAGCATCCTCCAAATCACTAATGACAATAGAAATTCAAATCAATGTAACTGAGGTTTTCCCTCAGACTCAGTAAATGTATGCAGATGACAATAGATGGAAATGGCCATTGTTGGAGGGACTTTGGGAAGATAGACACACTGTTGGTGTAGTTGAAAACTGGGCAATCTTTTTTTGAAAGCAATGTGAGAAAAGTCACTAAACTGTATATGTGTGTATATATATATGTGTGTGTATATGTGTGTATATATATATGTATTATGTATGTATGTATATTCTTTTATCCAGACATGCCTCTGCTGTGCATATATTCCAAGGAATTCAAAGACAGAAAGGTTCCAGTTACATTAAAATATTCACAGAAGCACTTTTTTGGGGGGAGGAGAGGAGCAGCAAAATCCAGTAACAAAGTAGGTACCCACAGATTCAGGAATGTCTGAACCAATTGACAGATTAAATAAACAAATTATGAAGAATTCAGAGAAACATGGGAATACTTATATGAACAGAGTGAACAAACATGTAACTGGGGAAAATAAAATAAAATACTTATAAGAAACCATGAACACAATGATTCAACAATGTAAATTAAAAAACCACCACCACCACCACCACCCCTCCCTGTCCCCCACAAATGAAGCTGAATCCTGTGGAAATGTAATGGCCAATTTTTGCCTCCTTTCCTTGGAGAGGTGGGGGAGTGTGGGTGTGGACCATAAGATATTCAGTCAGCCATTGTCATCCTCTTAGTTGGTTTGGTGAATTGTAATTTCTTTGTTACAAAGGAAGGCTCATGGGGTGGGTAGAGGTTCACTTGGAAATGATAGTGATGTAAAAAACAAAAGGCACCAATGAAATATTAATTTTAAAAGATAAAGAATGTGTGTGTATTGCTCTTAGCCTACAGCACCATTCCCTGCACATAGTAGGTACTTAGTAAATGTTTGAAGAGAGGAAAGAGGGAAGCCATAATTTTACCCACAAAATAAATGCTAAAAACCCAGAACAACCAAAGGAACAAATTAAAAAGGGTAAAAAAAACCTCATCGAAGGTACTTGTTAAGAAAGAGGCTCCCTTTTTGATTTAAAAATTCCATTAAATGTATTTCCTCCCCTATTCTTCCTGCAGATGATGGTGAGAGAAGGTAAGGCTAATCGCCGCTGGTTGAAATCTATGAGAGGAGACAACCTAGCCGTTGTCATGGCAACAGATTCCCCAGCCGCTAGGCTGATAAAATTTCCCTGCACATGCAACTGCAGCGGAGAATTTTATGAGCTCTGTGGCTGCGTGTATCCGCAAATAGGGAAGGCACGGCTGAGCTGAAGGCGAAACGGTAGACAGGAATATAGGACAGCAAGATAATGGCCGCAAAGGCACTTGGTGCGTGACTCCCTCCTTCTTCCCCGCCCCCACTCCACCCCTCATCCCCACTCCCGAGTCTCCATGAGCCTGCTTAGTTCATTGCAGTATCCTCCCTTTCTGCCCTTCTGGCCAGCATCCAAGAGCAACCAAGATCTGCCCTGCCTGGCTCTGGAGACGTTTAGGAGCAATTCTGTTCCATCTTTTGTACATCCCCTACCTGATTGTCACAGTAGTTTCACAGTCATGTGGCAATCAGAGCCAGAAGGGATCTCAGAACATAAGAGGTAAAATGCCCTGCCCAAAACCGTTCTCAGCGATGGATAATCTTAGTCTGAAACCCTCATCTATAGACTAGGAGGAAACAGACTACGAGAAAAGTGATTTTTCCCCATGCACACAACAAATAGTAAGACTCCAGTAACCCTTGTGTACAAGGCTGTTAAATACTTGAAGCCCTCAGGCCCATTTTGGGAAACTTCTCTCCTCTCTAGCTCCTAGAATCCCCTCTGGAAAATCTGGGAAACTCACTTTAGGACCCCATCCAGTGTGTTCTGACCGATGCCCTTGACAAACACAGTTCACAAAATTCAAAGAGGAAATTTTTTTATTATCCTATTTGAAACTTAAATTCTAAAACTTAAGTACACAATTAGAAAAGAAAAAGAAATACATATAAACTTAAATACTAAAACTAAAATGCAAAATAAGAAAAAAAAAAGCATTGCCATGTACACAGCAGAATGTAAGAGAAGATTCAAAGTATACAGCAATAAATTTCCATTTCAGGAAAGCCTATATAGTAAGTTCTACACATTGTGTTCAGAGCTGTCCATCTTTTCTTTGCTTCCTTGTAAGTTTTCTTTTGTTCTCTGCTGTGCACTTTTTACTTCGTTCTTTTTTCTCCCTTCCTCCACCCCACCAAAAGGCTACAATTAACTGTAAATATATACATGTATATGTGCATATGCATATACATATACATTATACACATACATACAGTTACATGCACATACATATACTTAGATATCTATAATCATACTCATATATAGACATATACATTCATATGCATCTATGTAAGACTGTGCTATACTTGCTTGTCCTCTGTTTCTTTGAGGGTGGATAGCATCTTCCTTCGTAAGTCCAAGTCTTTCCACATTTTTCCAAGTCTACCAACTCATTATTTCCTATACCACAGTAATATTCCAACCTTATATTGTCTAGTTATTTTAAATTGTCTAAAACAATATTAATATGGCTGACATATAGTATAGTTTCCCTGTTTTTCTCTTTTGAGCAAATCTATTTTAGCTTTAACTTTGTCTAAGATCATGATTACTCCCCCTGCTTTTTTCCCTAATAAATTCTACTCCTGATTTTTATTTTATATTTGTTTATATCTCTTATTTCCTATCCCTCCTGCTCCTCTACTTTACTTTTATCCAGTATCTTGCCCTCCTGTTACTTAACCTACTCTGCTCCCCCCACCCCAAAGAACACTGCCTTCTACTTGACCAATTCTAATTTTCAAGGAGTCATTTTCTTCTAGATCTCCTTTTCCAGTTGGTTGACTTTCTTTTCATAAATTTGTTTTTCTTGGATTGTTCTTATTTTAAAATTTTTCCCTCAACCTCTCTCATTTGATTTTTAAAGTATTCTTAAAGTTCTTCTATGAATTCTTTTTTTGGCAGGTGACCATTTGATGTTACTCTGTGGGGTAGGAAAGGCTTTTTTGGTTTCAGTATCCTCCTCTGAAGACACACCCTGGCATTCTCTATTCCCATAGTCTCTTTCTATAGTTGCGATCTTTGTCCTTTGCTTGATCATTTTTTAAAATTTGTAGCAGTTTATTATTGTAATCACCTCTACTCCTGAGGTATGAGGGATGGTGCCTCGGGCCTCAGATCCTCCTTCAGTTCTCCCCTCTAGCTTAGAACTGAAACCAAGAACTCTGGCCTCCTGGGCATCCCAGCCCCACTGCTTCTGCACTCACTGGGTGTGTGCTGGTTCCTTCTCATCCAGGGCCAAGCCTTGGCAGCATAGCTGGATCTGGTGTCCCTTATCAGCAAAGGTTCCCTTAATCATCCCCGCTCCCCTGCTCAGACTGCCAGACTCCTTACAATGTCCCTGAGGTGAAAATTCCTGTGACTGGGGCTGAGGCTACCTCCCAATCCAGCTAGCCCCAGGGCTTTCCCCTTTGCTGTTTCAGAAGAACTAGCCTGGAGTTATTTACACTTTACAGGTTTTCTTGGAATCTTCTCAGGTTGTCTCTGGAAGACCCAACTCTTGTTTATTTTTACTGCTCTATTTTTACCCTGAGGCTCTATTTTGTCTTGTTTGTGGGGGAAATTTGGAGAGCTTGGAATTTTCTGACCTACTCTACCATCTTCCCAGAGTCCTCTCCCAAAGAGGAATATTTTGTTGACAGACAGCAGAAAACAAAAAGAACCGATGACAAAAATCATAGAAAATAGTAATAACCAGCCAATGAGTGCCTCTCCCCTAGAAACCTCCCACAGCCTCAGTACAATGGAGTGCCTGAAAGGACTCTTAGCAGGTGCAACGTCTTGTGGTTCTTCCTGCAGTTTTAGGCAGCTCCAGCAGGTGGCGTGAGCATGACTTTGGGTCTGATTCCTCTGACCATTCTGCAAAGGATGCTCCAGTTTGTCCTGATGCCTCCCTATCTGTAGTAGTGTGAGTCAGAAAGGATGCAGAGGAACTATGCTTTCAGGTATGGATCTCTGAGAGTTTTGTGGGTATCTCTGGGTGTGGATCCCTAAATAGTTGGGGTCGTCTCTAGGGCAAACTTTGATTTAGAGGACAGGAGAAGAGTGGAGAATTAAGACAGCACACAGAGGCAGATGCTGCTAGCTTTTCTATCCAGATGGCAACAATGACAGTGCACTAGTATAGCTGTAACTAGGGTGGGGTGACAGGGGCTTGGTCCAAAGGTGCCTGGTACACAGACTACAAGCTCTGGACCATGGCCCCCAGCATCTGCAGCAACTATCTATATTCCATCATCCGGTTCCTGGCTGCCACCTTCTTACACCAGCCTCTTAGGGTCCAGGTCACTGTATTTCTCTTCACATCCTGGGGCTGAGAGAGGTAACCGCTTTGTGTCTTTTCCCCATTGCTGTGCTTCCTGCCTCCCTCTACTTATCTCCTACCAGAGGGCTGGGACCCCAGATGTACACTGTGGAAGAACTTCTAGATTTTCTGTGGGAAACTGGCTGTTCCTCCTCAG
Source organism: Vombatus ursinus (assembly GCF_900497805.2). Taxonomy (NCBI): domain Eukaryota; kingdom Metazoa; phylum Chordata; class Mammalia; order Diprotodontia; family Vombatidae; genus Vombatus; species Vombatus ursinus. The sequence goes on along the minus strand of NW_020954596.1, from coordinate 7,607,421 downwards.
GCAGTCCTTCACCAGACCATGAACAGCTCACATGAAAGCCCGCTGTGGTGCCTCTACAGGTGAGTATATACTAAGTTGTGATCTTGAGGACCACCCTCACTATATGTGAGCTCCTTCTCCCTAACTCCTCCCTGCCCTGCTCTGTGCCTGGAGTTCTGTGGTCTTTTTCTCCTTTGCCATAGTCTATGCCAGGGGTCTCCCACCATGGCATCCTGGATCCTAAAGTCCAAATTATCTTCCTAAGGTGTCTTCCCCCAAAGCCATTTACACTTGCCCAGACACCAAAATTGTTAGTATTTAGCGTTTAAAGTCCCAGTGTTTCCCATTCAGAGTTTTGGAGCCAGTGAAAAAAAGAGTCCTGACAGATGATATATCTGAATGGCACAGTTTTGAGTCTCTGCATGGGAAAAGAGAGTGCCCAGAGCTGTGTGAACAGAGTCAGAGCCAGAGCATCAGAGTGGAGTGTGAGTGGGTTTATAACAACCTCTATTAACAGACAGCTCATTGACTCCCAAGGCAGCCCTTTTCACTGGTGGAAAACTCGAATTGTTAGGAAGATCTCCCTAACACTGAGCTGAAAATTTCTAGCCTAAACATCCCCTACCCCCACCCCCACCTCCAGTCATCCTAGTTCGGCTCTCTGGGGCCAGCCAGGACAAATCTATCCCTGTTCCTCATGAGTCCTGGTATTTCCATTTTCCTACTTTAGACCCTAGAAAAGCTCAGCTATAAATTCAGTTACAATAATACTTGATTAAATAGTATCTTTTATCTGAGGAATACAAAGCAGTTTGTAAACCCACCAATCTTCACCTTTAAGCCTCACCACAGTCCTAGAGGCAAAACAGGGAGGTAGTATTATTAACCTGATTTAGGAGGCTAGAATTTATTTGAATGCAATACAGTTTTGTATTGTGTGACATTTTGTATGTAAATTGTTTCCCCAGTGTGTCTCTTGTGGTAAGAGGAAGTAGCAGCAGGAAGAAAGAGGCAAGAGTCTGGATGGAGAAGAAAAGGCACTAGTTTTTCAAAAGAGATGATCCAAAGTGGGGAGAAAAGATGCAGTGCAAGACAGGAAATGTTTTTTTCTTTTTTTGCAGCAGGTGTTTTATTCCATCAAAATAGTGACAAAAGGGGGCAGGTAGGTGGGGGGACCTGAGTTCAAATCCGGCCTCAGACCAAACACTTGACACGTACTAGCTGTGTGACCTTGGGCAAGTCACTTAACTCCAATTGCCTCACTAAAAAAAACCAAAAAAACAAAAACAAAAACCCCAAACCAACCAGTGACAAAAGTGTGAGTAAAGAGCATGAAAATGTGGGAGCTGAAGGGGACTTAAGGGTGGGTGACTGGTAAAAGTGTGAACTTACAATAGGATGCACAGCTTGTTTAATAGTAAACTCAGACTCATAGAATCTCAGAGCTCAATGGGCATCTAGTCCCTCCTCCTGCCTCAACAATTCCTAAAAATGGGTCATCCATCTTCTGACTGAAGACCTCCAATTATGAGACGCCCATCTATGTCAGAGCGCTGCTCAGTCCACTTTTGGACAGCTCTTATTGTTACCAAGCTTCTTCTTACACAAAGCCTCGATCTGCCTATCCATGGTTTGTCCTCATTGTCCTTGGTGGCTAAGTAAAACAAATATGATTTACTACGACAGGCTAGAGAAGGACTCTTCCTCACCTTCATCCAGGAATTCAGGGTTACCACCAATTGAACTAGAGCATCCTCTTTCTTCCAGGTACATTCATCATTCACCAGAGACAGTTTCACTTCCCTGATGCTGTTAAAAGGCAAATCCTCTGCCCCCCAACAATACCATCCCTTGGTTGCCCAAGCCCCATCTGGAAGGAATTGCCTGGACCATGGGATGGGAGGTGGAGTAGTAAATCTACCAGTTTGAGGGAGACCTGAGCAGTGTCCTCAGGGTGTTTAGGGTCCTCTGAGGGGACAGGAACTGCTAGGCCCAAGAAAGGAATAAGGAAGAACGGGAGAAGATCAACTAGCTTTATATCCAAAAACAGTTGTCTTTTTTCGGTAAGTCTTCCTGGAGCTTAAATGTAAGAAATCTTGGGAATAGAGAGCCCTTCCCCTTTCTAGAATGGAATTGATTCATCACAGACAACTTATGGGAGGTGGTCCTGACCCGAGATACCAGCGACAGGATGATGAAATTGGGACTAACAGGGACAAACCTTTTGCCCTGAACCAGGCAAAATGGCATTCCTTGGGAGTTGGAGAGGCAGCCCGTTGAACTGGCTACCATAGGAGGTGGTGTGCTGGGGCTGGGATTGGAGGTTCCAGCCTGTAGGATTGTGGTGAGTGATTAATGGTGAAGATTAATGGTTTAATCCAATCTAAAGGTGAAGATTAATGGGTTTACAAACTGCTTTGTATTCCTCAGATGAAAGATACTATTTAATCAAGTATTATTATGACTGAATTTATAGCTGAGCTTTTCTAGGGTCTAAAGTAGGAAAACGGAAATACCACAGCTCATGAGGAACAGGGATAGATTTATCCTGGCTGGCCTCAAAGAGCAGAACTAGGGTGATTGGAGATGGGGGGCGCAGTAGGGAGAGTTCTAGGCTAAAAATTTCAGCTCAGTATTAGGGAGATCTTCCTAACAATAGGTCAGTAACCTATTCACGAAGGGTATTCATGTGAGAGATGAGCACAATTCTGAATATAGTATGTCATTTCTGTTTAAGAAACAGAACACAGAATACCCTACCCATCTTATTAGAGGGGCCATCTTGCTTTACCTAACCCATAGTAGGCAACTTTAGATGAATGGTGATTATGTAAACCCAGTTCAGTAGCAATTAGGACCCTGTAATTGGCAAACAATTGTTTTTCAGAAGTGGTATAGCAAGTGGCTACCCTGGGGAGATTCTAGCTCCAGAACCGTAATGGTCATTTGGTCTGGCAAAGCCTTGGTGCCTGAGAAAGGTTTCACTCAGCCTGGTCTTTATGGACAGAGACTTCCGAAAATATAGACCCCATGGGAGTAATAAGAGCATAGGGGCAGAGACTGATGAATGGCCTACTTTAGTTCTTCCAATGCCAGGGGAGGAGAACCCGCAGCCTTGAGGCTGTTCTAGCCTATTAAGGGCCTCACTTAAAAGAGGCAGACTTATAAGTGACCAGTACGGTAAGTGGGCTACCCAGTCAGGCCATATAGGTTATCCAAAACCTGAAAAGTCCACTAAGTTTCTGGGTTTCCTTGTTAGATTGTGGGAAAGCAAGGAGCTTATTCTGGGCTGTATCTGGAATCATCTAAGTTCTCTCTATGTACTGTGTTCCCTAAAACTTGATTGAGTTGGTTAAATACTAGATCATTTTAGAGCTAATTTTCTACCTCTTGCCCCTCATATGGGTCACCATCAATCTAGAGCCTCTGTCTCCATGGTCTGATCTGGCTTAGTCAACATTCTGTAATCAGTGTAAAGGTGGTGTATATCCAGAGGTGTCAAACATAATAAGCTATGATACTCCAGAGTAGTCTGAACCAGATTAAAATAGAATTTGAAAATATTTAATGAAATTTTTAAAAAATACAATAGAACATAGATAATGTTGATATGAGATTTTCTAAGTCAATATACAGCTGGATTTATGCACAGTTTAGTGGCCCAATTCTATTTGAGTATGACACCACTAGTACACATTAATGCCTTTGGGAGTGGAAGTCTCTTTCAGGTCTCTGCCCATCAGCAGTATGAGAGAACATTCAGCATTGGGGAAGATGATGAAGGTACACTAGACTTCTTCCAAGGTGAAAATGAATTGTTCCTGACTAGTGAGTGTAATTCACAGGACTATACAAGAAAGCACTGGTGAGGGAGATAACCCCATATACTCACACTTGACCTGGGCTATCTGGTTCACCACAGTGAAGAGGTCAGAAACGGCTGAGGCAATGGGTGCAGTAACTTTGCTCAGCTCAATTAGCTGCCACAAGTTGCCAGATGCCAACTGCCATCATCATGGGCCACACAGGCTTGTTGTAAGGCCATTCCTAGCCATTTTTGAGTAACATACACTTTTGGAGTCTGGATAAGTCTGTGAACCCCTTCTCAGAATCATGTTTCTAGATGAATAAAATAAAATACATAGAATTACAAAAGAAACCAGTTATATGGAAAAATTAGTTATCAATATGTTTTTTAAAAATATGTTCATGGAGCCCATGTTAAGAACTCCTGTTGTGGGGGCAGCTAGGTGGTGCAGTGGATAGAGCACAGGTCCTGGAGTCAGGAGGACCTGAGTTCAAATCTGACCTCAGAGATTTAACACTAGCTGTGTGACTCTGGGCAAGTCACCTAACTGCAATTGCCTTGCCAAAAAACAAAAACAAAAACAAAAACAAACAAAAAACAAAAAAAGAAACTCCTGTTGTAATGGGAGTTAGCAAAATGAATTACTCCAAACTCTTTCATTTCATATCTTTCACTTCTCTAGGGACCCCATATTATTTGGCATTAACATTTAATTAACATTAACCTAACAATCTGTGATGATTTAGGCAACCCTAAGGGTTTCTGTTTGACTAGACTCATGATAATCTGCATAGGGGTTAGTGAAAAGGCCCACATAGGACTTCTCCCAAAATCTCATTAGGCTCCTTTCCTTGGTGATCTACCCTCTAAAGCCAATTGTGGAAACAATAGTGTCCAATGGGTCTGTTGGGAGTGCCGTAGTATGATAATAGCTTGACTGCCAGAGTCCAAGAGCCCCTTATATCTAAATGGGACAGAGGCTTTAGGGTATGTCTTCGTCTTTCTTAGGACTGAAGGGCCCTTACTGACGAGAGTTCTTAAGTCTTTCAAGGTTATTTTGTTTTGGAATGTTATTGTATAAATTATTGTAATATTATCATATAAATTATTATATATTATATAAATTATTCTCCTGTTCACTTCACTCTGTTAAACTCAAATTACTCTTCTGTTCATTTCACTCTGAATCAATTTATATGTCTCAGGTTTTTCTGTCTTATGGTGTAATAATATTCCATTACATTCATATACCATAATTTGTTCAGCCATTCCTCAATTGACGGGCATCCTCTTAGTTTCCAGTTCTTTCTTATGACAAAAATTACTGCTATCAATATTTGTGTATTTTTGGGTCCTTTTCTTTTTTCTTTGATCTCTTTAAGGATATAGGCCCAATACTGGTCTTGTTGGGTCAAAGGGCATGCACAATTTAGTGATTTTTTGTTCCAAACTGCTTTCTGGAATGGCTAGACTGATTCACAGCTCTACCAATGGTGCTTACTGTGCCTGTCCTGCCACATCACCTCCAATAATTGTCATCTTTGCCAATCTGATGTATATGAGGTAGAGACTCAGGCAGGGTCACGTCTGAAGCACAATAAGACATGGGAATGGAGCAGCAGGTTGGGGGAAGGCACTAAAGCATTTTATTAAATCCAGTTTTTTATCGTTCTGTAGTTGCTCCAGAGGCGGCTAGGTGGTGCAATGAACAGAGTACCCAGCCAGGAGTCAGGAAGACCCGAGTTCAAATGCGACCTCAGACACTTAACTAGCTGTGTGACCCTGGGCAAGTTATCTAACCCTGTTTGCCTCATTTCCTCATCTGTAAAACGAGCTGGAGAAGAAAACAGCAAAACGTTCTTCACCAAGAAAACCCCAAATGGGGTCACGAAGAGTCAGACACGACTGAAATAACTGAATGACAGTGACAAACAGTAACAAAGTTGTTCCAGAGATTCAAAGATCTGAAGGGCTGTCAGATGAAAGAAGGATTAGATTGGTTCTTGAAAAGCAGAAGTAGGACCAATGTGGGAAGAGAGAGATTTCAGGGAGAAAATGAATGAAAGCTGCAAAGAAATAAATCCTGGCTCGGATCTTAGGAGCAGTTTCCTAGCAATCATAGCCATTCCAAGGTGGAACCAGAAAGCAGCAAGTTCCCCCTCCAGGGGAGGTCTTCAGGGAAGGCTGGCCTTGGAGAGGGAATTCTTTGTCAGGGACAAGTTAGACTAAGTAGCTTCTGAAGTCCATTACAACACTGAGATTCTATAATCTATAATCACAGAATTCAAAAACCATTTCTCCAGATCTCAAGGATCAATGATTCTGCATAGCCTTTGTGAGCTCAGGGTCCATGTGGCATTGGAGCATCCACAGAAGAGGACAGAGAAACACATTAAATAAAATGATGTGATCCACTAAATATGGCTCCACTAAAATAAGAAATGCTATTTTGTCATGCTAGTACATTTATAATTACCCTTATATGTAAGAAACACTTGTTTGGAACTGATGGGTTACCCATCAGTTGGGGAATAGACTGAACGAGTTATGGTGTAGGAATGTGATAGAATACTATTGTGTTGTAAGAAATGATGAAGGGGATAGTTTTAGAGAAACCTGAGAAGACTTTTATGAACTGATACAAAAGGAGATGGTCAGAACTGGGAGGGCAATTTATGTAATAACAATGTCATAGAGATAAACAACTTTGAAAGACTTAGGAATGTTGATCAACACAATGGAACTATCACTGCAGAGGGCTGATTATCAAACATGTTATACACCTCCTGATAGAGCGGGGAAGGACTCAGGGTCCAGAATGAGGCTGGTTTTCTGGACATGGTCAATGCAGGAATTTGTTTTGCTTGACTATATATGTTTGTAATAGGGGTTGTGCTTTTCTTGGCTTTTCAGTGCGTGTGTGAGAAGGGCTAGGGAAGGCAAGGTTAAGTGAAATTGAAAGAGTGAGAGGAAGAAATCTTTGCTTGAAAATAAAACAATTCCCCAATTGCCTAAAAAAAAATTAAAAAAAAAAAACAATTTATAAGCAACTATTATGTGGTTATGCTGTAGCTTATGTAATGGAATGAGCACTGTACTTGCAAGTCAGACCACCTGGTTTTGGATTCTGGCTCTGACAATTAAGAGCTGTGTGATCACGTTGGGTGAGTCACTTCATTTCTCTGAGGCCTAGTTTCCTCATCAGTAATATGAGGATGATAATGGTGTGACAGGCATGATGTGAAAGAAGAGTAAGAAAGAACTCATTTTCCCATAATCCATAGGGCTTGTGATACAGATGCTGATTGGAGGAGAGCTGGAATTGCTTTCCTGTGATGCCTTGAGCCCAAAGGTACAGACTGTGCTTGAGCGAGCAGAGCATTAAGGTTGCTCAGAGGCCAGCCCTTGGGATTGAGAGGAGAGGTTATTATGTTGGGCTGAAGCCAGGGCAGGACCACAGTAGGAAGGATGCTGATCTGACCCATGAGAGCCCAAACTAGGGGATGGGGACAGCAGGTGGAACTGTCCAAGGGACAAGATGGCAAAGCTGGCTTTTCCCACTTTCCATAATTCCACTCACGTTACTGAGACTTTAGTGGTGCTATTATTTATGTGAGGATGGGAGTTAGTGCCCTCTGGGAAGGGAGGAGAACAACAGTCTAGTACCTTTTGTTCAAGATCTGAACGCGAGTCCCATGCCTGTAAGTAATGCTTGTAATAAACAGTGTGACGTAGAAATGTGTAGAATGAGCTTGTTACTTTTAGGGAAGCCAATGTGGATACTCCTTAGAGAAAAGAGAAGGAGGGTCAGGAAAAACTACCTAGTGAATGAAGGTGGCTCCTGAACTGAGACTGGAGGATATGGATTTGAGGAGCAAGAGGGGAGAAGGAGGGCTTTCCTGGCATGGGGAACAGCTTCTACAAAGGCACAGTAAAAGGGAGATGGGACTAGCAGGTAGGTCAGTTTGACTGAATGGAATGGTCCCTCAAGTAAAGTAATATGCAATAAATCTGGAGAAGGGGGCTGAGGTCACATTGGGGCTAAGGATGAATCTTTGCATCATCTATTTAATCCAGAGGCAGCTGGCCCAGTCCAAAGAGGGCTACAGCTTGAACCTGGGTTGAAATCCTAGCTTCCGCATCTATTGGCCTCAGTTCCCTCATCTACAAAATGATGATAAGGATGTTTATATCTCTACCTCAAAGAGATGAAGAAAATGCTTTGTCAACCTTGAAGCACTTTCATAAATGTGATCTCCTATTACTGTTGAGTGTATACCCTCTCAAGGTTAAGTGAGATAAATCCTCTCTGAGGACTCAATGTACTGTGGGGTGGCAGTGGTCTTTGAAAATCACGGAAAGTCTTAGAAGACCTGAATTTGAGTCTTGGCTCCGATACTAGTGTGAGCCTGGGCTCTTGTCTCTCAGTTTCCTAATTTGTAATATTGAGATTCACACTCATTTCTTCAGAAGATTGTTTTAAAGAAAGTACTTTGCCAACCTAAACTCTTATTATGTTAGTGAAGAGGGTCCTATCAAGTTGGAAGGTCTTCCAGTGCGCATCAGGCAACAGAGTGACTTTTTTTTTTTGAGGCAAATGGGGTTTAAATGACTTGTCCAGGGTCACACAGCTAGTAAGTGCCAAATGTCTGGTTTGAGGCCAGACTTGAACTCAGGTCCTCCTGACTCCAGGGCCAGTGCTCTATCCACTTTGCCACCTAGCTGACCCTGACTTTTTGTCCATCATCCAAAGGCCTAACCTTGCTAAGTATGGAGAGACCCATTACCAAAAGGTGGATTCTTTTTTTTTTTTTTGTTCACAAGAACCCTGAAAGACTAAGGGATGAAGGGGTTTTAATCAGCAATGATGAGAGGAGCATTTGTATTGATGAAACTAATTTATTTCAGGTATTGAAAAAGCAGCAGTGTGGTATCACGGAAAGAGCACTGGGTTTGTGGTCAGAGGATATTAATTCAAATCTTGGCTCTGACACTTCCTACCTGTGTAGGTAGGTCCTGTCGCCTTTCTGGGCCCCAGTTGCTTCCTCTGTAAAATGAGAGTTGGACTAGATCTTTTCTAAGGTCTTGTCCAGCTCTAACTCTTGTCCTATGATTCTAAGAATTTGGCTCAGCATTGTGCGAGGCATTAGAGGGGATATGAGACATAATAATAATAATTATAATAATAACATTTCTCACTTGATCCTGTTGAAAGTGAATTTTTGGGAGAACTTGATCAAGTCTGGGCCCAAGCCAAGACCTTTGCCCTTACCCCAAAAAGAATTTGGGTCCCATTTGTCTAAGGGATTCTCCTTGAATTCTCCCTCTGGATCAAGGAGGTCTCTGGCATTCCCCTGAGGCTATAATCCTATCAACTAGCCTTTCATTATTACCTACCACCTAATCTCTCAATTCTCTGTTACCCTTAGCTTAGCCTAGCCCTCCACAGTCTTACCTCCCTATAGCCCCTGGCTACCTCCCACCCTTGACCCTACCTAGACCCCATTCTCAACCTCCCAGTCACTCCCATCAAGATCCTTCCCAGATCCCTCCCACAGTCCATCTCATCTCCATTAAAGGACTCAGATTCCTTAAGAACCTATCTAATAGCTCACAAATGTTCAGACTCCTTAAGAGTCTGGCCAATATGGCAGATCTTTAATAAACCTTGTCTCTGGCTGAAAGAAAGCTTGGGTCAAATTCATTTGGGCAGGACTCATGTGTCGTGATTTCAGGGTCCCAGCACTCCTAAACCTTTAGACCTCATCAAACTGACTCCATTTTGTGTTATATTTGCTACTAAATGTCTCCTTCAGTACCTCCCTTCCTCTAATCACTTTAAAGTTATAGAAGAAAACTAATAGGACTTTGAATAGTTCTAGGAACTCATTTACTTCTTTTTATCTATCTAATAAGGTACATAATAAGAGCTTTGTTATTATTTAGTAGTTTCAGCTGTGTCTGACTCTTCGTGACCCCATTTGGGGTTTTCTTGGCAAAGATACTGGAGTTGTACAGCACAAGGACCCTGAAAATTCTTGCAATGATTCTGGCAACCATGAAGGCACTGGTGGCTTGGACTCTCAGATTCTCCTCTTCAAAAACTTACAAAATGTGCAGAAAAGGAGATTTTTACCAATTTTGGAACTTCTAGAGAAGAAGAACTGGGAGAGCTGATAGAGTTGGAGTCCAGCACCTTTGTGCTTTAAAGTGTGAAAACTGCAGAGACCACTTAGTGTTTTATGATTCTGTCTTATCTCTTATACTTAAGAAAACTTTGTGATTCTATCTCTGAGTGATTACTTGAGTAAGACCAAGATTTTTCCAAATGAAGTACCTCTTCACCTTATTTTCTGCAAGCAAATAAGAAAGAGACTTGGCTATCTGATGACTGTCAGTCTGTCATTTTTGATTACTGGTATCATCTTGACTCTTGATCATCCTTCCCATATTAATTTTCTGTTCATTTTCTAAGTTAATGTAAAACTTGAGGAGTTAGCAGGATTCCTACACATAATGACATAAAGCCGACCTGTCTCAATTTCAACTTGAATAGCAGGCTTCATTATAGAATCCTTTGCCAAATAAGGATTTTGACATCCAGATCATTATATAATTCTGACAGAAGTAGAGTGGATGGAATGGTCAGTGGTTGGTTCTCATTATGGGATCTCATCTGTTCTAGAACCAAGACCAGTGGGGCTTCTATTGGCAAATTAAAAAAAAAAATCCCAGGAAGGGCTGATTTGTCTAAGTCTATCCTTGTTGAGCTATGTCAATTGAATTGATAATTAATTTATGAAATTGGGGCAGGCCTGCCTGATTCTTTGGGTATTTACTGGGAAAGTTCATGATGGCAGTGGGAAATGGAGCTGCAATCACACTTTAATAAAGCACTGAGAGGGATGGGGAGGGGGGAAATGGGATGGTGAAGAGACTGGTAGTGTGGGAGAAAGAATGGGAA
>NW_020954596.1:7568699-7596660 GCF_900497805.2 Vombatus ursinus | reverse complement strand
GGAGGTCTCATTTTTTGGGGGGGAGGGGAAATAGACTAACTCTTATCTGTGCTGCCTTGGGGTTAGTTCATTAACACACCCAAATCTTCTCAAAGTTATTGGTAAAACTTTAAAGTGAATATGTCCACATCATCTCAAAATTATCAGTACCTTTTGGTGTTCTGCAGGTCTTATTGCTGATGTCTGAAACTTGTCTGAGCTTCACATATCATAGGACCAGAAGGCCCTGACAGCAGTGCCTAGATGGCTTCTGCTGATTTACCACATACTGCCAGGATGTGAATTTTGGTTAATACAACTTATATTATATACAATTATATTACAAATTATGTTCCTTTGATCTTTGGGATGGTTGTATATGACTTCCAGGTTCCCCTTTGCAATCTTATTTCCTACTATTGCCCCCTTTATACTAGCTACTTAAACTTACTATATTGACTAGAAGGGTTGGGGAGGTGGGTCATAGTAATCACAACAAGATACAATTTTAATACATCAATCTAAATGATCACAGAATGGTACCTTTTACACATTCTAAAGAGTAAAAGAGCCAATTCTAATACTAACCTCTATTTCTTGAAAACCAAGGTAGTGGAAGATGAGTTTTAAGATTAGGCAGGAAAGCTGGGAAAAGTTTCCGTGGCAAAATTTAAAGCTGTGAATTGTTCTATTAAATTGTAAGCCCCATAAGGGCAGAGACTGTCTCAAGGATTTTTTTTTTACATCCTCGTGTTTAGCACTTGGGAGGCATTTAATAAATGTTCATTGACTGATTTTCTTTGTATTCCCAATTCTGGCCAAGTTAGGAAAAAAAAGAGACAGAGGAGAGTAAATGTTTTTAATAAATGATGAAATAACTCTGGATTCTTGGGGTTATAGTTTCCCAGAATTTAACTTTGTGAAATTTTCACACAAACAGCACACTCCTATCATTTTCTCTCCTCTGGAGAGAGACAGAACATGCTTAGTTCTTTAACAGAACTGAAGTAGGTTTTAAAAATTTTATCTTCCAAACAGGGTAAGAGTTTTTTCAGTTTGAACCTGCACCTAGCACAATTAACTTTTCTTTTTGGCAGAGTGCTTTTGCGGTTAAAGATTGTCTTTCATATTCAAATGGCAGACTCCAGGTTGGTCAAAATAAACTTGTTACCTTCGGGAAGTCTCATACTCTGTGAGACCTTATCAGACTGAATTTTTAACCCAGGTAAGATCCACAGTGGGGTAGGGGCTGGAGGGGAAAATTGGAGTTACTTGGAAAGGGTATGTAAATGGAAGTCTTTTGTGAATTTCATCCTGAGACTAGAGATAATTGTAAGCTAAGGAGCCCAGTTCCCAATACATGAGACAAAGTGTGAGATTATTTAAATTTGCTTATAATATAGAAGTGATTTATATGGATGACTGATTTCTGAATATGAACATTCTGAAGTTATACCTGGAATAATATGTTTTGGAGTTGCATCTTTGAGCCAATTTGGTATAAACAGCTTAAAAGTTTTTTTAGTTTAAAAGATTTTTTTTCTACTTTAGGGAATATGCAATAGTAAGCCAGTTTTTTTCATACTACATATTGTCTTTATGTACAAAACTCCAGAATGTGAATAGTTTCTTGGTTTCATAATTGATTTTCATATCAAGATGTGTTTAGATTAAAAAAGAAAAATAAAATCACAAATGATTGCTTTTGGAAAGGCCTTGTATGTACTTACTAAGACCTGCAAAAATATTTTTATTTATTGCAACTTATTACTGGAACATGAAAAATAGCTATATCCTGCTCTAAACTGTAAGGAGTGAAACCTGCTGTGTGAGATGGAATATTTTGGGACTATAACATGATTTGTTCTGAGTTTAGGCATAATTGTTTGATTGTTAAGTTGATACTCTTCCATTCAAAGGAAATGCCAAGAACTGTTCACAGATTGTCTTCTGGAAAACACTACCGGTAGATGTAAATGATTGAGAAAGTGGAGAAGGTGGCCTTTCAAAGGCTCAGTTTCCCTACTGTGCTATTTCCTTTCTGAATAGGAAACCTTCCCACCTGGTTGATTCTGAACCTGGGTGTGATAACCTGAGAACAATGTGGAACTCTGTTGCATAAGTAGTTACTCCAGAAAAGGTATCTCTATTTTAAATCTGATATTAACCAGGGCTAAAGGAGTTTTCTCATAGTATACCTACGATAGGTCAATCTGAATAGTCTTGACTTGATATTTTACAACCATGTCCCTCAACCTCCTCTTCTAGCACATTTCTTGATCATGGAAGGAGAACTTCAAAGGTTTTATAAGTTAATCTTACTGCTACCGTCAAGATGATACAAACATGTAAGACTTAATTGCCTTTTTACTGTTCTGAATATCTGACCATTACTTGTTTCAAATCCCTAATTCTGGTATTTAAGGAAAACCAGTTCTTATTGCCATCTCCTTGCTTATTGGTTTAATTAGCTAAATATTCACGTATCAAGATTATGTATAAGTATCACATCTTTCCTGAATGAGAATGAAATATATCCTCAAAAGGGAGGATATAATAAAGATGTAAAAGTTTCAGTTTTAATTGCTTAGTAAACTTGAGTTTGAGAAAAACAGTATGATTAGGCTGTTTATATATGTGATTGGCTACCGAATGTTTTCCACCAGATGAAAGAATACACTTGTACTCTTGATAATTGTAACTGCATTAGTAGCCTTAAAAATGTTGCTGCTGGTGCCACTCAACACAGCAACAAAAGGCTAAATAAAGATGATGGTCTTAAATGAGACATTTTAAATTTGATTCTGAAGGTAACAGAGAACATAACTGGAAATAGGAGAGCAAAGTGTGGAGTCTCCTTCAGGTCCATTTGAATATCCAGATATTTAGCCACACAAATGCCTAAATACAGAGGCTTTGGATGTGGTTTAAATTGTCTATAAGTCTCAAGTTGGATTAAGGCTCCCATCTATCGAACTGCTTTAATTAATTACAAACAAATTTTTAAATCATGATTTTTTTTTTTTTCTGTTCGAAATCTCTCTGATAACATCAAGACAGAGAAGGGCTTATTTTACAATGTCAGGTCCTCAAAACAAAATTTTTTTTAAGGACCCTTCTAGCTTACAGATAGCATTATCCATGCAAAGTATAGGATTCAAACAAAGACAGAAAGTATAACTCATATGTGAAAACTGAAACTTTTAATTCTAGTTATATTATAGGTAGCTTAATTTGATGTTCTTCCTATAACACTTAAGTTCATAAGGTTAACTCCGTAAGATTACTATTGGTTTTCACCACATGAGCTATTTACTGAAGGCTGATGTAAGACCCTACTAAATTATACTGCCTTCTTATAACAGGTCAAGCAGTGTTACCTAGGAAAACTCCACATGTGGCTTGAAGTTGGAAAGTCAATCTCCTGGAATAAATACCTTAGCAAAATCTGCAGAAACAAGGTGGAAAGTCCGTTCTAGGTATTGACGACAATTGTCACCCAGTTAAAGACACAGAGATGGGATATATGCCTCTTGAGTTTGAGTGGACCAAGCCAGACAATTTGTGGCTAGTGGTTTAGAACAAATCCCTTTGACATACAATTTCCAAGGGAAAAGATTTCCCAGAAGCAGATGATTTCATGCAATACAGACTGGTAAGATTTGTTCAGACAGTTCTTAAATTTGTCAAGTTTATTATGGTCTGTACAAATAATTGTCTTGCAGTACCGTGAATCTTTAGATGGCCCAGGGATGTAAAAAATTTATTTTTTAGTGCAGGGCCAAAGATAGAATTGTTGAAAGTGGACTTTTGGGAGTACATAACTAATTCCATTTTGTGCTGTATTTGCTGTTATTATATAAATGTACTCAGTATCTCCTTCAGTACCTCCCTTTCCCTAATCACAACTGACAAAAAAAACCTCACAGGACTTTTAATAGTTTCGGGAACTTACCCACTTTTCTTTATTCTATCTAATAAAGCACATAGTCGAAACTTAACAAATATTAATTAACTGATACTGTTTTCTTTGGTCTAGTATAAATGGCTACAGACCTTTGGAATAGTTAGACACCCTTATTCTTTTGTTAAAAATATACCTTTTACTATCTAAGTACTCTGGCTATCTTAATCCAGAACTGCTTTGTAAGCCTGCCTATGTGACCTATCTGATCTTACCCAAACTCTGGGTCATGTGCTTCAGTAGAAGAATGTGGCATTTAAAAAGTTTGAGAGACATAATTTCTGGGTAATTAGTCATTTAATTAATAATGCTAGCATTTTAATAAAAGGAGGTCTGTGGCATGCTCCAATGCCAGACAATCATGGTTGCAGGCTCATTGCTTATATGCCCTTGAAAGAGGGGTGTTTCTGAGAGTGGCAACCAACTGATTGCTTAACAATTAATGAGAGAATGAATATTACTAGGAGGGTAGGAGCCTGTTCTAATGACCTTTCACTAGGTTATTTACTACTGAGTTACCGCTAGCCTTCAGCAAATCCATTAAAAGAATTTATCCCCCACCCAAACCTGAGCAGAAGGGAATTTCACCTTAGGTTAGAAATCTGATTTAGTTGGGTAGAGTAGTAATACCCAAAATGAGAGTGTTAATCCTGTTGTCCATCAGACCAGTCCTTGAAGATTGGATAGGGAAAAAAAAGCTTGGGTCTCTGATAGCATTCTCTGCTTAAATCTCTCAAAGGACAGGTAACTCAACACCTCCTGAAGCAACCCACTCCATAGTTGGACAGCTCTCATTGTTGGACATTTTTCCTTCTATCGAATTGTAATCAGCCTCTACACTGCTCCTAGTTCAGCACTAAATAGGGCAAATTGAATTCTTCCTTCACTTTGATGGCACTTTAAAAATTTGGACAGTGATTCTGTCTTCAAGTCTTTTCTTTTACCAGGCTGACCAATTCTAATTCTCTCAGTCATCCTTTTCTGGCTTTTTCTGTCCTCATCTTTGTCTCTTCCTTATGAATGTGCTCTGGCTTACGTGTTCTTCCTGAAACATGGAACCCAGAAGTGAACCTAAAACTCAGATGTGTTTTGATCAGGGCAAAGGACAGTAGAATTGTCTATTGTTTTCCTCATTGTAGGCTTGTCAAAAGCCTAAAGTTGACTTGGCTATTTGGCTCAATTTCAACTCAAATTGAGCTCAGAGTCTGTTAAAACTTTAGCTCTTTTTTTTTGATGTGGGCCGCTGTATAATTCCATATCATCTGTCTCCCCATTTGGCATTTAGCCTAGACTTTTGTTGTTGAGTTGTTTCAGCTGTGTCTGCCTCTTGGTGACCTCAGAGGGGGTTTTCTTAGCAAAGATAGTGGAGTGGTTTGCCATCTTCCTAGCTGGAAGTGCCTGGGGACAGATCTGAACTCAGGTCTTCCTGACTCCAGGCAGGGTGCACTATCCACTGAGCCACCTAGCTGCCTACTCTAAACTATCAGGTGTTTATTAAGTTATATTTCCTCCTTTTAATGACATTCCCTCAACTAGGAAAAAAAAAACCCAACAACTATTTTATAGTAGAAACCATGTTTTACAATTTTCTGTGTATTTATTTCATAGTGGTTATCATAAATCTTAATGCATTGTTATGCAAAATCCACAGTTTATTAGAACTGAGAGGGAATGCAAATTGTAGATGCTCTGTGTAAGGCAGTTTAAAGCCTGGGAGGCTTGCTCCTGGCCCTAAGTGCAAAGTGAATCCAAGAATTGGGAAGAGAGGACTGACATATAGTTGATGTGTAGCAGTGATTTTACCTGGCTTTTCATTGCTATCCTTGACTTTTGCCAAGTTTCAGCACTATGCCTGAAATATAGTAGGTGTTCCCTCTTCAATTCTATTTGCAAGAGAGAGACAGACCCAAAGGATCTTGGACTGAGAGAAAACCGAAATGCCTCAGAACCACACAGAAGGTTGTCGGTTTTTTTTTTTGGTGGGGGGAGGCGGTGCAGAGAGGTAAAGAACTAAGCATACCACCTACTATTGGTGTGATGACAAGGGATCTACTTTGGGAGTTATGTGAGAATTACAAGGAATTTTTAACCCTAAATCAGGGAGGGGTATAGAACACCAGGCCACACCTAGTCCATGAACTATGCACGGCTATGGACTTGGAACTGAGTCATCATTCCCAGTCTAGCTGCAGAGAGAGGATCAAAAACCAATTAAATACCTTCGGGCTCTACTTATCTGGCAGGCTGTACTTAGTTTCCTGACCTTGGTCCCCAGAGCAAAGAATTTCTTCCAAGAGAAAAATGTCACACCCAGCTAAGACTCAGGGAACTAGCTGACTATTTTTGCTACAGCGATATGGATATGGAAGGGCCTGCCTTCCTTACCAAAAAAGTTCCAGAGCTTATAGGCTCTGGATAGAAGGGAGATGGCCACTCCTCTTATGAGAAGAGTGCTACACGTGAAGACAAGGTGGAAAAGCCACAGCTCTACAACCAGTCAGTCAAAACAAAACACTTATGAAGAGCCTATTATGTGCCAGCACTGTGCTCCACACTGACTGGAAGAGGCTGCCAGACACTTGAGAAGAAGGGAAACAGCATCATCTAATCAGACATTAGAGGCTTGGCAGTGGCCTCTCCAGCCAGGTAGTACAGTCACATCCACCCTCTCCCACCGCTAACTTCTACATAGCTGTTTAGGGTTTGCAATTGTTTGACTCTCACACGAATTCAGTCCACAAGCACAGATTAATTAGGCTTCAGGCCCTGGTGCCCTGGTATGTATATGTATAAACAAGACAGAAATAGTAGAAATTGGAGATGATCCACACAGAGGAGGCACCTGGTTGGGTGCTATTATCTCCATTTTGTAGGTAAGAAAACTGAGGCTATTTGTCCCAGGATTACTTATTAGATCAAATTCTATTGCTTCTTTTCTAATTCTGTTATTTGTGTGACCTTAGGCATTACCTATTCTCTATAAACCTAAACCTGAAAAATGGGGACACTGAACTAGATGACCTTTAAGATCACTTCTAAGTTTTAAATCTCTGATCCTATTTGACTTTGAACTAAATGTCTATTACCCCTGATTTTTAAAAGAGGGAGCTCAAGAGCATTGTGGCTTTTGGTGGAGCACAGCTTTTCTGGAAGGTCCCACAGTTCTAGAAGAGGGTGCGCTCCGTGATCAGTTTCCTTACCTGAAACCTGGCCCGCTGCTAGAAGGCTGGGCTTGCAGTAAGAGGTCAGGAAGATTTGGGTTACATCCCCTCCAGCTGAGTGAGTGCCCTCAGGCAAGTCTGCTGGAGACCATAACAAGCCCCGGAGGCACGGATTTGCATGAGTGCAGGAAGTTTCCCATGTCAATGAAACAAAATGCTCCTGTCAAAAACAAAATAAAACAAAAAACAAACCTGCATTGCACTACTTAAATCATTCTAGGATAGGGTCTACCTGAATAAGGCACCTTAGCTATAACGCCTTCAGGGAACCCCATTTTGCTTGAAACCCTGACCCTACTTGTCTCAGCGCCCTAGGTAAACTACAAGCCCCAGAGTTCATTGCGATCGCCCAGATTGAGCCTTCCCTCCAGCAGGCCTTGGGGCTTGGCCCATGGCCTGCCGGGACTTGTAGTCTTCTCCGGCCAGCCGAACTTCAGCTTCCCGCCTCACCTGGCACGAGGCCGGGAGGGGAAGGCGGAGGCCGGGGCTCCATAGCAAGACTGGCCGGGCCCAATGGGAGCAGCCGGGCGGGGTGAAGGGGCGGGGGTGCTGGTGAGTCCTCGCCCCACCCCGCCCCGCGCCCTACGTCGGTCGCTGCCGGGACATGGCGACCGCCGGCGCCGGGGTCTGGAGCTGAGCTGCCGCCGCCAACCGCTCCGAGCCAACGGCTAACGTTCCGCCGCCGCCGCCGACGTGCGTGCGTGGTGCGTACGTCGTGCGGGCCGCGAGCCTGCGAGGCCGGGCTGGGCCGGGCCGGGCCGCCGCGGAAGAGCCGGGAGGAGCCAGGGAGCCCGCGACCGAGCGGAGCGAGGCAGTGCCGGGCACATGGCGTCCATCTTACTGAGGAGCTGCTGCGGACGCGCGGCCGTCCGCCTCGCCCGGCCTCACGCCGTCCCCGCCGCCGCTGCTGCCGTCATCCCGAGGGGTAAGCGCCCGGCAGGCCGCCTGAGCCTGCCCTCCCGCCGGGGTCACCTGAGGAGAGCAACCTGAGGCGGCCTGTGGCCACGGGCGGCCCTCGGGATGCGGGCCAGGCATGGCGTGACCTTTGTCCCCGTGCGCCTGCCCTGCCTGGGAAAACCATACCCTTCCTCCTTCCCCGTTACGCTCTAGCACCCTGCCCTGCGTGCCGCGCCTCTCGCCGTTCTCCCCGGGCCCCTCCCTCTGGGCCTCCGACCTTTCCGCACACTTCCCCTCTATCCCCTG
The DNA here is from genome assembly GCF_900497805.2 of Vombatus ursinus. Taxonomy (NCBI): domain Eukaryota; kingdom Metazoa; phylum Chordata; class Mammalia; order Diprotodontia; family Vombatidae; genus Vombatus; species Vombatus ursinus. Next base: position 7,588,293 of record NW_020954596.1, on the reverse strand, counting down.
CCCTCCCCCCGTCTCTGCCCTCCCCCCTCCGTCGCTGTGCCCCTCCCTCCCTACGCTCTCCCCTCTCTTTCCCTTCTGTCTCAGGGTCCCCCCATCTCTTCCCTCCCCTCCGTCCTCCCTCCATCGCTGTGCCCCTCCCTCCCTGCCCTCTTCCCTCTCTTTCCCTTCTGTTCCAGGGTCCCCCCATCTCTTCCCTCCCCTCCGTCCTCCCACTCTGTCCCTCCTTCCCCTCTGCTCTCCCGGTCTAACGTGCCTCTGTCTTCCCTTTCTGTTCATTCCTCCTCTCTCTATTTTGCTCTTTCCTCCTCTCTGCTCTGCTCACATTTGACCTCACAGAATGAGAGGCTGACCATACCCCCTGAATAGTCTGTTCAGCTAGTCTTCCTCTCCACTTTCTGCTGCTTCCCTTTGGGAAAGCTCCACTTCATTGTGGAGGGGGCACCCCCTTGCCTGTTTCCTCTTGAGAACACTTTGTCCTCCCCCTTTCATCCCATTTCTTGGGGCTGTCATGACTGCTGGGATGGATGGTTGGCAGCACCTTCCCAGATCACCTTCTAACCATTAACCACAACTTGTCCTCTGCCCCCATTCCTCTGCAGCCCACTGCTTCCTGCTGTGCCACACACGGTGCCAGTTGCCCTGTTCTCTTTGGCACTTGTGCTGCATCTTGACCATGCTGTCCTTTTGATTCCCTTTCCCCAGTCTTTCCTCTTGCCTCGCCCATCTCTCCACCTGAACTTTTGTTTTGTCTCAGACTTCTCTGGATTCTTTTCCCCTCACTCACATCCTCAGTTGGAGGCATTTTCATGTTTTTTCCTTTTGCTTCTTTATTGAAGTCAGAGGGTGGTTGCTATTCAGATTTTAAGCTGTCTTTTATTTATTGACACCTGTATTGGATGCCTCCGGAGGTTTTTTGAAATGAGGGGATTGTGAAGTTTTTCTTGGTGCTGTCTCAAAAGAACTAGGAGCCTAGATTTAGAGTAAGAAGGGACCTTAGAGTTCATCCATCCCAACCCCCTCATATTACAGGAGAGGAAACCTAGATCTTGAGAGGTTAAGTGATTTCCCAAGGTCATCGAGTAAGTGGCAGAGCCCAGGTTTCCTCCAAACCCTGGACTCTTTCCATTTTGTAAAAGACAAGTCTCACAATGTACATTCTTAATGTTAGTTCTCTGAACTTCATGAGTAGTATCATTTCCCCTCATTCACTGGTTTTTAGATACGTAAAAAAAGCTAGTGATATTAATAAAGAGGGTTTGTTGTTCAGAATGTGCAACTCATTGTGACCCCATTTAAGGTTTTCTTGGCAAAGATACTGGAGTGGTTTGCCATATCCTTTTCCAGTTCATTTCGCAGATGAGGAAACTGAGGCAAACAAGGTTAAGTGACTTGCCCAGCATCACGTTTAGGAAGTGTCTGAGATAACATGAGTCTTCCTAACTCCAGACCCAGCTCCCTATCCTTTCTGACACCTAGTTGCCTAAAGAGGGTAGTAAGAACAAACAATATATAACAAAGCTGCTTCCTCATAAGTTTCTTAGAATGCTTTATCTGGTTCTTACTTTTCCTCCTATTGTATTTTATTTGGCATCATTTATAAAAATGTATCCCCCCACTAGATTGTAAGCTCCAGAAATGCAGCAGTCTGTCATTTTTTTGTCGCTTTTTATCTTTCAGTGCTCAGTAGCTTTTTTTTGACAGACAAGGGCATGATTTAATGATAAAAGGAAAAATGAATAGCATATATGTAGTATCTCTCATTTTATAAACACTAAAGTTTGACAATTAAATTCATAAAAGAAGCATTAACCATAACAAAAGAAAAATAGGCACAAATATAATAATAGAAGGAGATAGCAACTTTCCATTATTAGAATATGAAAATCTAACAAAAATGATTAACAGTAAATATTACTAAATATGCAGATCTTAACTATATATTTAGTAAGTTAGAATCACTTGATAATTAGAAAAAATTTAAATGCAGTGCTTAGTAACTTAATATAGGAACTTATATATAATATGCTCCTTATAGTTTGTTAAAATGAAGTTATAATACTAGCTGTACTCTCATGAGAATAAGGCCGCAATACCTTCCTCCCAGGGCTTTGTGAGGATTAGATGAGGAAAGGCGATATGTAAAAGTCAACTTGTTTTTCTCTTGTTATTTCAGAAGCTAATATATAGGGAGTTGTTATTGGGTTCACTGGCTTCCTTGTAGAAAGTATGAAAGTGTGACCTAACTAATACTTTATCATTATTACTCATTGGTAGTGGAAAGAACCCTGGACTTGCTTTTCAGAAGACCTGGCTTTTAAGACCTGGTGTCATCCTTTTACTTGTAAGGTGGAAAGAACACTGAATTTGGAACCAGAAGACTTGGCTTAACTGCTAACCCTGTCACTTCACAGAATCATAGTGTCCTGTGTTTTCAGCTCTGATCTCAGGCAAATCATTTGATGTCTCAGATCATCAACTTATTGATCAGTACAGAATAGATACATCATGCTTTACTCTCCCTTATAAATTTGTATGATAAAAATTCGGTAAACTTATAGCTTTAGGGATATGTGATTTCTTTTTACATCTCACATTAATTTATTTTTATGTTGCATTCAATTTGATGTAGGTTCGTTAAAGCTGGCCGGCTCCTTTGACTGGTTTTTACATTCTTCTGCTCCCTGTATCCAGTGTGGGCCAAGGTAGATCACCGCCTCTGGACAATTATTAGGCTAGTGTCAGCAGCCTTGTGTGAACTCAGGCCTTCCTTACCTCAGGCCTGGGACTCTGGCCCCTGGGTCAGGCTGCTTCTATCTGAATATATTACAAGAATATGTGATTAGAATAGTAGGTCTTCCTGACTCCCAAGTTCCACAATTGACAGGTCCACTGTGCCACCTTCTCCCAAGATCATTCTGTCTAAATAAACAGTGAATACCAGGAGATACAATCTAGGCCTAGCTAAATAGATATATGGGGAAGATGATCAACTACATTTGCAGATTCACAGTGGGATCCCTTTGTAGGTTGGAAAGTAAGTATTGGAAAGTAAGATATGCTTTTATAACCATGTTTTTTTTGTTGTTGTTGTTTTTGTTTTTGCCTAGGCAGTGGGGTTAAGTGACTTGCCCACACAACTAATAAGTGTTAAGTGTCTGAGGCCGGATTTGAACCCAGGTCCTCCTGACTCTCTGGCCGGTACTCTGTCCTGTGCCGTCTAGCTGTCACATGGTTTTTTTTTTTTTTTTTTCCAAACAAGGCTTTTTACCATATGACTATATTTTGAGGGAAATGATTGGCTTTGGGGGTATGTCGGAATCTGTAATAGTGAATCATGCTGTAGTAGGGTAATGTTCATGTCTTGAACTCAGAGCCTCCTCTGATACACACTCCCTCAGGTCCTAGAGTTAGCTGGGTTTGTGAAGGCAGTGGCCGTGGAGTGTGGGCTGGGACTGGACCTACAGATCTGCAGTGGCTGCTAGTGTGGATGTGATGGCAGTCTCTCTGTCTTCCCAGTATCAGTCTGGTTGAAGGCAGACAGACTCTTCACCAGATTGCCTACAGGATTATGGAATTTTTTTGACCACAGTGACTTTCAAAGACCATCTCCTAAGGCATAGAATGGTTCTGGTCTATTTTGGTAAAGGAAGTACCCACAGTGACAAAATTACAGTCCTTTGAAGTATTAATATTTTTTTCTATTGCTTTAGTCACCAACAAAAACAAACAAAAAATGAATACAGTTTTGCATAATCACAGGGTAAGGCCAGTGAATTGACAAGCAAAAAAGGTTTTATTCTGCATTTTGTTCCAGGTCGGCTTTTTTATAGACCTCTATCTAGTTCTGGTTCTCCTGATTGCACTTTCTGAGACTTTATCTAGGTCTTTCCAGATCTTCTACGTTTTAGTTATTTTATAATAGCACTGTAGTTCTCCATAACGATACTATACCATAGTTGGATATATGTTGTTAACATTTTTTGCCATTACACATTGACTGGCTATAGATATTTTCATTTAGGTAGGTGGTTTTTTTCTTCTTTTTTCTGTAACTTCAGCACAAAATCCTAACAGGAATCATTGAGTTGAGAGGTCTGAAGGTTGAAAGCACTTTATATACATACAGGTGTGTGTATTTTTCTGGTGAGACAATCTGACAAATTTGAACTGTTGAACACAAAAGGAATCTTCTCCATCTCATGCAGTACATGTACATTATGTGCTCCCTGTTAGAAAGTAAGCTCCTTGAGATCAGGACCTGCCTCATTTTTGTAGAGTAGGCATTTGATAATTGTTTGTTCATTGATAATAGCAAGGGTGAAGGGATTTAAAGACTTTTCCTTCATATTAGAGATTTTTTACTTTTGCAGTTAAATTGATTGTTGTGCTTGACATTTATGTAACACTTAAAGGTTGGCATACACATGGTCTCATTTGAATCTCACAACACTATGAGGAAGGTACCACTGGGAGCATTATTTTTGTTTTATATGAGGAAATTAAACTCGGAAAGGTGGTAATTTGTCCATGGTCACACAAGCCAGCATCAGGTAGCATTTGAATCCAAATTTCTGCGGACTCCAAGCCTGTCAGTATTCTTTACACTATTTCATGCTGTTGCTTTAACAAATGGGTTAAGCATTCTGTGCACTATTATATTTAATATTCAAACTATACCTATGGTATTGTGTAAATATTGATACGAGACTGATGTGATTGTGTGGGGAACTCATCAACCCACTTAGATTTTTTAAAAGATGCATACACATAAGATAGGAGCAATAGCAGGCAATAGAAGATGAATCAGAAGTTTGACATGGTCCTTTAAGAATAGTGTCAGGAATATCAACTTGCTTGCCTTCTCAAGGAGGGGAGATGGGAGAAAGAGAATTTGGAACTCAAAAATTTAAAAAAAACACTTAAAATTGATTTTACGTGTAATTGGAAAAAAATAAAAATAACAGTGTCAGGCATGCTAAAGTTTGGAACAAGCTGAGGTTGGTGAAGACAGGATAATAAAGGTTTAAAAATATGGTAAAGATGATTAAAAAGGGGTTTTTAAAAGGCATATTAGGCAAGGAGATAAATTCTTGATTTTTAAAGAGGAAGATAATAGAATTGTGGCAATCCATAGACTGGTGAACTGGACTTTGATTCTTGGCAAAATTCTCAAATTTATTGTTAAGGAGTTGGTTAGTGAACATTTCGAAGGAATAGGTGGTGGCAGAGTCTTTTGTCACCATTAATAAACTATTAGGTCTGAGAATGCTTTAGGTGTTGTTTTCTATATAGCTCATGACTTAAGAACTGATTGATGGTTGGACCTAAAAAAGAGTTATCAATAGTTTCATGTCATCTTGGAAGGAAGTCTTCAGTTGAGGGCCTTAGTCATTTGTGTTTGGACCTGTGCTGCTTAACATTTTTATTCATGACTTGCATAAAGGCAAAAATGGCATGGCTGTCAGATTTGTAGATGACCCAAATCGAGGAGAGATGGTTAACATCTCTAGTTGACAAAGGCAGGATTCAAAAAGATTGTGACAAGTTGTAACTTTGAGCCAAATCTATTAAGGTGAAATGTAATGGTGATAAATGTGAAGTTTTACATCTAGGTTTGAAAAATCAGCCTAATAAATAAGTACGGGGTATGGGAGATGAGGCTAGGAAGCAGTTTGTCTGAAAAAGATGTAGGGAGTTAAATAGTGTGAAAACTGATATGGTTTTTGATACAGAGAGACATCAGATTTAGGAGATGTAATAGTCCCACTGTACATGGCGTTAGATGTAGAATCATAAGACCCCAGCTCAAAAGCTAGACGGCAGCTAAGAGGTCATCTGTGTCAACATCTGTTCTATAGGTGAGGGGTCTGAAATGACTTGTCCAGGGTCACATGGACAGTAAGCCTCAGAATTTCATTTTGAATCCCAATCCTCAGATTGAAGAGCTGATGGTTCTACCACCATTGATAGTGTGGTCATCTCTGGCTACTACTACCTTTTAGAAAAGACCCATTGATAGGCTGAAGATTGTGCAGTGGAGAGTCTACAGCCAGCATGCAGAAAGGGCCAGAGGTATACCATATGACATTCAGTATAAGGAACTGGGGATGTTCAGCTTAGGAAAGAGGACCTGAAATTAGTCCTCTTTAGGAACTGGGTGGGCTTGAATTTGGAAGAATGATTAGACTTCTTTTGCTTAATTCCAAAGGGTGGAGCTAAGCAAAAGGTAAGAGTTGCAGAGGCAATTTTAGACTTAATGTTAGGGAATATGATTAGACCTTTAATCCAGGGAATTCTTGTTCCAGTATGGGCAGGACCAGAACAGTGCTTCTTAAACGGTGGGTCTTGATCCCATTTGGGGTTGTGAAAAATTTGGCAGTAGTAAAAGGTTTCTGAATGTGCAATGACCAAAAATTAATTAAAAATCAAACATATAATGAATCTGAGGTGTTTTTGGCATCGCTTGCCCGTCTTGCATCTCACAACTTCACCAGCGTTGGTTCTGAACACTTGCTGTCACGCTGTGCATTGCCAATGAATACTGCTGAAACATGAAAAGGGGTTTGTGAGTTGAAAAAGTTTAAGAAGCCCTGGACTAGATGATCACTAAGGTCCCTTCCAACCTGGACACTGTTGATTTTACTTTCAATGAAGATTTATTTAATAAGAATGTTTCATAAAATCACATTTATTTATTATCAGCTATAAAGTGCTTTTCCTTATCTGAGCCTTTTGAGATCTAGATAGTGCAAGTCTAGCCTAGTCTATAATTCAGAAATCTGAGGCTAAGAGGCTAATGGCTTGCCTCCCTGGTCATCCAACTGGTGAGTAATTAAGTTGGGACTCTAACCGAAGCCTTCTGATTTATAGAATCCTAGAATTAGAGCCTAAAGGGACCTCAGAGGCCCCCTAGACTAGCCTCTTCATTTTACAGATGAGGAAACTGAGGCCTACAGAGTTTGAGTGACTTACCCAAGTCATATGATGTGGAAGAAGGCTAGACAAAGCATCCAGTTAAATTTGATGAGCGCTGTCTTGATGCTAGGAAGAAAATGGAACTTATGAAATCCACAAGGCTTTATTGAACACATATGAATTATAGGAATCTAGGTGTAGAAACTTCAACACCTAAAAACAATTATAAAGTGACATCTGAATAAGTGCAGGCAAACATAGCTTACACATGGGAGGAAAGGAATGTTTCAAGTGAAGTGGGCAGAGTGGTAACTATGATGACATCCGGCCTGCCCACATGGCACAATAGCCCTTACGCCACTTTCCCAGGGTTTGGCTATGGTGCCTCTTTTCCTGGGGCTCACTTTTTCCCCTCCAAACTTCTTGTTGGTAAAGAATAGTCTATCTTCTCTTGGTACAGTCATATCTGAAGTTGAACTGCCTTCTATTCTTGTGAGTTATTTCACATTGCCCTTTCTTCCCCTCTAATTGTTTTTGCCCCAGTTGAAAAAAATTCCTCATTATAAGGAAAGTGTGACCAAAACAGAATCCATACAAGAAGAGAATCAAGTTGTCTATCAAGAAAGCAAAACACATGGTGATGAAGTTTTATAAACTCTGTGTCAGATGGTCAGGGTCTTACTGTAGAGCTGCTTCAGTCACTGGGACCCTGTGGGATCGCCATTAGAAGAAAGCATTTAGAGCTGGGAGAGAGCTTGAATCAGTCTCCAAATATTAAATTCCTTTTCAGGGCCAGTCCTTTGCTAGGTGCTGGGGATACAAGTTATGTTGTTTTCTAACAGAACCAGTGATGTCTCAAGGTGATGTCTTAACTTGCTTGAGAATTGGATTTAAGCGAGACAGAGTTGCACAAAGTCATCAGGCTCACTCTTTCCTGAATCTTGAAGTCCAGTGGCAGGACAAGAGTTATGATGACTGATGATGCATTGGATGACCTTGGAGTCCTCTGTCTGACCATACTCTTTGTGCTTTATCTGCCTTCATGGCTGTTGGAACCAGTTGTTCTCATCTGCCCATTCCATTGTGGGAAGTCTTCATGTGCTTGGGGTAGACATCTCCTTAACTCACCAAAGGGTTTGAGATCTGTTGGCTACCCTCACCCTGGTTTAACTCAGTCTACTGCGAGTTTACCAGGGGTGTGTGTGGGGTTGGCCACTGCACATGCCACAGTTTCGGAGCCACAGGTGGGAGTTGGGTGAATCAGGTGGACATCAAATGGGGATGAGCAGTCCTGAAAAGGTTCAGTAAGCCCTCCCACCAGAAGTGCTAGTCCTCTTGAACAGCCAGTACATCTCCTGGATACAAGTACAAAGAATGAAATAACACCTACTCTCCATTGAGCCCCATTATTTTACGGAGTAGGAAAGTGAAAATCAAGTGCTAAGAAATGACCAAGTCACAGAGACAATAAGGACCAGAGGTTGGATTTGAACCAAGGGCTTGTGTTGCCAAATCCTGGGTTCTTCACATAGCAGAGTGGGCAATAGGCTGCTGAGCTAATTTATTAGAATTGTTTTAATGTCTATTTTGTAGATTTCAAATTCTTTGACGTGAAAAGTCTTGTATTCATGACTGTAGTAATGATATTTGTTGCATCCAGTGTGCCATAAATAACACATGAATTGTGTTTTCTGTGCCCTGAGTTCCCCTGACTTCACAGCTCACAGTTGACAGTGTTAGGCTATCAGCACTCCAAGAATATTCTGACTCAGGCTGTCAATAGTGAAGAGTACAGAAAGACCAGCTCTCATTAATTTATAATAGATGTGTTTTTGGGAGCAGGTTAAGAGGAGGTATGGTCCAGGTAAGTAATTTCATCAATGTAGAGAACTCCCATTCATAGCTGATATGATACAAATTGGCATTTGGTATTTGTAGTTTATGGTTTTAGAAAGTTGCCCGAGAAAACTTCAGTGTCTGGCCCCATGGTCCGGTAGCTAGTATGTGTCAGAGGTAGTACTTGAATCCAGACTTCTTGATCTACGGCCAGCCCAGTCTACTGGCAACATTGCCTCTCAGTTTTAGTGCTACTCTGAACCAAACTGTTACCCTGTATCAAGGTGTGATGCTTGTGGTACATCTCTTGCTACTGTTTAACTTGATTAACATAGTCTTATCAAACCGTTGTTATGATTGTTTCCTAATATTGCTGTTGTAAATAACTCATATCAGATATGTTTTCTCCTCTTTTTTCCTTAATAGATATGACTCTAAAACCCTTTGGTTCTTTCATATTGGGGTATTTTTGAGATCTTACTATGTATCCCTATATATTCAGGGATATATTGACCTATTAGTATGGGATCCCATTAAATTCCTTGGAATATGGCAGATATTTGGACACTTATTCTCTATTGAAATAGTTTTCACGGGTTACCAATTAGCATTTATTAAGTGCCTGCTATATATGAGATGTTGTGCTCAGTGCTGGAGAGACAAAAAAAGGCAAAAACAAACAAAAACCAAACAGTCCTTGCCCTCTAAGAGCTCACAGTCTGATGGGGAAAACAACACACAAACAGCTCTGTACAAACAGATGGATACAGGGTAAACCTTGAGGAAAGCCAGGAGGCAGAAATGAGGAGGCCTGGGGGACAGCTAGTGAGAGTGTGCCAAGTTGGAAGTGGATTGTCTTATGTGCAGAACAGCGAGGAGGCCAATTTTACTGAATTGTAGAGATTGTGGAGAGGAGCATAGTGGAAGAAAAGGGGAAAGGGAGGAAGGGGCAAGTGTATGAAGGGTTTTAAGAGCTAAACAATCAGTAAACATTTATTAAGCATCTACTAAATACCAGGCACTGGGTGTGCTAAGCACTGGTAATACAAAAAGAGGCAAAAAGACAGGCTCTGCCCTCAAAGTGCTTACAATCTAATAAAGATGATAACATGCAAAAACATATATATAGCAAATGAAATACTGGATAAATAGGAAACAGTTAAAAGAGGGAAGACACTTAAATTAAGAGGGATTAGGGAAGGCTTCCTGTAGAAGACGGGATTTTAACTGGGACTTAAAAGAATCCAGGAAGGTCAGTAGTCAGAGCTGAGGAGAGGGCAGTCTGGGCATGGAGGACAGCCAGAGCAAACATCATTTTCTATTTGATCCTGGAGGATAGGAAGCCACTGGAGTTGACTAAATGGGATGATGTAGTCAGATCTTCCCTTTAAGAACAATTTGACAGTTGAGTGCAGGAAGAAATGGAAAGAGAAAGACTTGAGGAAGGATGGGTGCTTTAATTTTGATTATATGGTGCCAATATTTTATGTTGTACTTGATCAGAATTTTGTTGCCTTTCAATGTTATCTTTATTAAATTCAGACAGTTTTTTTGTGTGTGAAGTAGTTGGGGTTAAGTGACTTGCCCAGGGTCACACAGTAAGTGTCAAGTGTCTGAGGCCAGATTTGAACTCAGGTTCTCCTGAGTCCAGGCCCATGCTGTATCCACTGTGCCATCTAGCTGCTCCCCAGACAATTTTTTTTAAAATGAACTTATCAACAAATATCAACAAATAAGAATGTCTCAGTATCTAAAGAACAGAAAAAGGGTTGCATATGAAATTATGAATTTCTGTTGTGTGGTAGGTTAAATGAACCTTGGCAAGAGGATGATTTGAACTTGGATCAGGACCAGAGGATTTGGGTTTTATTTTCCCTATACTTTCCTAGTCCTAGCAGCATTTCTGCAACAGCTGACAGTGTCTACCTGTGCATTGGGAACCTTAGTGAAAAAAAAAGTGGCTTCAAGCTCCACAAGGAACCCAAAGAAACTGCCTAAGGAGATCTTTTTGAGTACCCCATGAATGGGAAAAAAGGACTTCCCACAACAAGTAGCTGTGGGTTACTTCTTGACACATATGTTCTCTGAACTTGCCCTGAACTCTGTATGTACTTGTGAGAAAGCGTGTCACAGATTTGTGGAGGAATGGTTTGTACTAACTGTACCATCTAGTAAATAGTCCTTTATAAAAGCTAATCAAGTTTCATTGACTAGTTGATGTCAACTACTAAATACACAAGTGGGGACTTGTGAACTATATGCCCCTAGATCCTAAAGAGAGACAGAGCAGCCAAGCTCTGGGGACCTAACTCATCAATGTGAGTGTGAGTGTGGATAAGAACTCCCAGAGTCTAGATGTGCTGCATCTTATATGCATATAATTATTTACATGTTATTTCCTTCATTAGAATAATAACTCCTTGAGGGCAGGATATTTTTGCCTTTCTTTGTATCTCTTAGTGCTTAGCACAATATCTGGTATATAGCAAGTGCTTAATAATTGCTTATTGACTGACTGGAGGTATGACTTCAGGGTTGTTTTAATTTTTATTTCATTTCTCTCATAAGTGATTTGCAAACATTTTCTAAGTCATTTGTTGACAATTTGTATTTTTTCTTTTGAAAACAAATTTGTATTCTTTAACCACTTGTCTCTCAAAAAACAGCTCTTAGGGAACATCTCTTATAAACATCTGACATCCAAAATTTCTATGGAATTGCCACACACAAAAGACTGAGCATCATTTCCCAGTACATAAATGGTCAGAGAATATGTGCAAATTACAGAAGTAGAAATGGAAACTATCAACACCCAAATGAAAATATTCTGAATCACTAATAAAATAAATGCACTGAGCTAACACTTCATACTCATCAAATTAAGCAAGTTTTTTTTTTTTTAAACTGGAAGAATTGATTTTATCAGTGGGGAACTCTCAGTGAGGAACTCCCATCTACCAATGCAGGTCTGCTACTTAGAGCCTCAGAGAGTTTAGTTTGCCTGGGACACTGAGGGATTAAGCAACTTACTTGGAGTCACATGGCCAGTATGTGACAGAAGCAGGACTTGAATGCAGGTCTTCCAGACTCTGGGGCCAGCTCTCTATCCTTTCTGCCATGCTGCTCCAGCCAGGATGATAAAAGATGTCTGATTGGAAAGGTGATAGGACAGACATAGGAAGAAGCAGAACTGAGAAAATCACGCACAATGGTCGGTGGGGTAGAGGAAGACAACTCTGGAGAGAATTTAAATCAAATGCAGAGGCCAGCGTTGGCTCAGGTGAGTCCTGCCCTTGCTCTGAAGAAAGAGGTAGCACCACATCCCAGTTGCTACATAAGAGCTCGGTGCTTAACTGGTCACTTCTTTGTTTTGAGGGGACCGACCACATAGCAAAATCTGTTTACAGGGAAGCGACTATCAGTTTTAAAAAAATCAAGGGATGAGATTCAGAGAAAGGCAAAAACAGCCCCAGCTCTCAAGGAGCTTGCCTTATTGCTGGAAGTCCTTTCCCATTCATGGGGTACTCACAAAGTTCCCCTTTTAGGCATGGTGTAGTTTCTTTGGGTTCCTTGTAGAGCTTTGAAATAATTTTTTTTTCCTCACTAAGGCAAGACATTGTCAGCTGCTGTTGCAGGGATGCTGTTGGGACTAGGATGGTGATAGGAGCAATCCAAATCCTTTGGTCCTTTGTAAAGTTCAAGATTCTTTCTCAGGATGTTTAACCAGAATACTTCCCTTCTTCTTTTCTGATATGCAATTCTGATTCTGATTAGCCTGATGGTTTTACATAAACTGTATGGGGTATGATGGAATCTCTTGTCCAATCAGATCATACTTTCTGTAACTTTAGGGAGATGACTAGGCCTTGTTCAGATTTAATTGAAAATCCAAATTTCTTTTCACCTGATATCTGTATCAGGTTAAAGAGCCGTGGATGATTTTAATCTTTTTTATATACAGAGTAGAAGGGGGAAGGAACAAACAGTTTGGGGGGAAGAATGGGAAAGATCTTATACTCATCAAATTAACTAAGATGGTAAAATTTGTTGTTGGAGAGGCTCTGTGAAGAATTTCACTGCTGGTGAAACTGTGAAGTGTTTCAGCATTCAGTAAATCAGTTAGGCAGCATGCATTTATTACTACTTGCCAGGCTCTTTAAAAGATTGAGCATCATTTCCCAGTACATAAGTGGTCAAAGCACTAGGTAAGCACTAGGGATACAAAGAAAGACAAAAAAATGGTCCCTGCCCCCTAGGAACTCACATTCTAATGGAGACAACATGAGTGACAGTGTACAAATGTAGCATGTGAGATCTGGCGCCTTCTTCTGGAGCCAGGATGCTGCATCTTCCCTTCAGGACTCCAGGAATGTCTATTCTGTACTGCTGTTGCCTTGAGCCCCCACCAGCTTGTGTCCTTCCCCCATACTCACTGCCATTGTTGGGGCCAGTTACTGGCATCCCAGGTAGGTTTTTACAAAGGGATGCTGCCTTTATAACTATAACATGAACAAAGTCCGGATGTTCTCTATACCAGTGAAATTAGAGATCCAGTCTCTGTCCCCTGTAGTTTACCTATCATCTGTGTCTTCTGCTGCTTGACTTTAGGCTCCCAAACAAGAATTCTGACTTAACTGAGTTTTTTATCTTATATCCTTGGATCTAGCCACTGGAAATGCTTTGATTTGCTTAATCCATTTGTGAAAGATGGGGTGATTTCATCAGTGCAGAAGACTCCCTCAACTGGTTAAGGTCACCAGGCTTCTGTAATACTCTGAATTGCTTTAATCTCCCATAGATAAAATGACATATTTGTATAGAGTCACATAGCTGTTAGGTGTGTCCAAGGCAGGCTGTTGTGACTTGAAGGCCAGTACTCTACACCATTGACTCATGCTGCCTCCCTAATAATATTTATTGGATTAATAAAAACAAGTAAATTTTATAATATTTTAGTGCTTTATTATCTTTCTTTGATCCTCATAATAGCCCTTTGAGGTAGGTATTATAGGTATTATTGCCATTTTGCAAATGAGGAAAAAACCCCAGAAAGCTGCAGTGATTGGCTGGTGGTCATGTAGCTAGTTCAAGGCCATTTAAATTCAGGTCTTTTTTGACTCCAAATCCATTGGTTTTCCTTTTCACAGGCTGTATCTTTAAGTCTCCTGTCTTAAGGGAAGTGGAGGAATGTCATTCTGGGCCTCAGTTACCTAATTTAGAGGACTTTATTGTGGGGCCAAACTCCCTGAGGATGTTAATAATCTACCTGAAGTAATTTCTCAGTGGTTAACAAACTCTGATCGCCCCACCCCCCACACACACATTGCTTGCCACCTTATTCCCATAGTCCTTGATCCAACCCATCCATGTCCACTCTAAAGTTACCTATGCCTTCTGTTGTGCTCACTGGAATGCCTGCTCTATAGGTTTAAAAAAAAAAAAAGCTTTTATCTTAAATCTCTTTCTTTCCCACTCTTTCCAACTTTTGGCTCTTACTGAGATCTGGTTGTCTCCTGAATATGAAAGGGATCTTAGAGACCTGCCTGCCCCCTCATTTTATAAGAGAGGAGACAGGTTTAGAGGTTAACGTGATTTGCCCAAGGTCTCATGGGTTATAAGAGAAGAAAAATTGAATTCACTTTCTTTGACTCCAGATCAGGCATTTTTTACATTTAATTTTAAAGGAGAGGAAAAAATCAGAATAATGGAGAAAATCAGACAATTTTATAGTTCACAAAGCCAGGTAATTAGGAAAACATCAATAATTACTAACTTATAGGCCTACTTTCTTATCTCTTTGAGAATTATTAGTGGTATCCTTGATGAAAATGAGGTAACAGGCAGGTTTTTGTAAGCAATTTTCTATAATGGATCACATTTTTTTCTTCAGAATTAATTGAAGGGTGAAGGGGAATATAAGAACCATTTGTGCTTATTGTCTGTTTGTTATAACAAGCATTAGAAGAAAATGCAGATCTGAAGATTCTCCTCCAATAAGAAGTCTTAAATGTGCATATGTTAAGATCATACAAAGTTTCTTGATCACTGCAAATAGAGATATTTTCAAACAGAAATTATTGTCAATTGAGGCAAATGAGGGAAGTGTGTGCTTGCCAAAAGTGCTCAGTACTGTCATGGAGAATATTCTGTTCAAAGTCCAAGTAGAAGAAGGATTCCTTACAGATGGTGAGGTCCTCTAGATGCTCTCATTTGCTAATAACATTCTTCTGATTCCATCAAGCCCCTGAATATGAATGAGATCCAGGTTTACCTAAAAGAGGAGAGCTTAATAATCCACAAAGAAAAAAATCAGTTAGGTGAAGAATAGAGTAGCGATTGTTATTGTCCACAATCTAGCTTGGAGAATGTCAAGTCCATTGAAATAATACATCATCATACATATATTGGACAGGTACTACTGATGGACAGTGAAGTGGACCTCAATTTGAATGGGAAGAAGAGAACAGGCTAGCTTGCATTTGGGAAATTGTATAGTTTGTTCAGCAATCTTAAAGGACTCCCTGATACAAAAGCACATTTATTTATTTATTTATTTTTTTGGTGAGGCAGTTGGGGTTAAGTGACTTTCCCAAGGTCACACAGCTAGTACGTTTCATGTGTTTAGTCTGAGGCCGGATTTGAACTCAGGTCCTCCTGACTTCAGGGCCGGTGCTTTATCCACTGCGCCACCTAGCTGCCCCCAAAAGCACATTTTTAAATGAATGTCTTCTCAGCGATGCTTTATGGCTGTAAATCTTGGAAGAATACAGTTTTTAAAAGCTCAGAGTTACAGATGATCCAAAAGGCCGTGTAGAGATGCATGGTGGACTAGGTATGCAAATAGACTGTAGCATATTTTTAACTATAATCTGTCTGCTAGAAGTGGTGTAAAGGAAATTAACCAGGAAACGTGCAATTGGAATTAAACTAAACAATGAGTATTTTTGAACTTGTATAGTGATTTCTTTACAATAATTCACTAAATATTTCTTTTAAAAAATTTAAATGACTTTTTACATACATGTGCATTTGGAGTGGTTAGGATTTAATTTTTTTTCTTTATTTTTGGTTTTAGGTAGTCTGGGAGACCGTGCTTGTCTTAGTTGTACATCTCTGAGTTTCCTAAACCATACGTAAGTAAAAGTTAAACATGACATCAAAATTTTTCATAATTCTTTGTAAGTTCCTGACAATTTAAGAACAGTGTGTGAGAGAGATTTCATTTTTTTCCTTTGTTATGAGAAAGATTTGGGGAAACTATTTAACGCTTTAAAAAAAACCGAATAGCAACAAATCTTTCTTTTCTTGTTTACCCTTTATTTTTTTCTTAATGTCTGGAGATATTACATATTTTCTTGTACTACTGAGAATACTATCAAATATTTATTTGGGCTTTCTCATTGTCTAATATGTACTTCCTGTTTTGTTGGCTGTGTGTATAAATCAGTCATCGTGGTTAGTGTATTTGTGATCAAATGAACAAAGCCAGAATTGTGGCCATTTCTGATGGATAATCTGCTAGGAAGATGATAATATTGGCTTGATGACAAAACAACTTCTTTACTCATAAGAGAGATAGTGTCTTTTAAAAAATGATTATTTTTAACATTCTTTTCTTTTTAAATTTTGAGTTCTAGATTCTCTTCCTTCTACCCCTTACCCACCCACTGAGAAAGCGAAGAATATAATGTCAACTATATATGTGAAATCATGTAAAACATGATTTTCTTCACTGATTTTTTTGTATCTCTTTTTCCATTTGGCCAATTCTGCTTTTTAAGAAGTTCTTCAGGGGCAGCTAGGTGGCTCATTGGATAGAGCACCGTCCCTGGATTCAGGAGGACCTGAGTTCAAGTCCGGCCTCAGACACATAATACTTTCTAGCTGTGTGACCCTGGGCAAGTCCCTTAATCCCATTGCCTAACCAGAAAAAAAAAAGTTCTTCAGTGAATTTTTGTACCTCTTTTACCATTAGGCTAATTCTACTTTTTAAGGTGTTACTTTCTTCAGTATATTTTTGTACCTTTTTTATGAAGCTGTTAATCTCTTTTCAAAATTTCTTGCATTACTCACATTTTTTTTTTCAACACTCATGTAAAGACAATTTTTAACATTCATTTAAAAAAATTTTGAGTTCCAATTTTTCTTGCTCTTTCCCTCACATTCCCCCTCTGAGATGGTAAGCAATTTGATATAGGTTATACATATGCTATCCTGCAAAACATTTTTCCATATTAGTCATGTTTTCAAAGAAGATGGAGGCTAAAAGAAAAATAAAAACATGAAAAAATTAAGTGAAAAATGGTATGCTTTGATCTGCATTCAGACTCTATCAGTTCTTTCTCTGGATATGGATAGCATTTTTCATCATGACTCTCATTTCTTTTCCCAATTTTTCCTCTGCCACTCATCTCTTTAATTTTCCCAGGAATTTTTTTTTTTTTTTTTTTAATTAGGCAATCGGGGTTAAGTGACTTGCCCAGGGTCACACAGCTAGTAAGTATCAAGTGTTTTGGTCTGAGGCTGGATTTGAACTCATATCCTCCTAACTTCAGGGCCAGTGCTCTATCCACTTCGCCACCTAGCTGGCCCCCAGAATTCTTATTGAACGTGGCTCTAGTTAGCATTTTTCTTTGAGGCTTTGCTTGTAGCTGTTTTCATATTGCTATCTTCTTCTAGGTTTATGTCTTTTATCTTCCCTGCCATTGTAGTAGCTTTTTATGGTCAAGCTCTTTTTTTTGTTTGCTTGTTTTCCCAGCCTATTTCTTCACTATGGACTTGTATGTTAAATTTGATCTCTGCTCATCTGGGGATATGGAAGAACTGTGCCAAGCTTCAGGCTTTTTTATGTTGCTGTTTTCAGAGCTAGTTCTGGGGGTCTGCAAGTCTTTGGTGCTTCCAAGGTCGTGTGATTCTGGGAGAGGTGTGGTTACTGCTCTCCTGGTCTGTGCTCTGGTTTTTACCCAGGAAGGGCCCCTACTCTCCCTCAGCTGCAAGTGGTAGCTGTCCTTATGGCCCTAAAACTGTGACCAGGGCCTCTGCTCCCTTGTGATGCCTCTCCATCCTGAAACTGCAACCCAGCACTGAGTATGGGCAGTAGAGTTGCCAGTCAGCACAGCTGCACCCAGTTCCAGTAAAGGGTCCCCATATCATATTCTGATGAGTTGTCTGAACCCCTAATGTCTTCTGGGCTGAGAACTCCTGAAACTGCTGTTGCAGCCGCCTCTATAGCTCACCACTGGTGCTCCTGCTGTGCTCTGGGCCTGCATTCACTCTCTGTTGTGAACCTCTTAAGTTGTCTCAGGCTGGAAGAATGTTGCCCTTTGACCTTTTGTTGGCTCTGCCATTTGAAAATTTCATTTGAGGTGTTGTTAAAAACAACATTAAAATTAAAGTTGTTTGGAAGAGAATATTGGGAGAATTCAGCTGGGTCCTGGCTTGTACTCTGCCATCTTGGCTCTGCCCCCATAGAGATTATTTCTGGAAAAGATTATTTGTGATTATGTCTAAAATGATGGAAGTTTAGATTTCTGCATCTAATGGCATCTTTTCCCAGAAAGATGTGATGGCTGAGTTATGGGAGACAAAAGAAAGGGAGGTACTGGAACAGTCTAAGGTTTTTAGGATGGTAAATTAGTGAGAGAAATAGGCAAGAGGGAAAAGTTGTAAAATGCTGAGTTAAATTGTAGGCATGTTGAATTGGAGGTGATGGTAGGACGTCTAAGTGGAGATGTCCTATAAGCAGTTGGATTAGAGCAGGAGCTTGGATCTGCTAGGATTGGAAATTGATAAAGTAACGTGTTTTAAAGAAGTAAACAGAATTTACACATCTAAATGAGTGTTGATCCTTTAAAATTATTACCGTGTGAAGTTATATACTTAAGCAGGGCTGCCATTCTTTAAAACATTTTTAAAAGTCTTTTTTTGAAAATATCTTAAGTCACATTCTTTTTTTTCTGTACAGTCTTTTAAAAAATTTTCCACTTAATAGAATTTTATTTTTCCCAATTATATGTAAAGATAGTTTTCAGTATTCACTTTTAAAAGATTTTAAGTACCAAATTTTTTCTACTTCCTTCCCCACCCCCCACAAGCACTCTGATATAGACTTTACTAGTCACATTCTTTTTGAATACATTCAGTGATCACAAATATATTTGCTCTTTTAAGGTAGACTTAAATTTTGGTTGGAGCCTAATCTGGTGAAGAAAGTTGGTGATTAAGCTGAGTGATAACCTTTTAATTTAAAAGTGAGATCTTGTTATATAATGAGATTTATTTTATTGTATGACTAATAAACTGGTTGTAAAGGCAGTTCCGAAAGAGAATATCATCATTTTTTGAGAAACTGTTGAAGTGTGCATGAATAAATGAAAATGCATTTATTAAAGACATACTATGTGCAGAGCTCTAGGGATACAAATGAAAAAGCAAGGCCATTCTTGCTTTCAGCGAGCTCACATTTTATTTTGGGAAACAACAAAAGCACAAGTGAGTGTATTGGTTGACATTTGGCTGTCTAAAAAAATTCCAGTCATTCGATTTGTGCTTTTTCCCCCCACCTTTCTCAACGTTTTTGCAGCATTAGCTACTGTATACTTGTGGTAGTTCCAGTTTTGAAAAACAAGGAAAAAACTTTGTAAAATCAGGGACTATCCTACTAATCAAAACTACTAATAAATGAAAGCTATGACATCTTCCTCCTGTCTTTTCTCTCTACTCAGGTTTCATGATACTGTTCTCCGAGTTCTGCTACTGGTCTGATCATTCAGTCTTTTTTTATAGATTATTCTTCATATCCTTCCTGGTAGTAGTAGTAGCAGTAGTAGTAGTAGTAGTAGTA
>NW_020954596.1:7442339-7568689 GCF_900497805.2 Vombatus ursinus | reverse complement strand
TAGTAGTAGTAGTAGTAGTAGTAGTAGTAGTAGTAGTAGTAGTAGTACTAGTAGTAGTACTAGTAGTAGTAGTAGGCCCCATAGCTCTATTCTGGGCCTACTTTTTATATTCTCACTTTAAATTTATTGTATTAAGTTGCCATGTATCTTTTATGCAAATTACTCCCAGATCTACATATTTAACTCATTACTTTTCATAATTACAGAATTGCCCTTTATTGCCAACTGCCTGTGAGACATATCTTCACCTGGACATGTCATCTGCATCTTAAACTTAGCATGTCCACAATGGAGTGCATTATCTTTCCCCTTTAACTTGACCCTTCTCTAGACTTTGCCCCATCTGTGTTGAAGGCACTATTGTCCTTCCAGTGGCCCAGGTTTGTACCCTCAGAGACATCCTTGATTCTTCCATTTTCCTAATCCCCCTAATCTCTTCTTTTCCTCCCCTTCCTCCAACATACCATTAGTTACCAGGCCTTGTCATTGTACCTCCATGAAAATTTTGCATCTCTCCATTTGTCACCATTCATATGACCACTATCCTTGTTCATCACTTATTTATTTTCTGCATTATTGCAGTATTCTTCCAGTTGGTCTCCTTGCTTCCAATTTCTTCTTTCCAGTCTATCCTTGACACAATTACCAAAATAATCTTACTTAATCTTAACTTAAACCTGGTCACTCTCCTGCTCAAGAATTTGGTACTACCAGAACTTGATTTTACCAGAATGCTGCTAGAATCAAATGCAAATTTTTCAGCCTGGCACTTAAAGGCCTGTATTCTGCCTCCTGTATTCCTTTTCCCTAATCTACTGTGAGCTCCTCATTACTTAGCACAGTGTCTGGCACATCATAGGCACTTAATAAATGTTTAGTGACTGACTTTTCAGCCTCCCTAATGGAGGTATATTAATTCAAGAGCATTTAAGTGCTCACTTTGTGAACTGTATATGGCATTGCCTAGGGATAGTATAAAAATAATGGTTTCTGATCTTTAGGAGTTTACAATAGATTATGAGGACCACTCGAAATTATAATCTTGCCTAAAAAGATTGTTCATTGAATAATATGATAAAGAAGTTTGTTGCTTGTAAATTTATCCAGAGATACTAATTGTGCTAATGGCATTTAAAAAAAAGAGAGAGAGATAAAGTCATTTATTTCTGGTGAGTTGATGTCACCTTTTGCTTTTTTTTGTTTAGAGCCATTTTTTATAGGTATTT
The DNA here is from genome assembly GCF_900497805.2 of Vombatus ursinus. NCBI lineage: Eukaryota > Metazoa > Chordata > Mammalia > Diprotodontia > Vombatidae > Vombatus > Vombatus ursinus. Next base: position 7,567,463 of record NW_020954596.1, on the reverse strand, counting down.
GGAGGTGTTTGGGGAGAGCTCAAGCAAGTCACAGCTTTCACGCTGCCATCTTGACTCCGCTCCTCTACACCTTTTGCTTTTTAATGCAATTTAGCATTAACTAATTAAAGCAATTTAGCAATTTAGATAACCTTCAGTTATCTGCTACATCCATTTAAATGACTCAGTATCAAAATTATGCAGTTTCTTTTAAGGAATTCATATAGGAGACTAGTAAATTAAAAATTTTTACATCTAATTTTTTGTTGAAGGTGTCAGGTTGTTGACTTTGCTTTTCACATATCTCGGTCTGTTATGAAAATTTTAACCAAATTTCAGTTGATAAGAATGCTAATAATGATTAAAGGGGCATTTAGTTTTTTCCCTTCCTCAAGTATCTTAAGAAATAAAGTGTTTAAAAAAATACATAATAGGACTTGACTATAAGTTTTAATACAGTTGGTTTCTGAGTTCACTGTGTGATCCTAATAGATGTGTCTTCAGATCATTGTAGAGAAAATCAGTCTCTAAATTTATTTTCCTTTAGATTCTACCTTTAGTTTTTTTTTTTAAAGCATTACCTGAAATAGCCTTTGATCATTTGAAATTTATTTCCTCTTATCTCTTCCAAGGTATTATTCTAGTAGGTAGCATAAAATATGACCATTAGAATTTGAGGAAAAAATGGCTTTATAATTGTGATTCTTGCAAAATAAATTAAATTGAACCTTTTTACAGTCCTTCATCTGCAGTATTTCGTGATCTGTGTTTTACAGCAGTTTCATTTTTTGATTGAACAATTCATACTGAAATGCTGAATTCTGAAACTGGGGCTTAGAGATAAGATTAATTAAATTAATTAATTAAAACCTAATTTCATTTTAAGGTTTCTGCTGTACTGTAGAGCAGTGGCAGGGAGCAAATTTTACTACTACTTAAACATTATATTAAGCATTATAAAGCATAAAGTTCTTTAACTGCTTCACAAATTAATTCCAACTTTTTAAAAAATCCATTAACATCTGATGATGAAAGTGCCACTTTCTCTGAAATTAAACTATTTTACTTTTGTAGAAACCAGTTTACAATGTTTTAAGTAGACATTTCTATAAAATAGAAGAAAAAAGTATGGCCAACTCACTATTTTTGTTAAGAGGTAATAGAGATTCAGCAAATATTGATTGAGTGTGCACATCCATATAGATACCAAATAAATAAAGAAATTATAATAATATCTTAATTTAAATAGTGTTACAGTTTACAAAGCTGTTCTTCAGATCTACTCTTGGATTAGTGTGGATTACTTCAAAGAAGTAAAAGGAAAAAAGGCCTCATATATTCCAGAAGATTTTTAGCTGCTCTTTTACAGTAAGAAAAAAATAGAAACAAAATGGGCATCTATTGATCAGAGAATGACAGTAAGAAATGTTGAATATGGGGAATTCAGAGAATTCCCATTCAAGATGACTTAAATGAACAAAGTGTCAGAATGAATTAGAAACAACTAAGACTACAGTGTACAATGACTACAGCAGTATAAAAGAGTAGAGTATGAAAATGAAGAGTAATTCTAGATAATTATGTAATTATAATGCCTAATCATGGGCCCACAGAAATGCATGGACTTCCTTCTTTTTCTTAGAAAAGCAGGAGCCTGGATGTGGAATGCAGCTTATGCTATTAGATGTCATTGCTGTATGTGTTGGTTTTATATTACGAGGAAAGGCTCAGTGGGTGGGTAGGGGTATATCTGGAAATGACTGATACTAAAACAAAAGGTATTGTTAATAAAAAAAATGACATTTAAACATTTTAATAATCTGAAATGAGTGTTTAAAATATACTTTCAAATTCTAAGATTAAAAAATGATCATTTATCAGCATGTGGATTTAGAGTATAAATATACAGGAAGAGCTTGGTGAGGTATTTTTTGTTGTAACCAGTACTTGAATTTGGGGCATTAATGATCTCAGTTTGAGAGTCATATTTATTTCCCATAGTAAGGGCAAGGAATTTTTGAAGGTCTTATGTACCTTATCAGAGCTGGTGCTAAGCATTTAAAAAAATTTTTTTTCCAATTATATGTAAAGATTTTTAACATTATTTTTTAAAAATTTTGATTTCCAGATTCTCTCCCTTCCTCCCTTCCTCTTCTCATTAAGAAGGCAGGCAGTTTGATATAGATTATCCATGTACAGGCATGCAAAACATATTTCTGTATTAATCATGTTGTAAAAGAAAACACAGATCCCTCTTCCCCCCCAAAACCCAAGAAAAATAAAGTAAAAAAAAGTATGTTTTTACCTGCATTCAGACTCTTATCAGGACAGCATTTTCATCAAGAGTCCTTCATAATTGTCTTATATCATTGTATTTCTGAGAAGAGCTAAGTCATTCACAGTAGATTATCATACAGTGTTGCGGTTGTTGTGTACAATGTTCTCTTGGTTCTGCTCACTTCACTCTGCATGAGTTCATGTAAGTCTTCCCAGGTTCTTCTGAAAACATCCTGCTTGTCTTTTTTTATAGCATAATATGTGTTCCATCACAATCATATACCACAACTTGTTTAGCTACCATTCTCCAATTGATGGGCATTCCCTTCACTTTACAATTCTTTGCTACCACAAAAAGAGCTGGGATAAATATTTTTGTACTTATAGGCCCTTTTCTTTTCTTTTCTTTTTTTAAATCTCTTTGTAGTGGTCCTAAGCATTGTTTAGAAGGGATGAGATCCTTAACTAGAATGGCATGTAAGGAAAGAGAATGGGACCAGATATAAGAGAACCTTAGTTAGAATAGAAGGCCATGGCAATGGATTGGATATAAGAGGTGAAGGGGAATAGAGGGTGCCTTTGATGTTATGAACTTTTGTGAATACCAGGTATGGTATTCTCCAGGCACCCCTGGAGAAGTAGTTTTCTGGTTAGGAATTTAGGATCAGAGGTCTTAGATTAAATGGGAAAAAGGAAAACCAAAATGCCCTTCCCCTTTTCTGTTATGATTATGAGAGGAAAGAATGGAGCTTTTTAGTTCATTTGAGGTCTTATCTAAATCTGGCTACTTTTTTTTGGTGAGGCAGTTGGGGTTAAGTGACTTGCGCAGGCTAGTAAGTGTCAAATGTTTGAGGCCAGATTTGAACTCGAGTCCTCCTGACTTCAAGGCCAGAGCTCTGTCCACTTCAGCACCTAGCTGCCCCTATCTGTCTACGTTTTGAGAGGTGGAGTAGGGTCTTACTGAGGAAGAAAGGGAGAGTAAGGCTATGACTAAAAGTGTGATGCAAATGTCTAAGCCTAAGGCATGAAGTAGCTAGCTTTAGAGGCTTTTCAAGCAGCGCCATGTCATGTTAGACAGGGCCTGTACATGAATGGCCCTGAAGATTTTCCCTTTTAAGTGAAGTTTTAGAGTCTTTGTGTCTCTAGCTTTAGAATAGTTCTTGGCGTATTATTAAGTAGTAACTGATAACAAGTAAACCAAGCAGTGAAGTACTTGCCGTCTTTCTCTTCATTTGAGATCTTTATTGTGTTTTTCTTTTTAATTTCATTTTTATGGAAACTATTATATAATACAAATTGTTTTCACAGTTAGGTTTTTGTTGAAAAATATTTGTCTTCTCTATGCATATTTTAATCTTGTTTATGAAAGTCCCCAGTGTTTGCTGAGCTGCAGAAGTGGTGCTTGGCACTACTGTCACCTGGTGATATCTACTAGTATTGTAGGGATAAGGTTTAGGAGGAAATAATGAGGTTTTAGAGACAAGTCTTGAAATTCTAACCTGTTACATTGCAAGTATTACTTCTATAGGAAGTTTTTTCCCTATCGTTATCTTGTTCTTCTAGATGAGAAGGGCTTGGTGCAATTAGCATGATCTAATAGCAGCAAGTTGATCTGGAGCACCTCTTTAGAGGAAATCCCTCTTCAATTTGGATTTTACATTTCCACAGCAATAGTGAACATAAACACCTTGTTGAGGAAGAGACTTTTAAGGCATTAAAGTATTAATGATTTATAGGTGTGAAACTACTCTGTGTGTCCGTGTGTGTGTGTGTGTGTGTGTGTGTGTGTGTGTGTTTATACAATTTTTTGGTCTGTCTTATTCTTTGCTCCTGAACATAATTTTCCGAATTTCATTTATTTATGACCCTTAACCTATGACCAAATTTACATTGAGGTCAAGTATCAAAGTACTAATTTGATCTAATTTGGAGAATCTCAGAGGGTGGTGGTGAGGTCTTGTAGGCAAGGTATTTGGATGTACAGGTCTAGACCTTGGAAGAGACATTGGGGAAAACTGTGGAAAATAGCTCCATTTAGAAAATAGCTGTATAAGAGAGCCAAGGTTGGTGAGGTACCCAGAATGGGGAGGGATTGGGGAGGGTTGATCTATGACATTAACTACAGAGAAGCTGAGGAAGATGAGACTGAATCATTTATACTTAACTGATTATACTTTGAATATAACTCCATTGTGTTAAAAATTTACAAGTAGTTCAAAAAAAATCAATTAGGAATTTTACCTTTTATGCCAGATTATAGAAGGAAAAATTCTTCCTCCCCTTTTTTGGAGAATTGTGTTATGGGGATATTTTGAAGGCTATATGGTTCCTGAGAATCATACATTCAGAGCCTACCTATTGACCATAAAGATAAGCTTGATTTATACTTTTTTGGAGTACCTTGGGATTTCAGAAGAAGAGGAAAACCTCTTACTTCGATGTAGATCAATCTGACAATCCTGTCTTCATTGGTATCATGTCTTACCCAATTGAGCTAGCCAATCAGACCACTTCTGTCTTTTCTTTTTATTCAAACTCCATAGGAACCAGCCATTCAAACATTTATAAATAGGTCACCTTGGAGGCGAGAGACTTCAAAATTTCCCTTTCATGTTATTTATATAGATTTATGGTAAAAGAAAAGTGGTTAGTTTCTTGACTCAAGAAGGAATTTTTTTCAGTAAATAGTCTACAGCGAATTACTCTGAAGACATTTTAACACAAAGCATTTAGTTAGTATATTGTCTTGACTGATTTTAATGTTATTTGTCCAGAGCCACTTTATACAGGTATTTTTTGACAAAGTATGGCATATTAGTTTGCTTCAGCTTGCTATAGCTGTCCATGGTTTTTAGATCTTAAGTTAAATTCCTTGATTGCTCACTGTTCTCTCTCTTTTTTTTAAAGGAATATTAAGTTTGGTTGTTGCACTCATGTCCACCCTGTTTACATTTCCTTCAAAAGCGATCACTTAAATTGTTGGACTAAAAGACCTGAACAAACATATATGGTAATAAGATCTCCTAAATCATGGACGCCTCTTTCCCATTTGCGCTCTCTGGAACCTCCACACGTTTCTGTGCGGTGCTTGCATTCTTCTTGTCCCCTTCGAGATGACTCGGTAGTGGAAAAGTCCCTGAAGTCTATTAAGGATAAAAATAAGAAGCTTGAAGAAGGTGGGCCTGTGTACAGCCCCACTGTAGAGGCGGTTGTGAAGAAATCACTTGTTCAGAAGGTTGTGGATGAGTTGAAGCACTATTATCATGGCTTCCGGTTGTTGTGGATTGATACAAAGATTGCTGCACGGACACTTTGGCGAATTCTCCATGGTAGCACCTTATCTCGGAGGGAGCGGAGACAGGTAACAGGGAGTGAATGTCTTTGATTTCCTGTGTTTGATTTTGCTTGATTTCATGTTGCTTTAAACATTCTTAATTTAAATGGGTTAGGAACAGAGAAGTTATTTTTATATAGGATTATGTAAAGTATTTTCATGCCTTATGAGGACTAATTCATAGTTATCCTTATATGGAAAAAAGATCCTTCTCTCCCCCAGCCTCCTCCCCCCCTTCTTTTTTAAGTGTAAAGATTAACATTTTGAGAATTAATTCAAGGTAATCTATAAGCCAGTGGCCTTTGTAGATTTCTAGATGATTGGGCTGGATGGTAGAAGACTTCAATCTTTTCTTGCTGAGTATCCATTCTAGGGAATAAATGCTTCGTTGCTCTCTTCTCCACTTAAAGAAAGGAATAAGCTTATTCTCTCAGCCTATTGTGTAGGAATTTTTAAGGAGATTCACTGAATACATTTTGATAAGTTCTTTATGCTCTTGGTGTTGTACAGAATATATGTAGAATTATGAATAATTGGTATGCAATGTAGTACTTATTAGGGAAACAAAATTAAGACACATTGAAAGCCCTAAAATTTGCAATTTAGGCATATTTTAAACTAATGATAGAGTAATCATAGTAATACTCAGATGTTTAATACTCTACACAAAAGCATTAATAGAATATACTTTTGTATCATTTTCACTGAGTGCTATAAAGGGATGTATCTGACAAATATACTGGATTTATATCAGCAGTTTTCATCTTATTAAACTTGTAGAAGAAAAAGGAAAAGCACGTTATCCTGATCTAGGAGAACTTTTTAGACTCTGGTCTTTTTCCTGAAAATGAATGTAAGAGTAAGAGGCTTGGAAGGACAGATGAACTTTGTGTACCCCGAAACAATTGAGTTGAGACTTTGGAAAATAGGAAGGATACACAGATTACTACTTGACTACGTCAAAGTCTTGGACTCCTGTGGTCTGAGTGTCTGTTAGTTTGTTTACTACTTGAAAAGTAATGAAACATTATCCTCATTTGAGTGTGTGGAATAAAAAAGAGAAGCTTTATGAATTCCAAATCCTCTATAGAAGTGTGTGTGCATAAGCACAACCTTTGAAAAGAAAATAATAGAATGCTTTTTTCAGATTTCATGTTTAAAACTTTTAATGACAATTGCTGGTTATAAGTTTTACATTTTTTATTATGCCTTGTTAAAAAGAGTAGGTTGTTTGGTTGTGATCTATAAAAATGTGATTTCTAATTCAGCTTTTCAAATTTTAATAGGTTATTTTTTATTTGTGTGATTTTTTTCAAATAGCTTTTATAGAGGGGAAAGGCAAAATATTCAAATCCAGATATCCAGATAATCTTAGGTAGTAATAAATAAACTCAATTTGGAATGATTTAATTGAATAATTTAATTAAATAATTTTTTAGGTGTAATTTGTGTCATTGAATAGTTGGGCATGTCAGAATTATACTGTTAAACATTTATTTTTGTAAATATATGTTTTCTTATATACATTATGTTTGAGTCAGGTGTTTATTGATCTGTGGGTTAATTTTAGCATCAATACTGGAAATTATACTTGTATTTCATAATTACTCATATGAATAACACATAAAGCTAATTATCTTAGTAGATGCCTGCTTTATTGAAGAATTCAAAATTGAAGTTCTTAATGTTGGGTGTGTAAATGAAAACTAAGAAAATCTAGTGTATAAATATAATGTCTGCTGATTTTTAATGTGGTTACTTTAAAAAAAAGTCTAGTAGTATGTTGTTTTTGCTGAAGTGTTCAGTTGGAAACTTTTAATAGCAAAGATCAAAGGAGTAGTATCCTTATGACAATTCAAAGTAGCAGCAGGAAACTTTGACACAATGAACCCTTAGAATTTAAGAACCTGGGGAGTCAGACAGATTGACAGCAAATTTGGTGTGTAATGTCTCCAAGGGGTTTTTTTTTTGTTTTGTTTTGTTTTTGTTTTTTAGATCAATGAAGCAACTAATTAGGCTTAGCATATAGAGTATTTCTCTTTGGAAATGTCTGAATAAATGAATTTCATTATTACATTTCAGTACAAGTGTAGTTTAATAGTGTAGACTTTGGGGATGGTGAGGAGCAGAGTAACTTCTTGGAGTTTTTCCCCTCAGTTTAAGATTGCATATTCATTGTAATTCGAGGTTGGATGCATGATCAGAGATCTCTTCTGAAAGGAAAAATGTATCCAGAAAAGGGTAACATTAAAATAATTGAGGTTGTGCATTGCAGACCATATGGTATTTCTTGCCTTTTTTCAGGGAAGTAACTGGCAGCTTGTTATATTGTCAGCCAACCTTTTGTCTCTCTCTATTTTCTGAAGCATGCCACTGCTAATGGGGAGTGTTCTAATGATGGACCTATTCCTGGGTGGGGTGAAAGTGTGGGAAATGCCATTAAAATATGTTAGACATTTAATATCACATGATAAATTCATAGTTCAGAAAATAACTGCAAATAAACGAGTCTTGACATTAAAAATATTATGTCACCTTTATAAGAAATTTCATTTCCTAAATGTGTAGTCTTTTAGAAACTAAGTTTAAGGAAAGGAGATATTGTCAAAAACCTGATTTTATTTTTTTCATATTTTTACTTTTCAGAAGGCCATACATAATTGACAGCATACGTGGAAAATTTTAGAATTATGTAACTAGATCAATGTTTATAGTAATAATACCTGAATTTTTAAATGACTGTTTATAAAATGATTTCCTCACAACCCTGAGGGATAGCAGTGTAAGTTTTTTTCTTCCAATTTTATATATGAGGTGACAGAGACTCAAAAGAGGTGGAATGACTTGTCTATAGTTACTTCCTTGATGGGTAAATGCCAGAGCTAGGCCTGGAGCCCAGGCCTCTGATTCCACCTCTTTCTCCCGGGGTGTATTATTGTGTATACCTTGGAGCTCAAAAAAGGAATCATAAATTGCTTACCAGAAGCTGCTGTGTGAAAGGTCCCTTTCCCAAGTCATCTTGGAAAATTCCGTTGTTTTGCTCTCCTTTGTCTGAGATAGGAGGAAATGATGACATAAAGAATGAGAAGGAGAGCATTATCTGTCAGGAGCATTTGTCTGCTGCCTCCGTTTTTCTCCCTTAGAGCAGGAAGTGAATGTAGCATGTATGACACCCATCTGCCATCAGCTGTTAGGTGGCAGACATTTTGAAACATAGCTATGTCTACTAATTAGAAAATAAATTGAATGGTATATAATGATTTTGGCATGTAGTATAGTGATGGGGGTATCATAAAAGGTGATGAAAGAATTTGAATAAAATGTCAGTAATTATAATACTTGCAGAAAAAGTCTTCTTTCAGTGTCTTCTTGTAGGGCAGTGCAGAATCCCTGGCAGGTTTTATGAAACTGAAAAGGCTTCAAGGAGGTCAGGTGATTGTACTTCTGGCATTTGAAGACCAGCCTGGCTAAGGTTGGACAAACTCATTAAATGGCAAGCTGTAGGGTAATGGATACTTTCAACCGTGGTACCTCATGAAAACTATCAATTAAGGCAGAGAAGACTTTCAGTCTCCATCCGTGGAGAGAACATCTACACTGATGAAATCTTAGATCCTTGAAGGACTGAAAAAGAGAAAAATCACATATAAAAAATGATCATGGAATAAAGTACACATGATGAGAAACTGAGGTTCATTAAAGAAGCCCCACAGGAAATGCTACCAAATGAAATTATGGATGTAAATTGCTTGGCAAATTGAAAGCACTATATAAATGACAGCTATGGTTACCTAGAATGTTAGTCTGACTATTATTAAAAAGAGGCTATGGAAATTATATTTGTATATATTTGATCACAGTAATAGAAAGGTAGACATTGTATATATTTGATCACAGTAATAGAAAGGTAGAAATTATTTTACAGTTAAATATACATGGAATAGAGACTTTTCTGGAAAGTTCTTAAAATTTCTGTTTTATATTCTTCCATTTTTCCATTGACTTCCCTATAAAACAAGAGAAATATTCCTGTGCTTGCCCTGGAGTATAATAAAAATCATACTTGAAATATGGCAAAAAACTTTTTTCTTTTTTTATTAATTTCTTTTGATTGATCAATAATCATTTCCATAAGCTTTTGAGTTTTAAATTTTTCTCCCCCTCCCTCTCCACCTCCTTCCCCAAAAAGGTAAGCAGTCTGATATAGCCTATACATATACATTCCTATTAAACATATTTTCATATTAGTCATGTTATAAGGAAGAATTAGAACCAATAGAAGGAACCACAAGAAAGAGGAAACAAAATACAACAGAAGAAAAAAAAAATAGCAAATAGTATTCTTCGATCTGCATTCAGACTCCATAGTTCTTTCTTCTTTGTGGATAGCATTTTCCATCATGAGGCCTTTGGAGATGTCTTAGATCCTTGTATTGCCGAGAAGGGTTAAGTCTATAAATGTTAGTCATCACACAATGTGGCTGTTACTGTGTACAACGTTCTCCTGGTTCTGCTCACTTCACTCAGCATCAGTCCATAAAAGTCTTTCCAGGTTTTTCTGAAGTCAGCCTGTTCATCATTTCTTATAGCACAATAGTATTCCATTACATTCATATACCACAACTTGTTCAGCCATTCCCCAATTGATGGACATCCTCTCAATTTCCAATTCTTTGCCGCCACAAAAAGAGCTGCTATAAATATTTTTGTACATGTGGGTCCTTTTCCCATTTGTGTGATCTCTTTGGGATAGAAGCACTGTTGTTGGGTATGCACATTTTTATAGCCCTTTGGGCATAGTTCCAAATTGCTCTCCAAAATGGTTGGATCATTTCACAACTCCACTAGCAGTGCCTTAGTGTTCCAATTTCCCCACATCTTCTCCAATATTTATCATTTTCCTGTTTTGTCATGTTGACCAATCTGATAGGTGTGATGTGGTACCTCAGAATTGTTTTGATTTGCATTTCTCTAATCAATAGTGATTTAGAACATTTTTTCATATGACTATAGATGGCTTTCATTTCTTCATCTAAAAACTGCCTGTTCATATCCTCTGACCATTTATCAATTGGGGAATGACTTGTTTTCTTATGGATTTGACTTAATTCCCTATATATTTTAGAAATGAGGCCCTTATCAGAGATTCTGATTGTAAAAATCTTTTCCCAGTTTTCTATTTCCTCCTAATCTTGGTTGCATTGGCTTTGTTCGTGCAAAAACTTTTCAATTTAATGTAATCAAAGTTATCCATTTTGTATTTCATAATGTTCTTCATCTCCTGTTTGGTCATGAATTCTTCTGTTCTCCATAAATCTCACAGGTGAACTATTCCTTGCTCTCCCAGTCAGCTTATAGTATCAGCCTTTATATCTAAATCATGAACCCATTTTGACTTTATTTGGTATATGGTGTGAGATTTTGGTCTAATGACAAAAAAATTTTAGTGAATTTTACAAAATCAAATATTAATAGTTCTCACCATGTTACAAAGTAATATTGAAACTAGACATAACAGTGGTAGTCAATGTGGAAGGTATTATTATAGATAGAAGTAGTTAGCCTTAATGGCTTCCTGATTTACCTTTGTGTACTATTTCAGCCAGTCAGTGCTTCTAATTTTACACTAAGATAACTTCTCTATCAATCTCTTTTCCCCCTTGGGCTGCCCCAGCAGTTTGCTAGTCATTTTAGGTACATCTTTGGTTTTGTAACCTTGAGATCTGGTTTTTGATATCTTTGGTCAGATTAAATGCTCTGATCCCTTAAATGCTCCCTGATGAATTGATGAAGATTGCCATTCTTATTCCAATGTGGTCTGGTAGTCACACTTGGCAGATTGTTGGCAGAAGACTTGCACTAGGAGAGGGAGGGTTAGTTATCCTACTGGCTGGCAGAGATCTCAGTGATGATCTTTTATTTTTTTCTCAAGATAAATTATTTCCAGTTGTGCTGGGGGGCATCCTGAATTCTCCCTTTGTCCTGAATTCTATGGTCTCTGTTTTTCCTTAGATTTTAGCTATTGAGGGAGGTCTCCTCTCTCAGCTAGAGCTTTAGGTATTTTCAACAAAGACTTAAGTTAGGTTTGAGTAGAGATGAGTGTTTGGGATAACAGACATGAGTCATTTGTCAGCTTTGGCAATTTGCCTAGGCAAATTCATTTAGAATGCGATTTTATAGGAGAATTTTCAGCATATTGGCTTACTTCATTTCTGTATTTATTCATTTATTTATTTATTTATTTTAAGGCAATTGGGGTTAAGTGACTTGCCCAGAGTCACACAGCTAGTAAATGTCAAGTGCTAGGTCTGAGGCCGGATTTGAACTCAGGTCCTCCTGACTTCAGGGCTGGTGCTCTATCCACTGTGCCACCTAGCTGCCCTGGGCTTACTTCATTTCACGGGATAACTAAATAGTAATCTGGTTGGCCTGGTGATTTTTGAATGAATTGCAGATATTTGTTCAACAAACACCTATTATGTGCCTGCTAAGCACTGTTTTAGGCACTAAGACACACAAAGACAAAAATGAAACAGTCCCTGACTGTTAGCTTATATTTCATTGACTGTCCCAATATGAGACATATCTATTGTTTTTAGCTGTTTTGAAAATGACAGCAGTGGATTTGCAAAGCCTTGTTTGGTTGCTTAGAGCTAAGGATTCTCTTTATTTTCTTTCTGAATAACTTGTGTCTTGGGATCTTGTTTTGGCATAAGGACTTCCATAGATAAAATTTAAATGTAGGTTAATCTATAGTCTTATATATTGAATTTTTCTGCCTTTTGAAATTTAACTTAAAATATAGGTATATACAGTTTTAGTTATCAGCAGACATCACAGATTACCTAATTAGTCATAGTATCCTGATTACATGAAAGAAAGATAATGTGATCAAACTGATTATTTTCCATTGATGCAGACTATTATGCTGTCAAGTGATAAAAATAATTTTATTAAAAATATTTTCCATAATATTTAAGTTTATAGACTAACATGTTATTTTGTGTCTAGAAATTAATTGCATTGTTAAATTGCTCTTATCTGACAATTCTTGTTGCAAAGTATATGATCTTTCTTCAGTTTTGAGATACTTTAAACTTCCATTCTTAGACCCTCGGGTTTCTGGAATGACTCTGTACTAAAATTCATTGCAGTGGAGGCAGAAAAGGGGCCTAGGCTTTGGCCGCAAACTGCTTTTTATGACCCAGCAAGAAAGGAATTCAGCAGAGCAGAGCCGAAGCTCACACCTGGTGCACTGTGCTGGGGATTTTGCTATGTAGAAGAAAAGCGTTTCTGTGTGATGGTGATGGTCAGGAGCTCCTGGGAGAGAGGCAGGAAGCACATTCTTTGACATTGGAAGAGGAGGAAAACTGATAAAATAATAGAAGGCATACATTTGTGGGGGTGAAATAGTCACCTGTGCTGTCCCTGAAAGGACTTTAAAGGAGTAAGGTATCTCTTCCCTGACCTTTGATAACAGTCCTGTGACTGCTGAGAAGGACATGAGATATTTCACTGTGTGGAAGTGAGACCAGGAATCATCCATGCTGTGCCTCTGTGACCCTTGAAAGACATTGATATGCATGATTTCAGCAGTTATGAGAGGCAGCATTCACTGTGTGCAATAATGTCTTTGAGTATTATGGCAATCCTGGAAGCCACCAAAGGATTGGTAGCCTACTGTATTTGGGAAGACAGCTTAGACACAATTAGCCCAACAGACACTCCCTTGACGTGAGTCCTCTTTCTGTGTTTATCCATTCTTTTTTCCTTCCCTTTAATTCCAAAGGCTATGATCCTCTGTCTCTTAGCTCCTTCCCCTTGGCCTATAAAACATATTCAGGTCTCCCCTATCTAACCTTCCCCCCAAAGAGGACCTCCCCCCCTCCCCAATTCAAAACCCCAGTCTTTCTCTTAACTGTGTTCCTAGTTCAAGGGATCATCCTTGCTCTCCTCTTTCGCCACCAAATTTCTAAAAAGAGCAGTTTCCACTTTCTGTTTACATTTTACCTACCTATTTTTCAGCTCCTGGAAAGGTAGGTTGGGGTCAGGTGACAAAGGGCTTCAAAAGCTAAGCAAAGGAGCTTATATTTGATTCTAGAGTCAATAGAAGCCATTAGAGTTTGTTGAATAGGAGAAGCTGTGTGGAGGATAAATTAGAACATGGTAGAGAAATTAGCCTGTTGGAGAATTTTAGATGAGACATGATAAAGGCGTTATGTGGAGAGTGAGGAGTCAAGGTTAACACCAAGGTTAGAAGTGTTGCTTGTGCTCTAAGAAATAGGGAAGTTCTAAAGTGGAGTAAACTTGAGGGAAAAAAGATGTTTGTTTTGGACAGGCAGAGCTTTGGTTGCCTATAAGAAATTTGTTTCAAAGTAATCATTGGGCAGTTGGAGATTTGAGACAAGCTTAGGAGACTAGGGCCGGACATAATATGAGTCTAGGGGTCATCTGAATAGAAATGATCATCAGATATCAGTAGCTAATGAAGTCACAAAGTGAGAAAGTGTAGAAAGAGTAGAGGGCCCCAGGATATATCCTTGAGGCAGACTTTTAGTAAGGGGGCATTATATTTATGATAAGCCGGTAAGAGAGAACAGATAGGAGTAGAAAGAGAAGGCAAGGTCAGGAAAACCTTGAGAGGAGACAGTATCTAGGAAGTGTTGGCCAACAGTATTGAAAATTGCAGAGGTTGAGAAGGATGAGGATTTGGAGAAGGCCAGTAGATTTGACATTTAAGAGATCATGTGTAACTTTGGAGTTTTAGTTGACTGTTAGGTTAGAAGCTAGATTGCAAAAAGTTGATAAGTGAAAGGAGAGCAAGTGGAAGAAATGAGTAGATATTTTTCCCCTCTAGGAATTGACTTCGAAAGGAATAGGGGTAGGGCGGATACTATAGGATGACAATTTGAGGAGGTGGTAGGATCTAATGAGGGGTTTTTAAGGATGGGGAGGACTTGGGCACATTGATGGGGTAGCCAATTGATAGGGAGTGAAGTTAAAGGAGTGGGGGGGTAGGTGTGAATGAGGGGGTAAACTGCAGGAGAAGATGAGAGAGGATGAAAGGTATATGTTGATAGGGTTGGCCATTTTGAGGAGACTAGAGTAAGGGTTGAAGAGAGTGGAGGATGACCTTAAGTGTATGTAGAAAAGAGAAAACTATGGAACTTCCGGCAGGTGGTCTGATTTCTCAGTGCAGTGCTCTATTATTCACTCAAGGGCTCTATTTTCTCCTCACCTGAGAAGGACTGAAAGGGTAGTGTGAAAGGGAGATCTGAGAAGAGAAGACAGTCTCCATGGGGATTGAGAAAGAGAATCAGTTAGGGAGGATTAAAAGAATTATCTTGCTGTGGTTAGGGCCGTTTGTGATTAGAAAACATAAATTTGTAGTGGACTCAGCAGCTTATTTGCATGATTTCCTCAAGCTTTGGTAGCAGTATGTTAGAGTTGAAGAGGTGGATGGTAGGAATAATTGATTGAGGTTTGGCACAGTGTGCATTTGGGTAATGTTGGGTAGAGGGGGAAAGGATTAGAGAGCAGAGAACAATATAGAATTGAGACTGGTAAGGGTGGAAAGTGAGGTTAGAGTAGTGTTGATAGCCAGAGTACACTGTGGAATGGAGAATGAATGGCCAAATGAGGGTGAAGAATAGGTTTAGGAAGGGTGCATTCTATAGGGAGAGATGGAATATGATGGAAGTTGTGATCTGAAAAAAGAATTTCAGAATTTAGTTGTGTTGTGGAATACTTGTGGATAACTGACAGATCAAGGGTATGATCAGGTGTGAGGGTGAGGTATCAATCATAGGCATCTACAAGATTAAGGAAGTGGGAGGTTAGAGTGTTTGAAAAGACATCAACAAGTATGCTATAATCCCCAGGGCAGAAGTTGGGGTGGAGAGGGAGAATGTCCTGGGGACTCATAGGTAAGTGCTATTAGGATCCTGTTTGTGTAATATCTTTTGCTCAATGATAGTAGCAAGGGGAGAGTTCAAACTACATCTCTTGGAGTTAGAGGTAGGAAAAGGGAACACAGATCCTCCTGCCATCCCAGCCATGAGACTGGTCACATCACACTGCCTTGGTGGAAATAAATGACAAATTTGCCTTTAATTCGTTTCGAAGAGCTAGTATATATTGTGTTGTTTCCACAAAGCAATGGTTGTAAACTCTGAGAGAGGCAGTGTCATGTGTCCGCCTCCTTTGGGCTTAGTTAATAACTTAAGGTTCAGTTCTTACTCCACACTTAAAGGCTGTAGACCGTGGGGCAGTTACTTGGCCTAGACGACCTTGGGTTTCATATGTATAAAATAAGCATAATAATATTTGTATAATCTCTTTTAGTAGTTATGAGAATCAGATGAAGTCAATAGAAATAACTTAAGTAAAATGATCTCTGAATGTGAGCTATTATGGTTTATTGGAGAAAACAGTTTTTTTTTTTTGGGCAGTTGGGGTTAAGTGACTTGCCCAGGGTCACACAGCTAGTAAGTGTCAAGTGGTTTGCAGCCAGATTTGAACTCAGGTCCTCCTGACTTCAGGGCCTGTGCTTTATCCACTGCACCACCTAGCTGCCAAAGTAATACTTTTTAAAAAATATATTTTATTTTTTTCCCAATTAACATGTTAAAACAATTTTTAACATTTTAAAAAAAGTTTTGAGTTCCAAATTCTGTTCCCTTCTCCCTCCCTTGCCCTCAGCAATCAGATACAGGTTATATGTGCAATCATGTAAAACATTTCCATATTAGTCATTTTGTACAAGAAGACTCAAAAGAAAAAGAATAAAAGAAAGAAAGTGAAAAACAGCATGCTTCAGTCTGTATTCAAACAATATCAGTTCTTTCTCTGGAGGTGAATAGTATGCATCATCTTTAGTCTTTTGGATCTTGGATCGTTGTATTGCTGAAAATAGCTAAGTCATTCACAGTTCTTTATTGTACAATATTGCTGTTACTGTGTACAACTATCTCCTGATTCTGCTCACTTCACTTTGTATCAGTTCATATAAGGCTTTCCAGGTTTTTCTGAAATCATCCTGCTTGTTACTTCTTTCTTTTCATTTTGCTTTTTGGTGAGGCAATCTGGGTTAAGTGACTTGCCCAGGGTCACACAGCTAGTATGTGTCAAATATCTGAGGCTAGATTTGAACTCAGGTGCTCCTGACTCCAAGGCCTGAGCTCTATCCATTGTACCACCTAGCTGCCCCCTGCTTGTTATTTCTTATTGCACAATAATATTCCATCACAATCATGTGCCACAATTAGTCATTCCCCAATTGATGAGCATCCCATCTATTTCCAATTCCTTGCCACCACAGAAAGAGCTGCTATAAATATTTTTGTACAAATAGGTCCTCCTTCCCTTTTTTAAAAAAATAGATGTAGCAGTGGTATTGCTGGATCAAAGGGTATGCACAGTAAGATAGCCCTTTGGGCATAGTTCCAAATTGCTCTCCAGAATGGTTGGATCAGTTTACAGCTCCAGCAGTAGCTTATTCATATTCCAGTTTTCCCACATCCACTTCAACATCCATCATTTTCCTTTTTTGTTCTATTAGCCAATCTGATAGGTGTGAGGTGGTTTCTCTAATCAGTAGTGTTTTAGAGCATTTTTTCATATGACTGTAGATGGCTTTGATTGTCTGAAAACTACCTGTTCATATTCTTTGACCATTTATCAATTGGAGAATGACTTGTATTTTTATGACTTTGACTCAGTTCTCTATATATTTGAGAAATTAGGCTGTTATCAGAGATGTTTGTTGTAGATTTCCCCTACAGTTTTCTGCTTTCCTTTTAATTTTGGTTGCATTTGTTTTGTTTGTGCAAAAATTTTTTAATTTTATATCATCAAAATTATCTGTTTTACATTTTATAATGCTCTCTACATTTTCTTTGGTCCCAGATTCTTCCTTTATTCATAGATCTGACAGATAAACTTTTCCATGCTCTCCTAATTTGCTTATGGTATTACCCTTTATGTGTAAAACAGGAAAAGTAATTCTTTTTATTAGTTGAATTAGACTTTCTAGTTTTTAGGGAGATTACATGGTATGTGTTTTCATTTATATATAAAATAGACAGGTCAGTATTTCAATTCTTTGAGAATTTTGTACTAGGATTATGGTTTACTCCTTTCTTCAGAAATGGGATAACTTAAATTTTTTAAATTGTTTTTGCTTTTTGTGTTAACAGAATTTCTTCCAACAACTTTCCCTATCACCTTCCCAGGGAGCTTACCTCATATAACAAATAATTGTTTTTTAAAGGAAAAAAAAAAAGAAAACCACTCAGCAAAACAGATCACTACAAATGGTATAATTCTTAAAGAGAACAGACTAATCAAAGTAGAATTAATCACCATAATGCTTCTAAGAAATGTTAACATTGTCCTTTTTTACTCAGTACCTTCAGACTTATTACCTACAGACTGATTTGGAAACTCAGACTGATCATCTCTAGTGTTATATTTTTGATGGTTGTACATGCTTCTTTCAAGAGACTTATTTATACGAATTGAGGATTGTCCACATTTATGAAAGCTTCTTAGAGGATTCATTTTATATTTTAAGATTTTGTTAAAATACAAACTAATAATAAAAGACTATTCATTTAAAGAATTAATAAAAGTTAACTTGTAGAGTTGAACTGGGTAGCAAACAGCCTTGCCTACATTGAAATAGATTTTTTTTTTAAGGTAGGAAAAACTATGATTTATTTTTTTAAAAGAACATTTACATCGAACAGCAAAAGATCTATGGAATGTAGTGTGCACTTAGAAAAATTTTGGAAAGGCACAGGATAGACTCTTCCATGCTAACTGGAAAGATCCTAAACCTCTGCTTCCTTAATTTTGTTATCTAAAATATCATTTGGAAAGTTTAGCAATGTACCTCAGCAGAAATTTTTTTTAAACACATATTAAGAAAGTAAAAGCTTACATTTAATGAGTTTAGCATTATAGAATTTTTTATTTTTTAAAAAAGAGATTTTTATTTTCAGTTTTTCTCCTTCCAGCCTGTCCCCCACCCATTGGGAAGGCAAATAATACAATGCTAATTATACATATGAAGTCATGCAAAACATTTCTGCATTAGCCATGTCCTCCCTCTCATCCAAGAGAAATAAAGGAAAAAAAATATGCTTTGATATACACTCTGAGACTATCAGTTCTCTATCTTGAGGTGGATAGCATTTTATATCATGAGTGCTTTGGAGTTGTGGTAGATCATTGTATTGGTCAAAGTTACTAGGTCGTTGACATTGATTATCTGTACAATATTGCTGTTACTGTGTAGATTGTTCTGGTTCTGCTTGCTTTATTTTCTGTCAGTTCATATAAGTCTTTACATTTTTTTCTGAAACCATCCACTTCATCATTTCTTATAGCACAGTAGTATTCATTACATTTTTATATCATAACTTGTTCAATCATTCCCCAGTTGAGGGGCAACTCCTCAGTTTCCAATTCAGTTTCTAGTTCTTTGTAACCACAAAAAGATCCTGCTATAAATGTTTTGGTACCCATACGTCCTTTTCCTTTTCCTTTTCCTTTGATCTTCTTGGGGTATAGACCTAGTAGTGACATTGTTGAGTCAAAGGGTATGCACAGTTTTGTAGTCCTTTGAGCATGGTTGCAAATTGTTCTCTGGAATAGTTAGACTAGTTGACATCTCCCCTAGCAGTTCATTAGTGTACTAATTTTTTTTCTTTAAAGCAGTGTTAAAGGATACTTATTAGGATCATCTTGCAATTAATATCTAGTTAATATTATAATGAACAAGCTAACCTTATTCCAGATGTCATATTTCTTTGTTTAGGAAGTTCCTTAATATTTAACCTTTTCTTTTTTCTTTTTTTAACATTAATTATTCCCTTTTTTTCAATTTTCAGTAAGGGAGTCATTATTGATTTAAAGAATTTATGAAATATTTTTCTTACCTGAAAGAGTTAACATATACTGTTGCTCCACCTCAAGTCCAGCAACTGTCACTGTTTTAGGTCATGAAATCTTTGTTTCATGATGAATTCTGAGGATGAGAGGACTGTGTATTTAAAGACATAATTGATTCCCCAAGTAAACAGGTAGTGATTTCAGTCTGCAAGCAGAGCTTTACTCCAGAAGTCATTGCAGTATTTTGTCAGGACTTTTCTTCCTCCTTGATTTCTGAGGTTCTGCCTGGATTTAAGGATTTCAGTAACAGTATTTTATTTTATTTTTTAAAATTCGGTCAACATTTATTAATCACCTGTTGAGTGTAATTCATTTTAACTGATGAAAACCTTACTAATCTCAGTCAGATTAATGATTAAAACTGATGGATGATGAAGGGGCAGAATGTCTTTGATGACGACTGAAGAATATCCCTTCTTAGTTTTTTTTTTTTGTTCTTTAAGGTAGATTGAAAATTTTTTTTTATTAATTTATTTTGATTTCTCAACAATCACTTCCATAAGCTTTTGAGTTTAAAAATTTTCTCCCTGCTGTCAAGACAGCACACAATCTGATATAGGCTTTACATAAAAATTCCTATTAAATATATTTTCACATTAGTTATGTTATAAGGAAGAATCAGAACCAGTAGGAGGAACCACAAGAAAGAGGAAACAAAACAGAACAGAAGAAAAATAATGGCAAATAGTATGCTTCGATCTGCATTCAAACTTCATAGTTCTTTCTTTGGATGTGGATAGCATTTTCCATCATGAGATTTTTGGAGATGTCTTAGATCCTTGTATTGCTGAGAAGGGCTAAGTCTGTCAAAGTTAGTCATCGCACATGGCTGTTTCAGTAACAGTATTTTAATTTCAATATGTTAGCTTCAGAAATTAGCTCCAGACCTACACGTGTTGTTCATGACAAACCAGAGATTTTGCAAGACAATGACAGTTTTGTTTAATTATATCATATTGGCACATTGACCAGATTGCAGAGGCTTTGTTGTGTCTTGCAGGCTGCACCTGTAGCATGTTTATTTCTTGCTTCAAGTTTTGTAAGTTTGCCTTCATAGTCCACTTAGACATCAACTTTAGATTCTGGTCCACGTGTACCGTCAATTCAAGGTTCTGATAGATGCTTTCTATTTATCATTTTTACTTCTCATTCCTAGTCAAATATTCTCACCATTCCTGCCTGCATTTCAGAGAAGTTTGAGTCTCATTAATCTTTCTTCTTGGCTTAGAATTTTCTTCTTTAAATGTTTCATAACTTATCTGCAGAAACTGAAAATGTTTATCTCTCAAGGATTCCCTTTGAGCAGAGAATTCTTTTGTTGTTCACTTGAGATATAGTAGAAACACAAATCAAGATCTTTTAAGGTTGGTGCAACAAGAAATTCATTCTCTGATAGTTCAAATGGTGTAGGAGAAAGAAAGATATGCACTGTGTAATATTAGTAGCAACCTCTGGAAGCATGACTTTGTTACATGGCAGATGGATGGTAAAACTCACTCTAGTCATCACCCACATTCAACAAGTTTCCAGCACCAGTTGAGTTTTTGAAAAAAGAGTGTTTTATAATCTATATCATATTGTACAGTTTTAGGTGTTGGGTAATTGTCTTTAAGGCCTATTTTGTAGATTTCTTTGTGTAAATTCTAGTATTGCTTGCTCCTTCTTTGATAAGCTCAACGTTCTTGGTTTTCTTTCTTTTTTTCTTTTTCTTTTTCTTTTCTTCTTCTTCTTCTTCTTCTTCTGCTTCTTCTTCTTCTTCTTTTTTTAGATATTTGGGGATAAATGACTTGCCAGGGGTCACACAGCTAGTAAGTATCCGAGGCTGAATTTGAACTCAGGTCTTTCTGACTGCAGGGCCTGTTTATCTATCCACTGAACCACCTAGCTGCCCCAGTGTTCTTGGTTTTCAAAAACTCTTGAGAGGGGGATGAATTAGCCTTATCTAGATCTTCAAGATTGTTACCTTATTGGTGAGTCCTGTGTTGCTGGTGTAAGATGTCCCTTCCTAGCCTCACTTCTACTATGGACATGACTTAGATCTCTATCACCTGGGCAGCCATGACTATTCACCTCACCTGGACTGAGCTCATCTGGGCTTGGAACCCTTTTCTTCTCTGCTTCCTCCTCTTCTTTGGTTCCTTGCCTAAGATAGGAAGGCTGAGCTGCCTTCCTTAGATAATCTGTAAAAGGTTAACTTTCTATGCTTTAAAACACCTATAATACAGAGCCATATTATTGTTCTATTGATGAATATATATTAGAGTTCTCATACTATGTGAATTAACATGCCTTTAAAAAAGAGAAGAAATTGTATGTGGTTTAATTTACATTACATCAAAATTTGTAGAATGTATATCAAAACTCATTCAGAATCTTAGATTTTAAAGGAACTCAAGATAGAACTAGGTGCATTATAAGGAAGAGTGACTCTTCCTTATAATGTAGTTGTCACTGATTCTTATGTAGGAAAAACATTCTTCCTTTGTAAAAATAATTCTTTTCAGTTACCTTCTAATATTTTTCTTTTCCCCAGTTTCTACGGATATGTGCTGATCTCTTTCGCCTGGTCCCTTTCCTGGTCTTTATTGTGGTCCCATTCATGGAGTTCCTACTTCCGATTGCTGTTAAGCTCTTCCCAAATATGTTACCATCAACATTTGAGACACAGTCCATAAAGGTAACCATAAATATGGGTCAAAATGAGCTAGCTTATGAATGATTTTTAAAATTGCTTAAAACACCTTTGCAATTCACTGGCCAAATTTCAGATGTTAACCATAGCTGTCAATTTGGAAACTTTATGTTAACTTAATATTGCAGTGCTTTAATTTTCAGCATACTTAGAGATTTCCTGATTGTGCTATTCTATTTTAAGTGAAATAATAGGGAAGCCATTTTGTTGTTTTGGAGCCAGCCATAACGAAATGGTCCATGTCTGCCAACGAGATGGCAGCTCCCCTGTTTCTGTAGATTCCTAATGGCCATTCTCTAGTGAAAAGACATTGATGTGATAGTTACTCTTGAGTGAGATACAGCAGAGCAAGTTTTCAGAATTAATATGTATTTCTGAGATAGGCCATTGTGAGCCAAAACTTCCTTTTCCGCCCCCCCCCTTTATAGGAAGAGAGATTGAAGAAAGAATTGAGAGTAAAACTTGAAGTGGCTAAATTTCTTCAAGACACAATTGAGGAAATGGCCTTAAAAAACAACGCTGCTAAAGGAAATGCTACAGAAGACTTTTCAAAATTTTTTCAAAAGGTAAATATGGTCTCCCAAGTGTTTAACTTGTTTTGTTTTAGAATATTTATCTGACTTTATGTATTTGAAGCTATTTATATATGGAACTTAAACCAGTTGTGAATTTTCATAATGTTATCTGAAATCTGTCTTTCTTACTTGCTTCCTTTCTTTTTTGCTTTAGACATTCATTTTAAGGAAAATTTTACAATGAAATTTTATTACTGTTAAATCTGAAAACTTAAGTAAGCCTTGATGGAAGGGCATTAGACTGACTTGGGTTGTAACCTTAGTCCTGCTGTAGTATAGTCATGGGACCATGAACAAGTCATCTTTCCTTTCTGTGACCTTCAGTTTCCTCATTTGTAAACTAGAGGTAATAATCCTGTTTTGTACTTATGTTTATACATAAATACAATTTACTCATAAAAAATACAAAGTCCCCACAGTTTTTTCAGTCCAGTGTTTTCACACAGTTAATTCAGCACTCGGCTAAGCTCCAATCTGTACTTAACAGTTGTTATTATAGTCAGGACTACAAGAAGGCCCGGTACAATCGATGATAGTAATTATGTCCACTCATTTTGTCACGCACATTTCCGAGGCCTCCTTAAGCGTAGTGAAGAAGAGTGACAGACTTATCTGAGAGAGAGAGTAGCAAAGCTGGGACCACACCTTGTGCTCCTCCTGCGATAGCCCCACATGTGCCTGTGCTTTTTTATTCTCTCCCACAAAGCTTCAAACCAAGAACTGTTGCCTTCTTGCCAAAAGTGGAATGGTCGCAAGGGTTAAGCAGACAGAAGCTTTGATTGGAGTTAATGCAAGGATGGAGCTGTACTGTATTTTGTTCTATTTGAGGGGAGCTGAGAAGATTTACAGGTAGTAGCCTCATTTTGATCTAGTATGAGATTCCTTTTGAAATAGGCAAGTAAGAGTTTAGTCTGTTTTTTAGAGATAAAAATTAGAGAAGTTTAGAGTTGGAAGGGATCATCTGTTCTCCTCACTTTGAAGAAAAGGAAACAAGCCCAGAGAAGTGACTTGAACAAGAGCAGGTGCCATACATTTTAGAAAGATTTCTGTCAGAAGAGTAAAAATAATTGTAAATAATAACCTTTAAAAGGGTAAAACTTCATTTCATTTGGAAATTGCACTTTTATTTAACAGTTGTTTTTCTGTTGATAACTGTACAAATAAAGTGGTATTTTACATATTACTAAAATCTGCCCATGTTTGCTCATCTCAAATCAGCAAAAATTGGACCTGTGCTAACATTTCTGCTTTTAAAACAATATTTGACTAAGAGAATTCATTATTACTTGCTATTAATCTATCAAAATTATATTTGTTAATCTGGACAAAGTAAAATATTGTTTTTATACTCATTCAACTGCTGCTAAGGCTTGATTTTTGAAACGCATTTGATGATTTTCTCATAAATTCAAAATTCACAGTCATCAAGTTAAATTTTGAGTATCCATCATTTCTTGTTGTCCTGGATTTCAGTACCAGTTAACTGAAATGCAACTGAGAAATCACAAAAGAGAGAAAGGTCTTTTAATTCATAAGGAGTCTTATAAATTGAGAGGGCTTTCACCTCTGTGAGAAGTTCTATCTTCAACCATATGTGTGTTGATATTTGGGAGGATTAAATTGAACTCCTTTTGGTCCCAGAGGGCAGAAGTTAAGGGATAATGGGTAGAAATTACAGGGAGGTAAATTTCAGCTCAGTAGATGAAAGGACCTTATAGTACATGGACTTGTCCCCAAGTAGAATGGGTGACTTCGGGAAGATAATAATGAAGGAACTAGCTGCAGCTATTGGAATGTGGTAGAGTGGATTCCCTGCTGCTTCCTGCCAGTACTAAGGCTATCTGTTCGGTGAGTAGTGGGCATGAGAGGACTCAGTTAACATTTCAGTTTGTTTTGTCAGAGCATTTTACCAAATGTAGGAAGAAGCCAAGTGGAGAGGACTTTGAAATTCCTTGTGTCTGGACTCATTTGTGCAGTCCTTGTAATTGTCAGGGTTTTGAATCCCTGTGATTAAGTTTCATTTTGCTAGGCCTTTGGTTTCATGCAAAAGCACGAAGTACAGTGGCTTCAGTTACCTGTATTGCTGTCTGACGGCTCAAACTCCATTTATTATATGTAATTTTAGCTTCAGTAGTTAGGACTATAAAGATTCCCTTGAAAAAAATTGTTTCTAGACTGTCCTTAATACAAAAGATGGTTTCTTATATTTTACATGATCAGCTTTGGTTCTCAAGCCTCTCTCTCCCATCCAAGAACATCCTCATAAACTTAGAATAAACAGGTATATAAAATTATGAATACCCAGTACATTTACATTCATTGATACATTGGTAGATTTGCTTTAGAAATGTTTGCCTGGAGTTTTGATGACAGGTAATCAACTTAGAATTCATAAAAAAAAAAATAGGTCTTTTAAAGATAGGTGCTTTCTAAATTGAGAGGGTTCATATTTCTAAAAGGTATTCTCTTCAAATATTTGAAGGACAGTTTTATGGAAGAATGATTTGGCTCTTATTTTGGTCCCAGAGGACAGCAGTAGGAGTAATGGGAGGAAGTTACAGAGAGATTCATTTTGGTCCAGTATGAGAAATAAATAACATTTAGGTCAGTTAAAAATGGAATAGGTCGGGGGGTGAGATGCAGTAAAGTTGGTTCCCATTCAGGTCTTGGTTGGATAAGATGAAGCCTTTCTAGCTCAGAGATGCTTTGACCAGTCTGGGAAACCTGTGACAGGACCCCAGTGCAGGACCTGGGCGCTCTGTTCCATGGGGCTTCAGATCTTAGACATGATGGGGAGATGGGGTTCCTGAATGTGACTGGAGGCTTGTTGCTGATTTACATGTGGCCCAGTGGAGACCCTTTGTCTCCTGTTTGGCTTGCAGATACGAGAGACCGGAGAGAGGCCCACCAATGAGGAGATCTTGCGTTTCTCCAAACTGTTTGAGGATGAGCTGACTCTGGACAACCTGACCAGACCACAGCTTGTGGCCCTCTGCAAACTGTTGGAGCTGCAGTCTATTGGGACAAATAACTTTTTGCGCTTTCAGTTGATCATGAGACTGCGGTCAATGAAAGCAGATGACAAGGTAGGTGGATAGGAGAACTGAGTAGGCCGATAGAAAACTGGCAGGGGCACTGTCTGATGTTTGCAAGGACCTTTTTGGTAGCAGAGTCTTTGCTTAGGATTCTTGTGCTTCTCTGCTGATTTATAAAGGGGGAGGGAGGGAGTTCTGGGGGTGTGAATTTTCTTCCTTTTCAAGGAAGAAAGTTTAACTGAAACATACAGGGTGTTCCAAAAGTTTTTGTGCAATTTTAAGCTTTAATAACTTCATGAGCAGAACCAGGAGAACATTGTACACAGTAACAGCAACATTGTGTGAGGATCAAAACTTTGATAGACCTAGCTCTTCTCAGCAGTACAATGATCTAAGACCGTTCCACGGGACTCATGATGGAAAATGTTATCCACATGCAGAGAAAGAACGATGGAGTCTGAATACAGATTGAAGCATACTGTTTTCTCTCTCTTTTTTTCCTTTCTCGTGGTTTATCCCTTTGTTCTGATTCTTCTTTCACAACATGAATAATGTAGAAATACGTTTAATATGATTGTACATGTATAGCCTCTATCAGATTGCATGCAGTCTTGGAGAATGGAAAAGGGAAGGAGGAGGAAAAAATTTGGAACTCAAAATCTTATAAAAGTGAATGTTGAAAACTAAAAATAAATTAAAAAAGAAGAAAAAAAAACTTTAATAACTGCAAAAGTAGTAAATAATACAGCATTACCCAAAAATCCTTTTAAAGTTTAATTATTCATATTTGTTTTACATTTATTAATTTTGTGAATTCTCACTGACAAATTTTTAATTTTAATAAGACAACATACTTTATCATTACATGTTCCATGTGTGAGTGTCTGGATGACACTTTCTCAGACCAGTGGATTGTTTGAGGAAGTTCGCTTGCTTGGCCACCTCAGTCACCTGATATATCTCTTTTAGGCTTTTTCTTACGGGGTTACATCAGAACTGACATGTATGCATCAAAGCTACATTCTGTGGGTTACATTAAGGCCAGAATTACAGATGCAATTCTTTTATGCACTGAGCAGCAGCTCCTGAAGATTTTTTACAAAGTTCTGAAATTGAATAGAGTGATGTATAGCACAAGATGGTGGGGATTTTGAATTTTAGTAAGACGTGTCGGTAGTTAACAATTTTAATAATTAGCTTTTCAAATGTTTTTTGTAAATTTGTAGCATTTATACTTCTGAAGTTATTTAAGACCGCAATTAGACTTTTGGGACAACCTATATTTTGGTTTTGGGATCTACCAGGAGTATCTTTTCTCTAATTTTCATGTGATAGCCTGTGGATTAAACTGACATGTTTAGAAATGAGAATGACTGTGTGACCCTGGGCAAGTCACTTAACCCCAATTGCCTTAAAAAAAAAAAAAAGAAATGAGAATGAGCTTCGATTAAGCTGCTCCTGTGTCACTCAGATTGTTGTAAAAGGCTTAGTACTGAAATAGCCAGTCATCTGCAGGTCAGAAGCAGAAGACACTGGCATAACCTTTTGCAGAACTGCTGTGGCATCTGCTTGTTATTTATGCCAAACCCTGGCTCACCCAAATACTGGTCATTTTCTGTTCTGTCTGCCTCAGTATGGGCTTCATTGTTTCTCGAGTATAGTTAGAATATCTTGAGTTTTCAAAATCTTAAAATCTTTGTTTTGGAAACAGGGCACCCAAAAAGGAGTCACGAGGAAAGGTATTTTTTATGACCAATTAGGAAAATAGCCAGTTTCTCCTATTGTTTCCATATTAACATTTCTCTATAGCAGAAATTCTTAACCCGAGGCCATTGAACTTGTTTTTTTTTTTAATATCTTGCTAACTGTAATTCAATAAAATGGGTTTCCTTTGTAATCTTCTGTATCTTATTTTATGCTTTTTCCACCATTACTCTGAGAAGTAGTAGATTCTGAGCCTGGGCTCTGATCCTCCCTTTGTCCTGTGATTGGGCAAGTCCTTTCACCTCTCCTAGCCTTCTGATCATTTCCAGATGATATCTAAGGACCGTTCTACCCAAGGTCTTGTGACTCTTGCTTAAAATGCTGGAGCACGGCCTGTTGGACACCCGGTACATTTCATTTAAACTTCCTTCCTTGAAATTCAGAAAATGAACATCCGTAGAGCCCGCTCCCATTTTATAAATAAGTAGTTAGAGTTCCTGGAGAAGTGCTAGAATTCTAAGTAAAAATACTACTACCAAAAAGGTTATGATTTCCCAGTAGTTTGGTTATGTCACAGGATTGAGAAGACTTGTTTCATTAGATTCTTCGAGCTTTCCTAAAGCACAAAAATTGTGGAAGACTAGAAGGCCGCCCTTAGGATTGGGGAGGCTTATTCAGATCTGCTTCTAGGGTTTGTACCCGTTGTGGCTGACTGTGGGCAAAGCATCCAAGCTACTTTAACTTCCAGGTCCTCATTTGTAAAACAGGGGTAATGATACTTATATTTCCTACCTTACAGGAAAGACTGTGAAGTGCTTTACACAGTGAATTGCACTATATAAATGTCTGTCATCATAGTTGTTGAATTCATAATTGTGTAATTATGGGGACTTGATCTAGATCAGAGATGTCAAACAGAATGTAATTAGGAAGTACTTAAAAAATAAATAGAAATACAATGGAACATAATGTTAACATGTGTTTTTCTAAAGGTCAGTATGTTGCCCACAGAGTTGTCATGTATTGTTTAGCGGTCCCAATTTCTATTTGAGTTTGACCTTGTTCTACATTGTTTTTGTAGCTTTACTCACTATTTTTATTTATTTGCTATTGTGAAAGGAAGACCCTTCCCCTGCTATCTTTCTCCATGTCTGTCATGTCATAGAGACAAGCCAGGGTACTTCCAGGGCAATGCAAGCTCTAGCAGGTCCTACCAAGGTGAAAGGCTTTGAGGATGGGCTTTGTCCACATGCTTGTGGGCACACACACATGCATCCGCACATAACTTTTTGACTGTAAAGTGAGTCTAAAAGTGAAATTTTCCATGGATTTTTTTTTTAATTAATTTATTTTTAGTTTTCAACATTCACTTCTGTAAGCTTTTGAGTTTTAAATTTTCTCCCCTCCCTTCTCACCTCCCTGCCCAGGATGGCATGCAATCTGATATGGGCTCTACATATCCATGTAGATTTTATTCAAATCTTTTTTCTAAACATCAGACATAGTAGTATTTTGGCATGATAGCAGCCCCTAGTGGCTATTATCTAAATAAAAGTAAATAAGAAAGCTTAGAACTCTTGGCCACTGATGCTTTTTTGTCCTTGGTGCTTTATTCTAATAGGCTCTATATAAAACAGAACATTATATGTACTTCCTGCCCCATGGGCTGCTAGTAAAGCTAATATTTGCTTCCATTTATATAGTGCTTTACAATGTTTTCTTACAACAACTCTGTGATAATATGTGATTTGAGGAAGAAAGTGAGCCTTCTGAGAAGTGATTTGTCTTTAGCCAGCCTCCTAGTAAGTGGTACGTTTAGAATATGAACCCTGCTCTTTAAGTAGCTTTTTCTTCCACATCGAGATGCCCAAATAAACTGATAGGAGGCAAACGTGGGTAAGAAGCAAGTCCAGAAATGGGCAACATAGAGTCAGAGAGTTTCAGGGCTCTTGGCAGTTTAGCCTGGTAGACAGGTGTCAGAAATCATTGTCTGTTTTGATTGCTTTGTCCTTTGCCACAGTTCTTCATGTTCCACCTTGCTTCTGTTTTCTCTATTTTATTTTATTAAGTTAAGAGGCCGTAGGAATCTACTAGTAGGAAAAGTCAATGCTTCCCTATAAACAGGTTCCTCTGAAAATTAGTCAAAAGAGAGTTCAGAGGAAATGAAAAGTAGAGTATTTTAGGTCCACTTCTGGAATTTTAAGCTTTTCCTTTCAGGCCTGTGCATTGATATCATACTCATTTTTCAAGATCTTTACTCATATCTCAAGTTCATGGGCTTGTGACTTTGGCTTCTGCACTGTCCTTGTCTTCTTACTTTTCTGGTAATTTCTCTTTACCAGCCAGCTTCCCTCATTCCTTATGTCTCCTATACATCATACATTTTCCCGTCACCTTTCTCAGTGATCAGGCCTGGGCCCTGTTAACATATATGTGTGTTATTCCCTTATTTTACCTATTCCCCACCTCTCCTGGAAGTTCTTGAAACTTTAAGCAAACATGTAAAAAATTGTAACTAAGACATGTTTTAACCTAGAACCATGTTTTGCTGCTGCCTCGTAAAAGATTAGACAAACCTTGATTAGAGAAAAATAGTTTATAAGCTAGAGCTTACTAATCAGTTGTGTTAATCATAGCTGGCTTCATCAAACCTTTAGTGATTTTAAAAAAACCTACCACATTTTTGAGATTATTGTATTTCATTTTATTTTACAGCTTATTGCTGAGGAAGGAGTAGATACTCTGAATGTCAAAGAATTACAAGCCGCTTGTCGGGCACGAGGCATGAGGGCTTTGGGAGTCACCGAAGAACGTCTCAGGGAACAGCTTAAACAGGTAATAACAGGCATTAGTTTATAGTTTGTACAGAATGAGGAATTGCTAACTTTTATGCAAATTAAATTGTGGATGTACTAGTTAATATGTGGGCTGTCCTTGAGAGCCACAAAGTGACCGAAAAACCAATAATTGCATTTTGACTTGATAACTAATCCCAGCCTTGTGAATCAGTTGTGCCTGGTACAGAATGGATTGGGATAATTACTGTTTTGAGATGCTCATTTGAAATGGATCCTTTTAGATGCATTTTTGTTGTCCATTTTAGCATTTCTCAAACTAATTTCAGAACTCATGAAGTCACTGGTCCTCAGGATTCTGAGGGCATACAGTAGCTTTGAGATAAAGTGGGGAATAAAGGAAAATTTAGAGTGTAAAAGAAGAGACAATTTTTATACTGAAAAAGTTCACTTGTGACAAGTATTTGTGTTATATATTTTAAAAACTCTTTTTTAAAAATGTTGCTAGTGTTTACATTTTCCCCTGAAACTTCTTTTGATTGTCATCAGGTGGCTTACTCAGGGTTCCTTGGAATACAGTTTCAGAAATTCTGGTCTGCTTTTTTAGGCCAGAAGAAACATAAATGAACCACAGTAGATCATTTCTGAACCTCAAAGCCTTACTATCTGACAGCATTGCTAATAAGGAAAATGAAGTTGGTTTCACCTTGAACCTTCTAGATGAATACTAATAAGCAGAAGCAGAGTATCTTTATATTCCACAGATACTGTAATTAGCTCCTAAGTAATCTAGAATTGATCTTATTTTTTCTTGGAAAGGAGTGAGGTAATCTTTTGACTTAGTCAGGCTAGGAATTTTCTCCCTATTCTAGAGGTGCAGAAAGAGACATTTTTTCTGTGGGCTCACTTGAAGGTAGTGGTGTGTGTGACTCTTGACATGTTGGTCCTTCCTTGAGTGATTCTGTGCTCTGAGTCCTGTGATGTGCCCACCTTCCAGCCGCCTTCAGCTCCTGGCCTGATCTGGTTTGTGTCGTGCCCTGACTCCTCCCTCGACTGTCTGCCTCATGTGCAGAAGCCTTGTAATGTGCCATGGATAGCTATCCCTGCATGACTAATTTTTCCACTCATCTGTTTATAATTTCTTATGCCATTTCTCACATGCAAGTCATTGTTCATAAATATGGTATAGGCAGCCTTCTACCACATGTCTCTCCATTGCCTTTTTTCATGATCTATAATTTATGTTCTTTGGAGATTATTGTATTTCATTATTTGTAGCCATGCAGCATTACCAACGAAATAGTGATGGATTTTTGTGTCAGGCTTAGAATCATTTAAAGTATAGCACATTTCCAAATTTAACTTAGTCTACTACTCCTGTTCCAGACAAAACTCAGTTTTCCTTACTCTCTCAAACTTGAGGACTTACTCTCTCAAGCTTGAGGACTTTGCCTCACACTTTATTGAGAAATAAAGGCTATTTACCCTGACCTCTTTCTTTTCTCTATCTCTTCATCTCAGAATGCCTTGACATTATCCTTGATTCTTTCTTCCTTTATCCCAGTCTTTGCTAATGAGGTGGCCCTTCTCCTTCCCTAGGCTAACCAATCTACATGTGTAATTCATTTCCCATCTTTTCTAGCAGATTCCCTTCTCAGTCACCACCTTCCCCTTTCCCCTCCCTGGTAATCTCTCCATCCT
This sequence comes from Vombatus ursinus, assembly GCF_900497805.2. Taxonomy (NCBI): domain Eukaryota; kingdom Metazoa; phylum Chordata; class Mammalia; order Diprotodontia; family Vombatidae; genus Vombatus; species Vombatus ursinus. Next base: position 7,535,415 of record NW_020954596.1, on the reverse strand, counting down.
TCCTTATCTGTTCCTGCCCTGCTGCTTTCAAATATGCCCAGATCTCCTTCACTCTTAAAAAAAAAAAAATCTTCATTAGATCCATCCATCTCCTCAAGCTATCATCTCTGAGATCTTGAAAATCACTTCTTTGCTACTTTCAAAATCCTGACATCTCCAGCATGGCTTTCCTTTGTGTATATGTGATTTGGTATTGCCATGTTTCCTGACTTCATGTACTATTGGTAGTATTAAGAATCTATTCATATGTACACATATGTATTTGTGTATTGTTCTTGCCCAGACTTGTGATCTCATCAGTATAGGGAGTTCCCTTATGAGGAAATACCATCTGTCAATACAGATCTGCAACTGCCATGCGAATTTAATCTTAGAGAGCTGCTTAGGGCAGCAGGAGATGATGACTTGCTCAGTCAGTGTGTGTAAGAGGTGTACGTCTTGACTTCCAGGTTGACTTTTTGTCCCTTCTGTACTCCTTTGCCTCTTGTGAATGTGGATATGTATGTGTGTGTGTGTGTGTGTGTGTGTGTGTGTGTGTGTGTGTGTCTGCCTACACAGATACTGATGAATGGGATCAGGTAATGCCATCTTATAGGTGATAATGCAAAAACTCAAAGAGGTTGTCCCAAGGCTGATAAAGGGTAAATATTGCATCTGGACTCAGGCTTTCTGATTTCAAATCTAATGTTCTTTTCCTCTCAGCTGTCATGGGATTTCTGGCTTCTAGACTGCTTCTTCTCATTGGCAGCTCTTAGTCTAGGAGCAGAAAACCCAGACCCACTCTAGGTCAGAGTCTTTACTGTAGGGCTTCAGAAAAATGTATAGTAGCCTCTTAGAAAAAGCTTGGGGGTCTTCCCTTCTCAAGGATCTGGAGCACGGAAGGTGGTATGATACTTTTCTGGTCCTCTACAGTAATCAGATCTCATCTAAAATATTATGCCCATTTCTGGATCCATGTTTAAGAAGAAACATTGATAACTACAGTTTGTCTAGAATAGAGTGATGAGAATAGCATAAGAGGAGACAACTTGAAATTATGTCATAAAACCTGTTGAAGAAATTTGGGACTGCTTCATCTGCAAAGAGAAGACTTGTGGAAGGAGGACATTTCAAGTATTTGGTGTATTTAGGGATAGAAGGGCCTTAGAGATCATTTAGTCTAACACCCTCATTTTACAGAAGAGAAAACATGATCCATAGAGGCTTAAGTGTTTTGCCTTATATAGATAGTAATTAATGGATTTGAATCAAGGTTCTCTGATGCCAAAATCCAGCGTCCTGTCCCGTACGCTACACTGCCTCTTCAAAGTATCTGAGAGATCTGTAAAAAATAAAAAGAAATACTTTTGAGAGTTATTTTACTGATCCTGAATCTAATAGGCCCTTACTAGACTGTCTTTGTGTATTATGCTTAAGAGTAATTTCAAAAACAAAATATTTCATAAGATCTGTGATCTCTTTTGAATTATAGTGGTTAGACCTACATCTGAACCAGGAAATCCCTACTTCATTACTTCTCCTATCCAGAGCTATGTATCTGCCTGAAACCCTGTCACCAGCTGATCAGCTCAAAACAACCTTACAGACCCTTCCGGAGAGTGCAGTGAGTATGACATAACTAATGCAGTTTTTCTTTTAATGCAGGGGATACATTTTGATCTTAGTCTTTTTTCTGAATCTGTAAATACAAATTTCCACAAATTGTTGCATCATTATGATGTCATCTTTTAGATAGCCATTCTGATACAAATAATAACTTGCTCCTTAACAGCACTCTGTCATTGTCAACAGCAGTAGGCATTTATTGGGCATCGATTCTGGGAAGGTTACTAGGCCAAAGGAAACAGAAAGGTCTAAACCAAGCCCTGCTGCTAGGGGCTTGCTACGTAGTTGATAATATAATCCTACTAGAGAGAAATATTTGATGATATTGCAAGATAGAATATCTGAAATGAATGGTACCAGCAGCAAAGAGCTCTCTTGGAGTACTGTGATCAAATGATGAAGGACCATTTAAGAAAGGGGTACCTGGGCTAGGCTTTGGGCAGGACTTTGATTAGGCGAAACATTAGGGGAGTCAATTCTCATAATGTTACTATTTCTGTAACATTTCAGAATTTACAAAATGCTCTCCTCATGATAGCCATGTAAAGGAGGTGAGTGCAACTATTGTATCCCCATTTTACATGGAGAAAACAGATACAGAAGTGTTATAATTTGCCTCAGGCACCTTTGGTAAGTGTTGGGGCTCAGGGCTTGAACTCTGGTCTTCAGCCTCCAGAACTGGTTGGTACTTTTCCCATTGCATCAGACAGGGTGAACAGATTTTGGAGTGTTACAGATGAAGATGGGAAAGGATATCTACCACTGTAGAGATGAGGAGAGTGACCTAATAGTAAGCTTTTGTGACCTCTATTTTGAAGACCATCATATGGCCATGAGAACGGGAAAAAAATGGGACACCTCTTTCAGAGTGAAACATTGGTAAAATATAAATGCCATTCATTCACTGGCCAGCTAAATTGTTCCTTCTTTAATTGGACTAAATCTCAGGTTGGTAAACCCAATCTCACATATTTGGAACATCTTGAACAATTAGTAACATAGGTGTAGTTATTTGCATTCCACTATGGCCATTGCCTCTACTGTGTTGCTGTGTAATCCTGGGCAAGATCTGTAGAACTTAGTCATTTGTTGATGGTAAAAAAAAAAAAAAATGGGATGTCATGGTTGACCTCAAAAATTTGGTTCTGTGAATCCTGGCATGTTCCTGTACTAGTTTGCTGGAGTAGGCCTTGTGTGGGGGGTGTCATCTCCCTGTTCGTCATTTTTGTCTGGTTTTTCCAATACCAATGCCATTCTTTCTGGCAGAGAAGACAGAAGCCAAATCAGATTTAAGCAGCTCAGCCTTCTGTCTCTTGTCAGTGGTGAACCTGGCTACCACAAAGGTCCTGTCCCTTCTTTGTTACTGTAGTTCCTCAAAATAGCTTAAAAAAACTTAACACCTCCATCTCTAGTCCCTAAAATCAATCAATTTTGTCACCTTTAGCTTCCTTTGACAGCCTCCTCTTGTTCTGAGCCTTAACACACCTACAGGCCTCAGCTTTGGTCTTACATTTATCCCCAGTTACCTGGCCTGGCTTCTCTCTCCAGTACATTTCTTTTTATAATTCAAGGTGGTTGGTTATGTGTATCTATTTGATCCCTTTTCGTAAATCTCATTTTTTCCTCCTTGTTAGAATTGTTTTCCTTTATGTTTTCAGAATTTTGTTTTTGGTAGTTCTATTCCTCTTGAGCTGACTCTTGTAGAATTTTAGTCCATTAGATTCTGTCTGTCTTCTAAACTTTTGAAAAATCTTTCCCTAAGATCTTTGGTGCTTTTCAGAGTGTCCCCAGAATTCTCTTTTCTAACACAAACTCTTGAAGGGATTAGGTTCCCTCCCTGCCCCTCCCCCTGCCTAGGGTCCTAACATTTCAACTTCCCAAATCTCCTTGTTAATGAGAATCAGATACAGAATAGAATTTTTCCTTGTTGATTCTTCTAAACATGGGCATCATTGTCAGACACTCATCTGCTCCTGTGCAATCCATGTGTACAGAAATAATATTAAATGCTCTATGATATTGCCTTGCAAGTTTTTGACTCTTTAGAATTCCCATTTCTAGACTTTGACATTTTCTTTGCATAGCTACAGGAGGGAAGAAAATGTAGGGATGTTTAAAAATCATCCTGTGGTGTTGGACAGGGGGATTGGTATCTCACTTAAAAATGGTTTCCCCAGTTGTAATGGTTACAAATAGTCTTTTTAGACTATTCAGAAGTGCTACTGTAGGACCACCTGTAGGACATAGATTATAGTGTTTTTTCTTTTACAGGCCAAAGAAGCCAAAGTCAAAGTTGCTGAGGTTGAAGGTGAGAAAGTAGACAATAAAGCTAAGCTGGAAGCCACTCTGATGGAAGAAGAAGCCATTAGACAAGAAAATAAAGAGAAGGAGGAGCAGGAAAGGTTGACTGAAGCTGCTGAGAAGGCCAGAGAAGTGCTCCAGGAGGAAGCAGCTGGAAAGGTGGTTTTTGTATTTGAAAGTAAAATGGTGGTGGGCATGCTTCCTTGGGTTTTTAGATCCTTAACTTGTGTGTGTTTACTTAATCTAGTGATTTTTTGCTTTAAATGATGATGTTTTCTTGTATATTTGGAGGCTATGAATAGGAATGGTGGTATTTTGGGGCAAACTGAAAAGAGATTTTCAACTATTTTTAAAAGTTCCATGGTTTTCCTTTCTGACCCCTTAAACCTTCCCCCAAAATTTGTTCTCAAAGGTACTTTGTTTTTACTTTATCTTAATTTTTGTCCCTCATTGTGACCATCAGATTCCTCGACCACTGGCTTTTCTTCTTTATCATTGTCTTCATTGTGGCTTCATTTGTCTCCATATACAACCATGACCTCACAAACTAATTATTCACTGGTCCCACCACTTTAGTAGAATCCCTCAACTTATTCCCATCCCCCTAATCCTAATCTCTGAATAGTTCTTATCATCTCCTTCCTCCATTGCTAGTTAAGAGCTGCTGAGCATTACTGGAGGAAGTCAGGAAAAAGAACTTTATCACCTCCTACATAATATCCACTACATATTGACAATGCATAACCTTACCTTGGTCCCCAGTGTCATTTAGTAATATAACAGTTCTTTTACTGTTTTCTCATTGCCCATAATAGCTGTTGTAAACCTTTTTCTCATTACTGAATCTAGTTTCACCTCACCTGTCACATAGCCACTAATCTAGTCCAGGGATTAGTAAACATTTCTGTAAAGAGCCAGGTAATAAATATTTCAAGCTTTGTGGACCAAGGTGCAAAATCAAGGGTAATATGTAGGTATTTGTATAACAAGAAAGAAAACAAATTTCCATAAATTTTTTATTGGGGAAATAAAAAAATATAATAATACAAATTGAGTGTGTGTGTATACATACATACATATATACATGCATGCATACATACATATATACACAAGTCTATTAATGAGAAGAATGTGGTTCTTTTGGGGGGGATAAGATTTAGCTTGATTGAGAGTCAAAGTTAGTTTTCCTTATCCAAATTGATTGCAAATGTTCATCTGTTAATACTGATTTTTAATGAGATTTTTCATATTTCATCCTTGGAAATCTCTTTTCACAAAGATAGGTAATGCCAAAATAATACTAGTCCATGAACATGATTTTAATTGAACATATTCATTGCTTAGAAGGCATTTACAGAATCCTATTCGATTCTTCTTTGGATGTTTGCTTTTTGACTTGTCATTGCATTATAGATTAATCATTTTCATTTGAAGGTTAAGTGAAAAATCCTCAGTTGCACAGTTAGATGGACCTTGAAATATGAAAATTACTTTTGTACTTGGACTGAGGTTCAAAAAACATCGCTAGAATTGTAGTTTGGGCTCGGAAAAGAAATCCATTGTGGATTTGTGTGGGAATAGAGCTCTCACTTCTTGTTTTGACTTTTGACAGCACAGAAAGTGTATAAAGCAGCTTGACATTACTTGTGATTCAAACAGTGTTAGCTGTCATTGACTTAACTTTATTGCAGTGTAAGTTTTGCATGTAAGTGCTGTTTTGTTATTTTAGACTGCATTCATTAAGAAACACCATTAAGTCTGCTGCAAAAGTTAATTTCCAAAGCCATTCAGTGTTCAATATTAGAGGTTCAATATTAGGTTTCCTTTCATTCAGAAAAATTTCAGTCTCAGCCCTGAACTCAGAAAATCATAGTAAAACTTTTATTCCTCTGCTTTTCTTGTTTTGACATGATGGTTAAGCACTGGTAATTAAAAAAAGTAAGATGTCACAGTACTGTGGACCTGCAAATACTGTCGAGTTCTAAGTGCATCACTATGATTGGTATTGCATGAGTAGTGGGGTAAAGTGATGAGAATATCACATAGGGTCTCCATCCTAACTCAGCTCTGCCTTTGTAACACAAAAGCAGCTGTAGACAGTAAGAAAACAAATGAGTATGGCTGTGTTCCAATAAAGCTCTATTTTAAAATGTAAAAGCCATTCTTTGCTCACAGGCTGTACAAAAACAGACGTTGCACCAGATTTGGCCTGTGGGTTGTAGTTTGCTGACTCCAATCTCATCTTTTAACTTTGCCAAGAAGATGGAAGTCAAAGGATATTAACATTCTCAGTTCCCCACTTTTTCATCCTTCAAACACCAACATCATCATCTGTTTTCTCCGCCTTCCCTCCAGTCACAGACAAGGAACATCCTTACCCCTCAGTAAAGCTAATCTCTTTCCCTGTATCCTTAATCTCATTCCTTATTGCCTCTTCTATAATTTTGTTCCAGTAATCATCCTCCTTTTGTATATCTTCAATTTTAAGCTTCTTCCCTTCTTACCATGCATACATGTGCAGATTTTTTCAATTTAGAACAATTGTCCTTTGACCTTGCTGTCCCATATAGCTACTGTTTCATCTTTTCTTCCTTTCACTGCCAAACTTCTAAAAAGGTCTCCTGTATCTCTTAACTCCTCTCCTTCGATAACTTCTCTCTTTTCTCTTACGATCTGGCTTATGTTCCTACTACTGTCTTGGAGCTACCCTTGAAAAGAGGAGCAAAGCCTCCAAATCACCAAATTCATTAGCCTTTTTTGGTTGTCATTTTTCTTAGGCTCTCTGCAACCTTTTTTTTTTTTTTTTCTATTGAGACATCATACTCTTTAGGTTCTTTTCTTCTTAGCTCTTTAACTACTTCTCTCTGGGAGTGCTTTATAGGCTCTTCCTCTCTCTTTTTTTTTTTTAAAAGGCAATTGGGGTTAAGTGACTTGCTCAGGGTCACACAGCTAATAAGTGTCAAGTGTTTGGTCTGAGGCCGGATTTGGACTCAGGTCCTCCTGACTTTAAGGTCAGTGTTCTATCCATTGCGCCCCCTAGCTGCCCCTTCTTCCTCTACTTCTTAATCCCTTAAGGTGGGTATTTTCCCTAATATGTATCCTTCACGTTCATTATTCCTCCCTACATGCTATCTCTTGGTAGTTTCATTTGTTCCCACAGTTTTCCTTCTACTTGACACAGATGGATCCCAGGTCTAGATCTCTAGTCCTGATACCTAGAGATCCAGGCCTAGATTCCCAGCTTTCCATAAGACCCTGTGTGGTGGTCCCCATGGCATTTCAAATACAACCTTTCCAAAACTGAGTCTATAATCTTTCCACCTGACCTTTGCATCCTTTGGACTTGATCATTTCCATTTGTAGTTGTGCTTTTAATCCAATTGCTAATGTTCAAAATTTTTATGTATCTTTAGCTCTTAATTTTTCCTTAAGTCTTTATATTTGATTGGGTTTCATGTCTTGTTAATTGCAGTGGGATTTATTTTTCTTACATTACTTATTTCCTCTCTTTCTGTCACTATCCTAGTCAGGCCCTAATTATCATATGAACAGAGTAGTACAATATCCAGTCTTCCTGCCTAAGCTCTCTCCCCACCCCCAATTCATTATTTTTTTCTATTGCCAGCATAATCTCCCGTATGTAAAGTCTAGCTCAAGTTCTGCCTCATCTATTAAGACTGCTCCCTCCATGCTCTTACATCTTCTTTAGGGCCAAGCGTAATGCCCTGCACACAAACACATAATTTGTTTGTTGAATCAAATGTGTAACTTGTAGCATCTCTTTGCACTGCATTTTATTTTGTGCGAAAGTCCTAAAGCATATGATTATTTTATGCCTAGTGCTCTAGTACTTTGTGTGTGTGTGTGTGTGTGTGTGTGTGTGTGTGTGCGCGCGTGCGCGTGTGTTTTGGTAATTTATATACTTTTCTGAGTAGATGGAGGTAGATAATAGTCATGATAATTCAGAATATAAGCTAATCTAAAAATTCACTTCTATTTGGTTTAGAGATGGGTACTTTTGCATGTAGATATATACACAGATACACATATGTGCCGATACACAGACATATATGTTTATATGTACATGCATGTGTGTTTTTTATCTTTTGGGGACTTTATAACTTTCCGAAGAAAATTAACCCTAATGTGAGGACTTGACTTCCTTAGAGAAGTAAGAAACCTTTCTTCCTGCTCAGTGCTGCTCTGTTCCAAGTTGGGAGAGGACTGTCTCATCTATTAGCTAGACAGAACTCAGTAGCCTAAACAGAGGTTGCCTTGTCCTTAGGGTGTTGGCTCACACTTTCCATGGGACAGGTGATCACATATAGCCTGCCTTCTCTGAGGTGGTAATTATTTTCCCCTTGAAAAATGCCTTTACAGAATCAGAGGTTTTTAGAGTTGGGAAGGGATGTCAGCTTAGTTGGTGGCCATCTAATTCTGGTCCCTACTTGAAAAAGAATCCCTGCTCTGATGTACCCAGCAGGTGTCAGCCAGATTTCCTTGAAGAGCACCACTGAGTAACAGCTATTACAGATACCGTTACTACTATTACTACAGCTGTAGTTGTAGTGTTTTTTCACATCAAGCCTATCTTGTCTCTTTATAGTTTCTATCCATTGCTCTTAGCTCTGACACCAAACAGAACAAATTGAATCCTTCTTCCACGTGATTGTTGGCCTTCAGATATTTAGTAGAAAACTTTCATGTTCCCCTGAAGTCTTTTTTCCCTTCTAAATATTCCCAGTTCCTTTAAATCATTCCCATCTGGAATAGACTTTTAAGACCCTGTACCATTCTGGTTGCCTTTCTCTGGGTGCTCTGCATCTTATTAATGTCCTCTTGGTGCTACCCAGCAATGAAACAAATACTCCAGATGTAATATGATCAGGACAGTAGGTAGTGGGACTCTTGTCTCTTTAATCCTGGACACTATATGCCTCTGTATGTAGCTCAACATGGTATTAGTGTTAGATCACATTCTTACTCATCGAGCTTAAGACCCCTGGTTTTTTTTTTCCAAACTGCTGTCCAGCCTTGCCTCCCCATCCTATATTTGTCAAGTTTTAAATGTTTTTTTTTAATCCAGGTGAAAGACTTCACATTTATACTTTTAAAATTTCATATTAATTAGATTCAGTCCACAATTAACACATTATTTAAGTGGCACAGGTGACTTAGCATCTTTAATCTAAGTTTGTCCAAGAATAATTGAGAATTAAATGTATTTTAATGTAAAAGTTATATATAAATTATATGTAATTATATATATGACTGTATTATAGTTATATAATTATATATAAAGTTATATGTAAATTATATATCCATTATAGTCATTTTATGGTCTTCTTTTGGCCTCTTTACTCACTTTCTTTCACCCTTCCCCCATTTCCCCACAACCCAAATAGGAACATGATTTCATAATTTGCAAGGTACTTTAAAAATATTGTTTTGCTTTTTTACCTTTATAATGTGTTTTTGAAATGTTATGTATAAGTAGAATTTTTTTAATTGAATCCTATTTTTCATACATTATGTAAAGGAAGCCAGTCAAGGGTTCTTTTGTAAATTAAAGAATCGATCTCCTTAATTTGTGTTTTGCAAATCCAAATGTTTATATCATGTTTATTTAAGGTAGGAACTTTTAATAACATAACTTGTATGGTGACCTTCATAGACTGTTACCCTGGAAATATACTACCTACTACTGTGGAATTATTTTTGATTTGTGTGTGGCCTTCAATTCAGAAAGAAGCTGAGTTGGGTCCGGAAGTCCTTCGGCAGGAAAAAACAATCCCTGCATCTCGAGATCTGGAGCCAGAGCTCACCAAGGTGCCACTGAAATCAGAGATTCTGATCGACACTGCCCCAGTCTTAGAAGGCCTGAAGGTAACTGACATGCAAAACATAGTGTTTGGAATGTTTTTTCAAGGCCAGGTAGGAACTGTGTGGAGAAGTTTCAATAACTCCAGATCAGTAAAAGGTATATTCAGGATTTCACGAGATTTTACTTGACTCTAGATAAACAGAATATTCATGAAAAAAACAAATAATTTGTCCTACTTTGTAAGTCAAAATAGAGCAGGTTTGATGATAAATATCAGTAATTTTGATTGATAAAAATTTCCATTATTTTGTCGACATTATTTTGCCTTAACTTAAAAGATGAAGAAATTAAAAAACAAGAAGGTTAGAAGAAACTAAGAAGCAAATGATGGAAGATATTTGTGGCAGTGAGAAGCGAAAATGTAATTTTATGTAACCTTTACTCTCAACATCTGTTTCTCTTGGGTATTAGTAACCCCACAGAAAATGTAGAGTTGTTTTACACCCCTTGCCTCCCCCCCAAAAAAAATTCCACTCAAGAATATTAAAATGCACTTGTAAGCCCTGTGTATAAATAAAATTGTTAGGATTGTTTTTAAATATCTAAGTTGGAAGATAAGGCTTCTAAACAAGGACAAATGCAAAAAAGTAGCATGAACCTGTAAATCTAGTGTTAGGAAGGCTAAATAAAGCTCAGGATGACTTGAGTATTGCAGAAAGTGTGAAGACCAAAAAAGGAATTCTAAAAAATGAACGTTGGAAGTAAAACAGAAGAGAGAACCAAGTGCCCTGGTTTGGAGAGGCAGTACTGACAGGTAGCAGGGGTAAAGCAGCACTCCCTTTCTCTGTCATGGAAAGTGGTCTTCCAAGGGAAAGGGTAGAATACACAGTGTAACGAACCAGTCCCAGCTCAGGATAATTCAGAAGGAGGGGAAAAAGCACCTAGTCTTGCTAAGTGAACCTGCTTGATTCCATTTAGGATAAAATTGAAACTCTTCAGCCTGGCCCTACAGGCTTTTCTAGCCTGGTTTCCCTTGACTTCCCACACTACCCTCTGCTCCAGCTAAACAAATGAAACTTTCCCTCAAACTCAGCTTTCCTTCTCTGAGGCTCCACATGTTCCTTTCTACAGTTTTTCTGCCTAGCATGGAGGACACTGACTTTCCTTTCTGCCAGCACCCATCTTTTGCAGAGCTTTCCTTGATCTTCTCAGTTGTCAGGGTTCTCTCCTTCATTGCCTTTAATTATGCATGTTGTATTTTCCCCAGTTAAGAGGGTTTGTTTTACGTTTGTTCTTGTTCTCCTAATAACTAACAGTAAATGTTTGAGTTCTGGCCTAGGCTCCTAAATGAACTTGAAGATATGGTCTCATGATCTTTGGAAAATTATGTAGAATGGGGAAAGTAACAGAAAGCTAGAGATAAACAATTGTTATCCTAGCAGGAGAAAATGGATTCCCATCATCAGTTTAATCTGAATCCCCCGCAAAATTCTAGATGGGATTTTTTAAACAGCTTTTGAACATTTAAAAAAGCATATGCTGATCACTAGCCATCCAACCAGTGTAGGTTCATTAAGAATAAGATTGACCCTCTTTCCCTTTTTGCAAAAAGGTTACAAAGTTGATAGGTCAGAAGAACACCAGTCAATAAGTGATTCTTTTGGGCAAAACTTTTGATGATATTCCATGGTATCCTTGTATGTGAAGCAAGGAAACATGCAGTGGATTATCTTATCGCTGGGCAGATGGGGAGCTAGTTTAAGAAGAAGAATGCTCACAATTTATGTAGCTCTTGAAGATTTACAAAGTGCTATGCAAATGAGGATTTCATTTGATCCTCATGACAGTCTTATGAGGTCAGTGCTGTCATTCAATCAATCAACAAGTATTTATTAAGTATTTACTCTTTGCCAGACACTGTGCTAAGTGTTGGGGCTACAAATAAAAAGGTAAAAAGTCTCTGCCCTCAGGGAGCTTACATTCTAATTATTGTTATCCCTGTTTTACAGATAAGGAAATTGAGACAGAGAAGTTAAGTGACTTAGCCAGGGTTTCACAGCTAGTGTCTGAGATGGAATTTGAACTCATATCTTCCTGACTCCAAGCCCAGTGCCAGCATTAGAAGTCACTGGCAGGGAATTAATTTCAGCAGTGATGAGTCAGAACAGCTCTATTGTTTGGGGGTTAAACTGCCATCAGCAAAACACCTTGATAACCCTTGAGGGAGTGGAACACTGTGTCTGGGGGCAGAGTAGCAGCCAGCCCAAAGTGGGTCTCAACAGCCCCTTTTGCTGCCCCTCAATATTCTTGAAGACCTAGTTTTGCTGTGCTGAAGCCTGCCCAACCAGGACAGTGACGTTCACTGTAGAATGTGGCATCAGCATCTCTGTCATAGATAATTGTAAGGCAGTATGGACCAGTGCAGTAATAGCTGGATTTGGGGCCAGAAGACTTGGCTTTGGAGCCCTGCTTTGCTACTGAGTAATTACTGACTTTGAGCAAACTCTGGGCTTCACTTCCTTCATACATAAATGGAAGTGTCTGGACTACATGATCCTTCCAACTTCAGATCCTTTGGTAATGATGAACCCAACTAAGCAAAAGAACATGTAGCAGCAGCAGCAGCAGCAGTAGTAGTATAGTAGTAGTAGTAGTAATAATAGTAGTAGTAGTAGTGGTAGTGGTGGTGGTGCTAGTAACACTAGCAGTACTAGTAGTCGTAGTCGTAGTAGTAAACAACTTAAATTTATATAGTGCCTACTGTGTACCAGGCGCTGTGCTAAGCACTTTACAATTATTATCTCATTTGATCATCACAACATCCTTAGGAGATAGGTGATGTTATCCCCATTTTACAGATGAGGAAGCTGAGGCAAACAAGGTTAAGTGACTTGCCCAGAGTCACACAGCTAATTTGAGGCTGGATTTGAACTCAGGCCTAAGTGAGTCAAACTTAGTGTAGTAGCTTTAAGATGTCAGAGATGTAGAAAGACTTTGCATTAAAAAGAAAAAATTAAAGTAAAATCTCCAGCTGTTTGGGAAACAAGTTTTACTATAACATTTTTATTGTAGCAATTTCTAATTTATAAAGGTCTGGATACATTCTGATAGTTTTGGAATCCTGTCAGTTTTCTCTAATGTGTCATTTGGCTTATAAAACTGAACTTTTAAATGCTTAGTACTAGATACTTTAGTACAATGTCCTAGGGTGTAGTGAGACTCCAGAGGCTTAGTTTCCCCTTTATTTGCTTAAAATTCTATAAATTCCAGCATTGCAAACAACATTTCTATAGGCTGCATGATACTCTCTTTGCTTCTGTATTCTATAGCTACTAGAAGTTGAAACTTTTAAGTCTGATGAAATAAGTGCTTCCTCTACATTTGTTTTTAAAAATTAGTAATTGTTTTTTTTAGTGTTTTAAACACAATTTGTTTAGTGTATAGATTCTGTTAACTTAAAAGCATTGCTTATATTATAAAGTAGGTACAACTCACTGCAGATAAATCTAAATTGAAGTTATCAGTTTGAATAGCAGTGTAAAGAAATAAGGGCTAAAGTAATCTAAATAGGGCAGTCATCACCAAAAGAGCTTGTTGTAGGATAAATCCAGTGGTAAAAGGGGGCAGAAGCTGTGGCCCTTGTCCATCTGGAATATGCAGCCAGTGAGTGCTGCTGATCTGTAGGCCACCCAAAGCCCGAGAATGCCTTGAAGGGCTTCCCAGAATGGACAGGAGGGGTGAGCCTTGCTGACCCTGCCCTTGTTCAGCTTGGTGAAATGAGGCAAATTTAGTGCCTCTTCAAGAGGCTTCTTTTTGGAGCTTCCCATGTTAGGAAATTTGAACCTACTTCTTTGTATAGTGAGGCCAAGTAATTAATGTTTTCTTTCCCAAATTGTTGATACATTAAAATATTTAGAAGGTAAAGAAATAAGAAAAGAATTGGAACACCATTTTTACATATAAGGATTCACTTATTGTATAGACATGGATTTTTCTTCTCTCTTAAGATTAGTAATTTTACATTTCTACATTGTTTTCCAATGTATGGAAACAGTTGTTCAGGAAAATGTTTTCAGTTGCTACTTTTTCAATTTTGTGATCTTCAAATAGATCTGTCAGTGTATTTTTTTAAACCATCCAGTTGTATTTAGCCTGTGAAACTGGTCAGCAGATGAAGCCTGTCTTTTTTTTTTTTCCCTTCAATCAGATTGCAGCTGGAAGAGTGTGTTGTCCCCATGTGTCCCTGAGAAATTGGTGACACTAAAGTGCTTCTTGCTCTCACTCAGTCTTTTAGACAGGAATAATAAAGTTGAGTGCCAGTTTTCTGCTGGGGTTTTTCACTGGAATGTTAAAGATGTGAAACAGAGTTTTTTCCACAATTCCCTCAGTCAATGAGATATAAAATTAGTTCTTAACACAGGTGTTGTATCTGGTACTTGTTTTTTTAAAAAAGAACAACTTAAAATTTTTATTATGTAAAAGATTGAGTTTAACTTTATGGGAAGACATAATTCTTTCATAGCAGTAAATAAGTAACAGGGAGGCATGTCTTACTCTCAGCAAAAGGTGTTAAAAGGTCCAGAAAAGTTGTTGGCATATTAAGAGACGTGATGGTTTTTTGGAATTTTTTTCCCACTTGTTTTGTTCTTCATTATATGGGTATTCATTGTGCCCTTAATTATATGGGTATCTTCTAGGTAGTGGGATGGGAGGAGCTATATATGGAAGGGAAGATGATGTAAAAAACAAAGACTTCACTAAAAATGGTTTTTTTTAATGAGGTGACACATCACCTAGTTAGAGTCAGATAGTCTAGACAAAGAAATGCTGGATTGAGGGCTAGCAGATCTGTATTTGATACTGCATAGGCACTAACTTCCATTCTCCAAGTCTCATTTTCCCCATCTTTACAATGTGGTGCTATTTTAAATGGTCTCTAAGGATTCCTTTCAGTTTTTGCATCCTAAAAGTCTTCTGTTCAGGCGTCTTGTGAACATTCCAAGGGATCATCTTCTCTATACCATTTATGATCTTGTTAACTTTCATTTTATCCCTTCTGGATCTCTGTCCTCTGACATTTAATTTTGGCATTAACAGGTTTGTTTGGTTTTTTAAATTGATAACGTGGTAGTTAGACCACTACTATGAATATATATTTGAAAACTTGAGCCTGTGAAATCATCCAGGAACAAAGTTCAAGTGTTCTCATTTATTATTTGGGGCTCTACATTTTGTCCAGGGAGAAGAAATAACCAAGGAAGAAATTGACCTGCTTAGCGATGCTTGCAGTAAACTGAAGGAACAGAAGAAATCGTTAACCAAAGAGAAGGAGGAGCTCAAGTTGCTGAAAGATGATGTTCAGGAATATAAAGAGGTACCAGGAATCAGTGGGAAGAGAGATGGGGAGAACAGGAATCTTGGTGAAGAGAGTTTTCCACTTGGTTTCAAGCTCTCTTTATTGGCTTATTATTCTCATGATGGGTAGTCTTTTTTATGTTGCTGTTCTGTCTGCCCAGGGTCTTCAGGGTCCTCCAGCAGGTACTGACTTGTTGGGTTTCGGGCCTGATCCATCGTGCACTTGGGATCTGTCATCCTGAATAACTCGATTCCCCTTTCTAAGTCTATTTGCTTATCTGTGAAATGACAACATGGTTGCTTGGTTTCCTTCCCTCGCAGCTTTGTTGTAAGGAAAGTGCTTCATAGAACTTAAAAGCGTAATAGAAATGGGGGATATTTGTTAGTATTCCTGGCTCCTGTGTTAGTGACCAGGAGAAAAAAATGCCTAAGCCGTAATGAGAATGGGTTGCAGCTAGCTGGTTCTGCCACCTTTGCTGAGCAGCAGTGTTCTTGGCTGCTCCCAAGGTTGGAGATTAGGTTCACTGACATAGGAGAGGAAGAAATGGAGAACTGAGCTGTCTGTCCCTTTTTACTCTCCCTCTTCCTGGCCTGATGCTGATTAACAGCTTAGGCAGCCTGTGATAGGGCAGAAAGGAGAAGGGGAGTGGCTTCCTTCTCATAGTAAGTTTCCATTTGGTGATGGTTTGCAATTTAAAAGACAGTCTGTAATGTGGGAGTGATTTTTATATGGCTTATATACTGTCAGGTGCCATTATTACAAAATCACTTCATTGTTACCCTGTTTAATACACTAGTATATGAAAGAAGATGTAGTTATTTCTTCTTTGTCTAACTGAGTAGAGTAACTGCAGAAATGGAAGTGTTTTATAGTGAAGATGAAGATGGATTTTCAAAAATGCCTTCAGGAGTGATGATGAGAAAGACTCTACTGGTTTATGATATTTACTCCTGGAATTAAGATTGGGATAAAAGTAAAATTATAGTTCCTAATATTCTTAAATGTATGCAGTTAAAAGTCTCTGCATTACATCTCATAAATTAAATTAACATTTTAATATTAATATTTTAAATTTATAATATTAACATTAATTAATAATTTATTTCTGCTGATATTCTGGCATCATCCTCTTTTTGACTTGAAATTAAATTTGAATTACCAGTAACATATATCTTGATGTACTGTTGTTTAACTGCTAAGTTAATATAGAATGTGACTGACAGATCACAAACACAGAGCAGAATTAAAGGACATTCATTTCTTTTACTATATAATCAGAGTGGCTTTCATTTCCCAAATGTAAGGAGACAGATAAATATGTTTTTATTGTTACTTTAAAAAGAAATGTTTATTTTTACATATCATGAGAAAGAATTGAAACTTTATCCTATTTTATATAATGACTTGAAATGGGGGAATGTGTCTTAGGTCTGCTGATATTAGTTTGGTTTTTCATAAAGCTTATAAAAGATTATTTCATAGAGGTGGGGTGGGAGTGGAGCAAGCTTACATTTTTTGCTTTATTGCAATGTTCATTTTGGTGTTTAGATTCATGCTCCTAAAATTTGGCTTTAAGAGGAAGAATGATTCAGATATTAACAAAAAGT
Source organism: Vombatus ursinus (assembly GCF_900497805.2). Taxonomy (NCBI): domain Eukaryota; kingdom Metazoa; phylum Chordata; class Mammalia; order Diprotodontia; family Vombatidae; genus Vombatus; species Vombatus ursinus. The sequence continues at coordinate 7,518,722 of NW_020954596.1, read as the reverse complement.
TGAAATCCAAAAAGGTTTTCTTTCTCTTGCCACTGAATAAAATTTCTGGTGATTAGAGATAATTGTATGCTCAATTGTATGTTAGTCAGGAGCAAAAAAAATATATATATACTTGTATATTATATGTATACATATGTAGAGTGTGTATGTATGTGTGTGTTTAGAGTTTTATATATATATGAGAGAGAGAGTGTACAGTTTCTGTGATTGATAACAGTGGAAACTCTTGAGTACCTAACATATGATTTTATATCTTTTGAGTGCTAATACTCTTGAATTTTATTACTTCCTCAATGTTAAGCTGTATTTTAAGTTTAAACATATCTCATGAAGATTTAATGTGTCATTTTTTAAACCTTCATCAGGATTTGCAAGAGATCAAAAAAGAGCTTTCCAAGACTGGTCAAGAACAGGTTATAGAAGAATCTAAAGCAAGCAAGAGATTGTCCAAGAGGGTGAACCAGATGATTGGACAGATAGGAAAAATACTTCATGAGTTAGAGGACGATCAAAAGGCAGTAACAGGGAAAACGGACAGTAGTAATGTCGTTGCTACTGGGTAAGTGGTGATAAATTAATTTGGACTTCGTTTTTTATAGTGGGATGACTATTTTAAGTACAATGTTACTTTCAAATATTAGGGGGAAATTGTTTTTAAAATTAGTTACTTAGAAATATTTTGCTTTGATCACTTGTTTTTGTTTTTTTAAAACATGCTTCCAAGTACCTGAAAGCTATAATGTTTGATCCTCCCCCCTACCCCACCCCACCCCCTTCATCCTACACATAGTTTCAGTCTCAAGATAATTTATTATAATTCCTGATGACTTTAGTGATATAATTGGGGCTCAGTAAATGTAGATGATGAAGAGTCACCATTTAGCTAGGAACTGTAAACATTGCTTGGATACAGAAGTTAATCAGTGACTAGACATTATTTCTGCTTTAATAACATATAAATGGTACTAGAGAAACATTTATAGACTCTGGAAATAAGAAATTGAGGAACAGATTATGTATCTTCTAGAATTCTGGTGAAATACCATAAAAATGCTTTGTGTAGTTTGCCATTCTGAGCCTTTGTTTTTTCCTTGTAATGAGTTTGTAAGGAAGTTCTGATACGATGAGAAAGATGACATGAGAGCCAGGGGAGGAGCAAGGGTGTTCATGGATGAGATGCCACTTCATCTAATTTGGTATTAATGTTTCTATGAAAATTGTTGCTTTTTTCTCTTTAATTTTAAGTTTATTATAGACTTTTGTTTACATAGCCACATCCCTAGGAATAGAAAATATCCCAGTTGTAACTCAATAATGGATTATTAAAACAATGTAAAAACAGCAGGGCCTTGCATACTGTTGACATTGAATTCCCTTTAAACCAGGTCTCTGGGTTCGGTCATCCACCTATGAGCTAAATTACTTTTCAGCTCTCAGTCTATGTTCTGTGACTGTATGATATACTTCAGTGTGGCTATCCATCCAGTTATTCTAATCCATCTGCTCTTCTGAAAGCAAACATCTCACCTAGACTTTGTGTAATGTAACCTTTCCAGACCCTTTTCTGGTGGGACTGGAGCAGGAATCCTATAAATTATGTTTTAAAGAATTCTTAGTGTAATAATGGATTAACAAAAGGTTTTATCAGATTCCCACTCTCCTAGTGAGTGCTGTGTTTAGTAACTGTACCTAGGAGTACAAACCAAAAAATGCACCAGAGCTTATACTGTATCAAATATATAGTTTTTTAAAATTCTACTTTGTATGTCTAGTCTTTGTTCCTTGTTTTTGAATAAGAAGTTGGAGAAAGCAGGGCAGAGGGTTAAAGTTAAGGGAGAGAGTTGAAAGGAACTTGGGCAGGTTAGATGGTAGGTTTAAGGTAGAGGAAGGATGGAAGTGGGGGGGTTTGGAGTCAGTTTGGTTCAGAAAGTAAAAGGAACAAGCACCAGCTTCAGAGCATGTCAATTAGATGGGAAAGAATCAGGATGTGCAAGTTAGATTCATGGGTGCAAACTGATAGAAGATTTTAATGGGAAAGCTCAAGTATCCAGTGATGTCTTAGGTTTTGAAGATTTTGCTTGTTCAAGGACTTCAGAAGTGAAGACCAGAGATCCATAGTGCCATAGGGAGAAATTGTCTGAGACTATATATAAAGTTCATGTGGTATGCATCCTTTGAAAAGAAAGTTGTGTCAGGGTTCAGTCTCTTGAAGGAAATGTATAGAAGCTGAAAACTGATTTAGGAGACAGATAACTAATTCAGATGTGATGTATAGACATTCTAAAAGCCCATTTTATTGGGCAGAAGGGTTGGTACAGTGACCCTTAACCAAGTTCCCAAGGGAAACACAACATTCTGAGCATTTTCTGCTTTTTCATGGTAGCACATTTCCAGTCCAGATGGTCATTTGTACTAATGCACTTCAGTATTTTAAGAAGGAAAAGTGTCTTTAATTTCTTACTTAGAATTTGTAACAGTTCCCTTAACATTTCCCCAATCTCTTAAGTAGAAAAGATGTTGGGACCAAGAGACTATGTAGCTGGGGTGGAATGTCTTACCCTGAATATTAATATTAATTTGGATAGGACTTTGGACAGCAGGAAACCTGTAAAGAATGTTACTACCAGCAGAGCTATTTGAGTTCAGTGGGCTGTCGTGTGGTCAGCATTCTGCTGTGGGAGATGATGACATGCTTCTGCTCCTTGTATATCTGTTTCTAGTTCTTCTGTTCATAGTAACTGTTTGCCATATACAGATTGGGTTTCCCCCTTAGGGAAAATGTCATCACCATCAGTGAGCTCATAAATGTGATGAAACAACTTGAGCAAATTCCGGAGAGAAAATTGATGAAGTTGGCTACTGCCCTGGATGAAAACAAGGATGGCAAGATTAATATAGATGACGTTGCCAAGGTAAGCATCAAGTGAGATTTAACAGTGACAAAAGGATAGAGAGTTATGTAGAATTTTTACCAAAATTGAATTAGTGTAGTTCCAGTTACCTTTAAAAAGAAAAAAGCCATGGCTTCCTCTTTTGATGTCTGGAATTTCATTTTTGTTTCTGCAAAGTGTGTATTGTAGGATACAGTTTGTACTTCCATTCATTGATGTATTTCTACCTGGCTTGGGCCCACATTCTATTGCATAGTTAAAACCAACAAGACAAGCCACCCAAACATACTGAAAAAGCTTTCATTGTCCAGGCTTCAGTTAGGAAATGTAGGAACAGATTTCAGTTAAAAATGTAATCATTTTTATTGTCTATTTCCAGTATTTTATTTTAGATTCTCTTGTCTCCTTTGAAATTATGCCATAAATTAGGGAGGTTGGGAGGGAGAGACTTTTCAAATTCATAAAATAGCAGTGTGTTAGTCTAGTAAGCAAAAGAAAGAAATTTTGACAGAAGCCTTTAGTCAGGAATATTCCGTGTTCCCTAATTGTTTTGTTCCAGATTGCTATGTTTTTGCTATGTGTTCTTTGTTGCTTTTTGCTTGTGTTATGTTGAATAGATCCTAGAAAGGGATCATACTTTAATTTCTTTGCATTTTTTCTCATTGTTAGTTGCTAACACCTGATTACTAACCTGTACCTGCCTGCTTTTTCTTTCCCTTTTCCTTCACAAACTTTTCCTGAAATAAAAATTTCAAGTGGAAATTTTCACTGGCTTTAAAAATCAAACGGAATGTTCTTCAAATCTACAACTATTCACCAGAATATTAATGTGTTATAGGGTGAGGGTAACACAGTAGGTGAAATGTATGTTGTTATTTCATCCTGTTCATTTATTTTTTTTTAAAACATTTTTCTTGTTTTTCAGGCAGTTAAGAGAAATTTAATGACAGGCCTGTAGGTCATCAGGGCTTGTAAAAAACCTTGAGCCTCTCTCAGTCAGTACTTTTTATGGGTTGTATGTTTGTAGCGGAGTTGTTATGCCTAGCTACTTCATTATCTTTTTGAGGAACGGGATTGATATCATCACACTCAGTTCTATTGTAATCCCATTTCGGTTTTCATCATTGGTTGGAATGTAATCTATCTTTACCTTGCCATTTTTGATAGTTGCCAATTGCAGATAGTTTTTTGGTTGAGGCAGTTGAGGTTAAGTGACTTGCCCAGGGTCACACAGCTAGTAAGTGTCAAGTGTGTGATCTGAGACTGGATTTGAACTCAGGTCCTCCTGACTCCAGGGCCAGTGCTCTCTCCACTGCACCACCTAGCTGCCCCATTGCAGTTAGTTTTAAAGTGTTCATCTCTCTGGAGGGAATTTGGAACAATGGGAGTTGAGAGAGTATGGGCCAGGAAGGGGATCTCCATAGTGGAGAGCTGCATTGTGGTGAGGCCACTGTTTGGTTAAATATATAGTGGAAGTCACATTAAGGGGCAAAGGTGAGCATAAATAAACACAATACCTAGAGGCCTCTACTTGAATCAAGTAGATTCTTTCTTTTTGCAAATGCTTACAAATGTGAACTCCACATTTGTTCACACTCCAGATCCTAAACTTAAAGCTGGAAGGAACCTTAGAGGAGATTGTAGTCCCATCTCCTCATTTTAGAGATAAGCACACTGAGCCCCAGAGAAGTGAATCGTGTTGCCCAAAGTCACCCAGGTGGCCAGTGGCTGAGCCAGGCTTTGATCTGGGTCCTGTGATTCCAAATTCAGGGTTCTTTCTGCTGCCCCCATAGGATGGATACCACAACATGAAACTCTGTGACTAAGCTTGTAAATTAGTTTTCAGCCACCAAAACAATGACCAAAACAATCTGTTCTACCCCTGTGGCATTCTCTGTAATAGGATTTAAAGTGCTGGCAAGTGTAAAGAAGTCCTTTCACTTCCGTGGCTCTCAGTTTTGTTTCTGTGGTATAACAGTGGTGGACTAGGTGATGTCTGAGAACTCTTCCAGCTCTAGATCAGTTGTCCTAAATTAGGAGCATGCCTGCTTTGGGAGGGATAAGCTGAATGTTTTTGTAGCTCTTTTTGTGACTAATTTAGAATTTTTAGTAAAGCTTATTTAGGAGTAGGATTACATACTTAAGTATTTTTTTGTGTTTTTCTATATGCTGTCTCACACTAGGACCTAACTAGATGAGGAAAAAAGAATTGGAGAACAGTAACACCAGTTAAGTTATGAAAATGAAATTGTAGGTATAAGTCAAGATGCACAGCCATTTTTTTGGTTCCACAGAAGCACAGGGACTTTCTAACCAAAGTTTGCAGAAGTCTTTAAATTTTTTTTTTATTATGCTTATGAATACACACATAGAAACTCTTTCTGTGGACATACTGAATTGACAAAAATCTACAGGCCAGGACTTTAATTCAGCAAGCAATTATTAAACTGTCTGAAAAACACTGTGCTATATCTTGGTGTGGGAAAAGGGCACAAAACTTTCAGATAATCCATGGTCTTCACGCTCTTAGAGTGGGGGGAGGAAGATACTTACACAGATAACTAGATTAAACAACATGATAAGCAGATGAGAGAGATGCAAAATAAAGTGCTTTGTGAGGTCAGAAGGAAAAATTAGGAAAGATTTTTTCAAGTGGGGGAGGTCACATTTGAGCTTGGCTCAGAGAGGGAGTAAGAATTCAGCAGCTCATGAGGATGGTCAGGGTTGGCATTGCAGACACAGGGAGGAACCATGAGGAGCCTTGGCATATAGCCTTTGGTGCTCCATCATAGCGTAGTTTGGTAGAAAGTGCATCGGATTTAGCAGACTTGAATCCCCTTAGAATTTCTGTGGATTTTGACAAGTTGTTTCATGGCCCTGAAATTCATTTTTCTTGTTTGTCAAATGGGCATGATAGTATATTACATGTCCAGCTTCACAAGGATATTTGTTGTGAGGACCAAATGAGGTGATGCATATGCCAGAAAGCAGGCTATAAATATGTCCCAGCATAGTTACCAAGTACTTGCACACCCATTATCTCATTTGATCCTTGTAACATTGACTGGCAGAACACTTGGTGGTGTTCCCATTTTACAGAGCAACAAAGTGATGTTCAGAGGTAAGTGACTTGATCTAGGCTATACGGGGAGGAAGTGACAGAGCAAGGATGAGAAAGCAGGGTTTCTGGTTCTGAGTCCAGTGTTCATTCAGCTAAGCTCTGACCTGGGACCCTGGTCCACTTGCCCTGGCTCCATCTGTGGGCCCTGAAACACATGGATGAACCCTGAGGCAGGAAGGAGCTGTTGTCTCGGGCAGCCTTTGCTTCCTGATGGCCATGTTGGATTCCTTTTGCTTCTCTTTTTCCTTTTATTTTCTCCCTTGTGCTTCCCCCTGACCAGGTTTCCTCTTCATCTCTCTTGCTATGCTAGTGCTGCTCTTGGTTATCAGCTGGTGTGTCATTGTTCGTAGATGGGCGTGTGGTCTGCACAGGGGACTCGGGCTTTTAGGTGGTTGTGACCCTGGAGGGCAGCACGTGCTCTGGCCCCGGCCCACTCTGGCTTTGACTCTCAGCAGCACAGGGTTGGGTGTGGGGCCCATGAGGGCCAAAAGAGGCTTCACCTTCATGGCACTGCAGAAGATTCAGAATAATTTTTATCATTGCTTAAAAGTTCATAGGGTTGCAGATGGAAGCTTCCTCAGAAGTCATTTAGTCCAGCCCTTCACTTTACAGATAAAAAAGCGAGTCTCAAAGAGGCAAAGTAACGCAGATATTAAGTAGCTGAGTCAGGATTCAAACACAGATCTGCTGACTCCAAATGCAGCATGTTTCCACTTGAGTGAGCTTGGGAATAGGTAAGTGGTGTTACCATTGGAAAGTTGTCATCATTTAACTTTGCCGTGTTCTGTTTGGGTATCTGTAGGTCATCGAACTGATTGACAAAGAAGACATCGACATCTCCACAGGTCAGGTCACTGAGATTGTGGCATTGCTTCAAAAGGAAGAAAAGGTGGAAGAGAAGGAGAAGGCAAAAGAAAAGGCTGAGAAAGAAGCTGCTGAAATAAAAATTTAAGCCTCAGCCCGCGACGCAACTGGAGCTTTGGAGAGGCAGCTTGTGCGCTGGGCAGCACGTGACAAATGCGTTCTCCTCATACTTGAACACCTCTGTGGTGGTGAGAGATGGTGATCTTACTTTGAGGTGATGCTAGTGGCAAAGCAGCTATTTTTCTGGAATAAAGCAGACTCTTCCATGATCAAATAAGTAATTTTCTATCATTCCATGAAGATGAAAGCAATCTGGACCCTCCTCCCCCTTCTCTTCCCGTGAAATCATGTATTGGTCAAACATCCCTGTGGGGTCATGATTCCTTCAGCTAGCTTATCTACAGAATACAAACCATGCCCACTGGAAATGTATGTACACACCGTGTGCGCTTAAAATTAGGTGTACCATAAACTGCCAAGTAATACTGATGGATTTAAAAGGGGGAAAGGTGGGGCAGAAAGTATCTGGTCCCATCTTTCCTACTTTGGCAAAAAATTTTCAGGTGATTTTTTTCCCTTGTTTTTAAAATGATACTTTCCTACAGATGACTTAGAATCACTCCTTTGTTTTCCCAGGTGATGTCTTTCCAGCGTTTAAAAACAAAGCTAAATTCATTCAAATTCCCACCCTCCAGATAGGGGGGCCAGTGTTTCACTTAGTTCTTATTGGGTTGGTTTTGAGGTTTGGGTTTGTTTTTGAAGCTATTTAAGATGAGTGATTTTTTTTTTGTTGTTTTTGTTTTTTTTTTGTTCTTTCTGTTACTCTGTTTTGGTTGCCCTAACAATCTTTAGATTGGGCAGGTATATTTCTGGGGATATATTCACATTCATTTGAATGAAAACTTGATTTTTTAAAAAGGAGATTTAAATAAATGTGTGAATGTATACCCCAGAAATAAAATGTAATTCAGATCTATCAGAATAGACTTCCACCAGTGTAAAACTGTAACTATTAAGAAAATTGTTTATTTTCTTCTTTGTATATGAACAAATGATATCATCTGACCACTTTAAAAATTTTTTTTTATTTTTGCACATTATGTGTCAGGGAATGATTTCTTTTTGAGAGATGGGGAATGGTTTTCATCCTAGTGATAACGTTCTTGACCAGTTAACTGGCAGGTGTGTTCTCTTACACTTTTCTAGCCTTGCATACCTGTTTTAAAATTAGCTTATCAGTTATACTTTGGAAAAAAACAAATGAAATAGGTGAATAATGACTTTTTGGGGGTTTTTGAAATGAGTAGATTTTCTCAGTTGTCCTCATTTTCAAATTTTAGCTTAAATAGACAAGAACACATTTCGGTATGCTTTTAGTTGTATATTTCTCATGAACTTGGGGCTGCCCTCTTTAAAACTATTATTTTTAAGCCCTGTGATTCATACTTTTTATCAGTTACCATCCAGCAAACATTTCCTATTTCAAGAATACTTATGCTGTGTAAAAAAATCTAAGCACTCCCCTTGGATTGGTTAGTGTTCAATTTTTAATCCCAAACTCACTTAAATAGATGATTTCTTGGATAAAATTTAAATATTTAAATTAAATTATTAGGAAAGCTGATGGTGCAAAGTTTAGTTTGATGATCACCACTTACATGTTGGACCATAGTATTTTCTTAGAAAATGTATACATGGCAGCAAGTCAAATGCTTGGTTTGCTGCCACTGGGTGTTTTTTTTGTTTTTTGTTTTTTGTTTTTTGAGGGTTTTTGAAAAATTATTTTTAGAATCATTTGTCATTAGCAGTGAAATGTTAGATGTATTGAGAATGACTAAAGCTATAACTACTTGTAAATTTTGTGTATTTGGCAGATGATAAAGAATTATAGAATGTGTTCTTTGAAATACTTGTACTGTATTTTGAAACTGGGCATTTTCAAACTGCTATTGGTAAGGGTGAGTTATAGCTCCCTTGATAAAGTTAGGTGGTCTGGTTGTTTGATTTGGCTATATTTCATATAAACTTGCCGTCCAGTACTGAAAGCAAGAGTAGTTTTAAAAATCTATATTAAAACAAAACTTTCGAACAGTGTTTTTTTTGCATGTGTTAGAAAACTTATTTTTTCACATTTATATCACCCCCAAAGCAGCTTTTATTTAATAATAATAGTTGTGCCAAATTCTTAGTCGGTCCATAATTATGGTATTTAGGTGGTGTATATTTTGGGCAAAAATCTTAACCGTCAATGAGATGGCTTTCATATGTCATCTAAATATAGGAGTATAAAAATATAGGAATAAAATAACTTCTGTAGCTAAATATAGACAGTGAGGAAAGAGAACTCAATGAATAGGCTCTAAATTGCTTTCAGTGTTTTACTTAGTGGTTACATGGCAGCTTAAAAGCAGTTAATAAGATTGTATGTTCTACACTTTGGAGAGAGAATAGTTGCATTCGGGTTTTCATTTTTTCTATTTGAAGTGGATAGGTTGGATACTTTAATGTTTATGAATCATTTTAGATTAGTTATTTTAATTTGATTTTCAGTGGTAAAAGACTGTACTACCTTATGATTGCCAAATATATCGTTCATCTTGGAGTTTTCATTTGTGAGAGACATTTCCTTGTATGGGCCATAGATTAAAATTAGTGAGTGAAACCCACAAATGTTGGCTTAATATTGCTCATATATCAGGAGAAGGGACCCTTGGCTGACCATCCCTTGGGCATTGTTTGTGATTAGAGAAAAAGCAAGCAAAGTGACTAAACTTTATGGGGCTGTGGGGCTGTGGCACAGTAGTTGATGAGGTCACTCACTTGGAATTCAAGTGACTTTTAGAAAAACAGAATTTAAAGGGAAATGAGCGTATTAATTACAAATTGAATCTAAATACTCCATAGCTGATTAAGTTTGATTAGGAAAACTGCTATCTCTGTAAGAGATACGTAACTTTAAAACATCTTTGCTACAGTCTTCTTCTTTGCACCCTGACCTTGAATACCTTTCTCTAAATCCTTATTGGACAAAAGGGGCCATGGGAGAGAAGCAGGGCAGACTAGGTTCTATAGAAGGAACCATAGACTGTAAAGCCTTAAGGATGCATTGATGGTCCTCTACCCAAGTCCCTCATTTTACAGATGAAGAAACAAGGCCCAGAAAAGGGGAGGAAGTCATCTGCCTAAAGCCACAAGCCTGTCAGTAGAACTAAGACAAGAACCTAGACCTCAGCTTCCACTAGAGCTACCAGTTATAATTCCCTTTTCTTCCTTCTTCCTTCTCTTCATTCTTTTATGCCCCCTGGTATTTTATGCACTTGACCATTGGATTCTCATTTGCAACTAGTTGTGTATCATTTTGATAGAGCATCAGAGATTTAGGAAGGGCTTTGAGTATCCTATCCATAGTTTACCTTGCCCTGTGTCAAGCATTGCTTCCTTTTTGTATGTGCACTGGCTGTTGGACTCCAGTTTATTAATCTCATCACTCTAATACAAGAGGGTGAGTGATGGACTTGGAACCAGACAATAGATTAGATGGCTCTTTAGCATGCCATGAGTGCAATAGCAACAGATCTTTTTTTTTATTTCCAAAGTTAAGATCCTGGGGTTTTTTAAATGTATAAAAATGTCAGTTTTAGTAAATTTATAACGGTGTGACACCAGGTCTGTTTGGTTATTTTTATTTTGTGTGCATATATGTGTTCGGGGAGGGAGGGAACTATACTGAATTTTATTTATTGCTGCTTAAATAAATCACCAGGTACAATTCAGAGATATGGTGGATCCAAGAATACAAAGCTTTTGTGATGAGGAAACAAAAGGGATGAGTTATGATGTGAACTTTGGGATTTTACAACTTAAAAAGTAATTGAGTGTCACGCTTTTTCATTGTCAGAATCTGCCATGTTTTTAGGAGTTTGTACAAACTTTTCAGGCTTGCACAAAGCTGAGATAGGTCTCTAAGGAGAGCCTGAATGGGTGTTTTTAAGCAGATGTAAACTATGTACCTTTCCTTTTCCCCTCTTATCCAATCTAAATATCAATGTTTATAGGAATTTTAAGAATTGGCATAGTTCCAAGTGCCATTTTGAACAGTCCAACTCCAGATGCTGCTTTTGAGATTTGACAGTTACCTGGCTATTTTTTAAAAATAGTCCAGAGGTACATGTAAGCATTTTAGGACAGTTTTTTTTTTAATTAATAGGCATATTTATGTTAATGTATCAACTCAAAATGACAGACTTCTGAACTTTAATCCAGTAAAAGGAAATATATCAAAGTGATTTAAAATATCTGCCTTCATGTTTCAGAGTGTGTGTGTGTGTGTGTGTGTGTGTGTGTGTGTTTGTGTATGTACGTATTTCAAAATGGAAATAAGTTATCTTAAGTGCTGGAACAACTAAGTAAAATGGCCTTGAGGTTTGAGATTTTTTTTTTCAACTATCTCTGTATGAGGGAATGCGTTAGTTGAATTAAGGACATACTTACAGCCTTAACTACATTTCCAGTGCCTAGCACAGTGCTCTGTGTACAATAGGCACTCAGTAAGTGTTTATCAAATTGAATTTCTTGGCTTTTGTCAGTAAGACAACAATTTTTATTTAATATGTATGAGTGACTTATTTCTCATATGCATGACTAAAATCAAAGTAACCAGAGCCCTGGACTTTTGAAATTCCTCCCTCTCTTAAATCTAATTTACTTCACTGTTCAGAGACCTTTGGATCCACCATTATCCCACTGATAGAAATGCACTGATAATGTAAAACATAACTTAAGTGATACAATGTCATACATTTTTACTATGTATTTTAAAGAAATATCAATAGTCCAGTTTCTTTGTATGACTTTCAGAAGAAACATGCTCATATGTTTTCTGGACACATTCAGTTTGATGTAAGGAAACAATATATAATAAAGGGATGTCAATTACTTTTTTATTTTGTGTTTTTTTCCCTCCTTTTTTTTATTAGTGTAGTGTCAAGACAAAGCTGAGAGTTGGTCTGCTTCCTTTGATAGAATCTCAATATGAAAGCTGTAGAGGGTCTCTGTTACCAGGCCTGCCTGCTTCTGTTCCCAATTATTTATGTTTCCTAACCACCCTAAATTTTTATGAATTTGGTGGAGATTTTCCAGTTGACCAGAGCAGCTGAGTAATTAGTTATGACTGTGACTAACATGATGGAATGATAGTCTTCAAAGTAGACCCCTCAGAAGAGTGTGTGCTTATTCTAAGGATGCTCAATTGTTGAATTCACCAAATCTGTGGTTCCCCTCGGGGAACAGCCTTCATAGCCTGTGGGCAGAATGGCCAGAATGCCCAGAGATTCCACTGCCTGGCATATACCCCATCAAGGTTATTGACAAAAAGTAAAGGCTAAGTATATTGTACAACAAAATATTTATAACAGCACTTCTGTGGTAGCAAAGAACTAGTAACAAAGATGCCTGTCAGCTGGGGAATGGCTAAACAGTGAATGTGACGATATTGTGGTGCTGTCAAATTATGATTATAATGAATACGGGGAAGCATGGGAAGCCGTGAACTGATGCAAAGTGATGTAAGCAGAATTAGGAAAACAATATACATGCTGACTACAACGACATAAACGAAAAGCACAACCCCCACAAAACAATCGTGAATGAAACTTACAGAATTATTAAACAAGTTTGCCCTTGAAAAGATCCAAGAAAATAACTCTCCCCTACTGCTTTGCAGAGGTCGGGGATCCATAGGTGTAGAACATTGCATGCGATATCAGCTTTTGATGGTATTTTGATTAATTTTGTGGCATTTTCTCATCTCTTAAAAAGCTATCTCCCCAATAGATCAATGGTTGAAGGATATGAATAGGCAATTTTCAAAGGAAGAAATCCAAGCTATTAACAATCATAAAAAAAATGCTCTAAATCACTAATAATTAGAGAAATGCAAATTCAAGTAACGTTGAGATTCCATCTCATACCTTTGAGACTGGCAAAGAGGACAGAAGTGAAAAATGGCATGTGGAAGGGGTTGTGGGAAAACAAGGACACTAGTGGTACTGTCAGCCATTCTGAAAAGCAATTTGATACTATACCCAGAAGTTACCAAACTGTATACCTTTTGGCCTAACTATACCACCGCCACTCCTTTACCACCCTTGTCCCCCAAAGAAATCAAAGTGGAAAAGTAGGTACAAAAAGGCTTATAAGCACTTCTAACCCCGATAGCTTAAAATTGGAAGCTAAGGGGCTGTCCTATTGAGGAATGCTTAAACAAATTGGGATCTATGACTATAATGAAATATTGTGCCATAAGAAATTATGAAATGGACGATTTTGGAGGGAAGTGGGAACATCTGTATGAACTGATGCAGAGCAAAGTGAGTAGAACTGGATCAATTTGTACAGTAATATTATAGAGAAAACAGAAGTCTGATCAATACAATGATAAACCTATGAGTCCAAAAGATAAAACTCCATTTGCCTCCTGACAGGCAGTGAACTTAAAATGAGGAAAAAGACATACATTTTTATACATAGCTAATATAGAAATTTTGTTTTCCCACATGTGGATATGTATTAGAGGATTTCTTTTTTGTTTTCATTTTTTTGCTTTTTGGTGAGGCGATCAGGGTTAAGTGACTTGCCCAGGGTCACACAGCTAGTATTAAGTGTCTGAGACTGGATTTGAATTCAGGTCCTACTGGCTCCAGGGCCAGAGCTCTATTCGCTGCGCCACCTAGCTGCCCCAGGATTTCTTTTTTAGACTTAAAAAAATTGACCTATGGTGGGGGGGAGTGTGGAAAGAACAGATTAATTTTGTTTTAAAAAATACTACTTGAAAAAAGTTAAAATTAAAAAGTGTTATTCACCCAAAAGATGGTTTGTGGAAAGAGGCACACTAATGTATTGTTAGTAGAGCCGCGAATTAGTCCAGCCATTTTTTAAAAAATTAATTTATTTTTGTTTATCAACAATCACTTCCATAAGCTTTTGAGTTTTAAATTTTTTCTCACCCTCCTTCCCCACCTTTCTCCCCAAGAAGGTGAACAGTCTTATATAGGCTATACATATACATTCCTATTAAACATTTTTACATTAGTGATGTTGTAAGTAAGAATTAGAACCAATAGGAGGAACCACTAGAAAGAGGAAACAAAACTCAACAGAAGAAAAAAAAACAGCAAATAGTATGCTTCAATCTGCATTCAGACTCCATAGTTCTTTCTTCTTTGTGGATAGCATTTTCCATCATGAGGCCTTTGGAGATGTCTTAGATCCTTGTATTGCTGAGAAGGGTTAGAGTCTATCAATATTAGTCATCGCACAATGTGGCTGTTACTGTGTACAATGTTCTCCTGGTTCTGCTCACTTCACTCAGCATCAGACCGTACAAGTGTTTCTAGGTTTTTCTGAAGTCAGCCTGTTCATCATTTCTTATAGCACAATAGTATTCCATCACATTCATATACCACAACTTGTTCAGCCATTCCCCAATTGATGGGCATCCTCTCGATTTCCAATTCTTTGCCACCACAAAAAGAGCTGCTATAAACATTTTTGTACATATGAGTCCTTTTCCCATTTGTATGATCTCTTTGGGATACAGCCCTAGAAGTGCTATTGCTGGGTCAAAGGGTATGCACATTTTTATAGCCCTTTGGGCATAGTTCCAAATTGCTCTCCAAAATGGTTAGATTGGTTCACAATTCCACAACCAATGCATTAGTGTTCCAATTTTACCACATCTTCTCCAACATTTATCATTTTCCAGTTTTGTCATGTTGGCCGATCTGATAGGTGTAATGTACCTCAGAATCATTTTGATTTGCATTTCTTTAATCAATAGTGATTTAGAGCATTTTTTCATATGACTATAATGGCTTTAATTTGCTTGTTCATATCCTTTGACCATTTATCAATTGGGGAATGACTTGTATTCTTATAGATTTGACTTAGTTCTCTATATATTTTAGAAATGAGGCCCTTATCAGAGAGAGTGTTTGTAAAAATTAGTCCAACCATTCTTGAAAAGCAATTATGCAAATAATATAAATATCAAAATGTCTGTCTTCTTTGACCCCAAAATCCCGCTATTAGGCATGTATCTCAAGGAAGTCAGTGACAAAAAGAAAGGCCCCATATGCAGTAAAATGTAATAGAACTTTTTGTAGTAACAAAGAACTGGAAACATATTGGATGCCAGTTGTTTGAAGAATGGCTAAACAAATTTTGATATATGAATATAATAGAACGCCACTTTGCTGTAGGTAATTATGAATATATTGAATGCAGAGAAGCATGAGAAGACATGAATTGATCCAAAATGAATTAAGTAGAATCTGGGAAACCACTATTTAAATGGAAAGAACAACAAAAAATGGAAGCAGAATGGCTGTGAAATTATGACTACACTTGACCAGAAGATATATGAGAGCACACACACACACCCACTCTTTGCAGAGATAATGAATCATTGATGTGGAGCACTGTGTATAATGTTAGATTTTTTCAATACGTTGGAGTAGTTTTGTTGAACAGTTTTTTCCCTTTTAAAAATTGTTATGGCTCTCTGATCTAGTGATAGGGAAAGAACACATTGGTAATATGGGTGATATCTAAAAAAATCAAAAACATTTTTTAAAAGCATGAATGTCACTAATAATCAGAGGGCAGAACATAGAACCAAGGTTTGGGAGTTTTGGGGAAACAGGATTTTGGATTAAGGGGAATTTTTTTTTTAAACAAATTTTGACTCACCATGAAGCAGGCTGCCCAGAGACGGTGAGTTCTGGGTTACTGAAGGCATCCGAGTTTAGGTTGGAGAGAGGGTTAGGACACTGAGGAGGGACTTGGAATAGAAACCCTGTAAGATCACTCAGCACTGGAAAATAAGTAGATAAATAGAGGTGCACAGACAATGAAACGTATTGGAACTTCTGAAAGGGGTTTCATAGAAGGGTGTCTTCCTTCCTGATTCCACACAGAATCACATGGCTGGGAGGAAACCTCAGGACCAGGGTCCCCTTTGGCTGTCTAGCAAACCCTAAGGAACCCTTTGGCATTCTGGTGAAACCTGTGGGACTCCTGCTCTGTATAATGTTTTTAAGTGCACAAAATAAAATTACAGAATTACAAAGGAAACCAGTTTTGTTGAAATAAACTTTTTTCTAAGTCCACAAACCCCCTGAAATCTACCCACAGGCTTCTAAAGGGTCCTGTGGACATCAGGTTAAGAACCACCAGTCTTAACCCCTTTGAACAAGAATCCCCTCTTACAACATCAAAAGTGGTCTTGCAGCCTTTATGTAAAGACCTCTAGGGAAGATCTCCCACTAGTGATGACCTCTTAAGGCAGCTAATGCCACTTTTGGATCGATTTAGTCCTAGTTCTGTGCTCCGGGACCAGAGAACAAATGGAATTCTTTAGGTGTTTGAAGTGGCAATCATATCACCACTAAATGTTCTGTTCTTTCAACCAGTCTTCTAATGTCTCTAGTCCTCTCACCATCTTGGTGGCCCCGCTCTAAACCCACAGTCCTTGACAAGGAGTTGCCGCAAGTGGTTTGGGAGCTGAAGACAATTTTGCTCTTTCAAACATTGCTCCTACCTTCATCTCAGAATGACTTAATTTTTTTTTTACTCTAATTTTATTAACAAATGCAAATGAACAGAAGAGTAATAATAATTCACATCTATAGAACTTTATGAATTGTGAAACATTTTTCTTAGAATAATCAAGTTCAATTGCCTACATGACTGGTTATCAGAAACCCCTGCTTCTGAATCACTGTGTGACTGACCTTGGGCCTGCTCCCTTGCCTTCGTGATTGGCTTAGATGATCTCTCCTAGCTCTGAAATTGGATGTCTAAGGCCCCTTACAGTGCCAATATTCTGTGTTTTATGTTCCCTATGTGCTAAGGTCTCTTCCAGTGCTGACATTCCCTGTTATAAGGTCCCTTCCAACTCTGACATCCTATTGCTAAGGTCCCTTCCAGCTTTGACATTCTGTATTTACAGTTCTAACATTCTATGTTCTCATCTCCCTTCCAACTCTGACCGTCAATGCCCTAATGACTTTTCCAGCTATGTCATTCTATGTTCTCACCTTCCTTATAATTTAATTCTATGTTCTAAGGTCTCTTCAAGCTCTGATCTTTAATGTCCTATGTTCCAAGGGTCTCACTTTTGACATTTTGTTCAGCCATTCAGAGCACTCAATACCAAATGCTGGGACCACACATTGACATGTCATGTGGAGATACGCTGTCTTGGTATGAGTTGGGTCGCTGGGTGGCGCTTCAGGACCGTGTAGAGCCAGAGGTTTGCTTTGAATAGGAAACACGTGGTCAGAAAATCAGCCAGCCGCTGTACCAGTGAACAGTGAAGTGTTTCCCCAAACACTCCCGGCTACCTTCCTTACTGTCCAGAGGAGGAGAACAAGGAGGAGGGGGTGATAGGGCTCCAAGCAGAGGGCTGACTTGTGGAGTAGCAAGGGATGAAGCTAGACCTCTGCTATCTGTACCTCTTCCTCCCACCCCATCCTAGAATCCTAGACCCTCAGAGCTAGAAGGGACCTCCAGGGGCATTCAAGCCAACCAGGACCTGAACAGGAGTTTCTTCTGCTGTATCCTAGATAAGTGGCCATTCAGCCCCAGCTTGAAGAGCTCAGTGACAGGAGAGTTCAGGTCTTGAGGAGGTAACTGCCCCATTTTCAAGACTGCCCTCCTCCTTATATGTACAACTTTCCCTTCTTGCTCCTTGTTTTGTCCCTTCTGAGGCCAAGCAGAATAATCTGAAGTGATTCGTTTGATGATAATGACAGGGAATGGAGAGAGTCGTGGACTGCAAATAGCCTCAGTCAGGAAAAGCTGAATTTAAGTCTCATCCCTAACATACTGCCTGGGGGATGCTGGATAAGTCACTTTATCTTGGTGCTCCCAGGCAACCCTCTCACATTATAAGAAATAGATCTAGGAGAGGTAATTTAAGAATCATTGGACTACCTGAAAGCCATGAACAAAAAAAATAGCCTGGACATCACAGTTCAAGAAATTATTAGCATTATAAGGTTTAGAAGAGGTGCTGATCTACGTCAGTAAAGGGAGTATCCTCACTGGGAGTTCTCTATATTGATGAAATCACAGGTCTGGTCAAATGAGGATATAGTATAGTCCCAGGAATTAGGGAACAGGATTTTGGGGCTTGGAAAGCTCATCTAATCTACCCCCTGCTTTTTCCTGGAACACTTACAAACTAGACTAGATTGTAACAAATCACATTTCTCTAAGGACTTTAAGGCCTACAAAGGACTTTACTTATGATAATCCTATAAGTACAAGTATTATTATACTTGTTTTACAAGTGACAAGAGTAAAACTCAGAGAGGGGAAATGAATTTTTCTTAGTCACACAGCTGCTAAATATCAGAGGAAGGTCTTGAATCTGGGTCTTCTGACTCCAAGTCTTTGCTAGGCAAATTACAATGGAATCTGATAATCTCATAATACCTTACTTTAATAAAATATTGGGGTCACAACATGACAACTGAAAGGAACTAGTTCCCCTGCTTCATTTTACAAATTAGGGAACTGAGGTACATAGGTAGCTGACTAGCTGACTTGCCCAAAATTATGCATTCAGTAAGTGGTAAAGGTCTAACCCTCAGCTGATGGAACCCCCTCGCCCACCCCCAACTAGAAATCAGAGATCATCAATAGGAGTCAGAAAACCTGCGTTCAACATTAGCCCTGGCCCTGTCACCAACTTATGTGACCTTGACAAAGTCACTTTTCCTCCGTGGACCTCAGTTTCTCCATCTGTGACATGGGGGTAATAATCTCTCTTTGCTTCCCAAGTCTATGTGAGGATACAATGAGAAAATACCTTGAAAAGTTTGGTCTGGAGTGGTAAGGGGAGGGAAGAGGGCAAGGAGAAGGACAGACCCCGAGGAACCACAGAAATTGTTGTGTCCTCTTCCTTCTTCCCATCCCCATTCTCCCTGTTTTTTCCTCTTTGGTGCTCACCCATTCTTCCCAGCATCTTCTTGTATATTGGCAACTCTACTTTGACTAATGGGACCAATCAATCATTGCCAAAACATTCCAGGTACTAGAGTTCTCTTGAGTTGAAGATAGTTGGTCAGAAGATAGGGTGCCTCTAACCTCAATTCCCCCATGCACAGCAGCTGGGCTAGTCCGTTTCCTTACTGTCCCTAAGACAGATTACTCTTATCCTGGCACCTAAAGTCCTCCCCAGTTGAGTACACCCTATCTTTCCAACCCAATATCATATTACTTCTTTCCTGTCAAATAGAGCTTTCTCTAAACTCTACTACTCTCTGTATTTGGATTCTATCTTGCCCTCTCTTAACTCCCTTTGAGGTTTAATAGGAAAAGCACTAGATTTTGAAACCAAGGACCTAAGTTTGAATCCCAGCTCTCCTGCTTAAACTGTGTGACCTTGGGAAAGTCACTTAACCCCTCTTGGCCTTTGAAGGTAGATGAACTAGATCTTTAAGGTCTCTTATAGCTCTAAATCTATCTTTCTGTCATTCCTTACTTATAGTCCCACAGAATCTCAGAAGTATGGAAGGGACCTTGGAATCCATCTAGTGCTATCCCTAATTATTCAGCCTCTGCTTAGAGACCTATAGTGATCAACAGTTCACCTTGGAAGGTGGAAGGTAGAGTTAGAGTTACCATTTCTGCCCATATCTTCCAACACACTTCCTCCACAACAACCTAGAAAACATGCCAGACTAAATTCTGGGCAGAAAGTTAAGAAAAAGTCACAGTGAGTCATTTTGCCAACCCAAGGCAGCTTAGGCATACAGATAGGTCAGCAACCACTGCAGTGGGGGCTGGTAAGGAGCATAGCTCGGTAGCAGTGGCATAATAGTGGGGCAGAAAAGAAACCAAAATAGAGTATCAGAGCAGAAGGCACTGAGGCAGAAAGAAATCCCAGGGGACCCCTGAACTAGCTCTAAGGGCAGGAATGAGGGGCACCTGGCAACTATGTCACCCATTATCTAGTTCTGGGTCACAGATCCAGGCATGAGAGGAAAAGCTGCAGCTGAGCATAGGGTCATAGCTGAGTAATCCAGAAACTTACCTGTGTGGCCCTGAGTCCAGGGGCAGAACAGTGATTCAGTCCTAGCCTTTAGTCCAGCACCTAAGTCTGTAGTGGAAAAACTAGGGCAGGAGACCCAGAGCAAAAGGGAACTGGCAATTTAATCATTCTGAACCTGCAAAACCTCTCAGTGGTCTAACAGTGACTGAGTCCAGCAATGGTCTACTGAAACTCATCATTGGTTGGAATGTAATCTATCTTTACCTTGCCATTTTTGATAGTTGCCAATTGCAGATAGTTTTTTGGTTGAGGCAATTGGGGTTAAGTGACTTGCCCAGGGTCACACAGCTAGTAAGTGTCAAGTGTCTGGTCTGAGACTGGATTTGAACTCAGGTCCTCCTGAATCTGAGGCCAGTGCTCTATCCACTGCGCCACCTAGCTGCCCCCAAGGACAGATAATTTAAGAATCATTGGACTACCTGAAAGTCATCAACAAAAAAGAGCATATACATCATATTTCAAGAAATTATAAAGGAAAACTACCCAGATATCTTAGAATTAGAGGGTAAATTAAAAGCATCTACTCACCTCCTGAAAGAAACCTCAACATGAAAACTCCCAGGAATATTGTAGCCAAAATCCAGAACCTCCAAGTTAAGGAGAAAATATTCGCAAGCAGTGAGAAAGAAAGAATTCAAGTACTATGGAGCTACAGTCAGGATCATACAAGATTTAGCAGCTACCACCACAGAGGAATGGAGGGATTGGAATATGATATTTCAAATGGCAAAGGATCTCAGGTTATAACCAAGAATAACCTATCCAGTAAAACTGAGTATGAGCCTATGAGGTGGAAGGAATAGACAGTGAATGACAGAGGACTTGCAAGCATTCCTGATGAAAAGACAAGAGCTAAATAGAAAACTTGATATTCAATCATCGAACTCAAGAGAAAAATAAAAATGTAAATGTGAGTGAAAAATCATAAGGGACTGAAAAAAGGTTAAATTATATGGGAACATGTAACCCCTCAGAACTTTGTCATCAACAGGGGTCTTAGAGGGAGTCTTATTAGATGGAGAGCCTGGGTATGATTTTTTTATGTTTGGATGACATGTAATGGAAGGGCCCTGCCTCCCAATTCATAGTACATTGTATATAATATATATAACCCCAATACATAAAAAATGCATCCTTGTGGTTATAAAGAGGGGATTTTTTTGGTTGGTGAGTGAAAAGGAACCGAGAACAAACAAAAAACTCCCATGGGACAACTCAATCCTTTCCTGCCTAATTGATTCAAATGAGAAAGATATGCAGTAACTTTCCAGATGAGAACTGTGTGTGTGTATACTTGTATAGTTTCACAATAATCTGGAATTTAAGTGTATTTGTACTATTCAAATATATACTCTTCAATTCCTATTGAAGGACATAGTTCCCTGGGAACTATAAAGAACAAGGTACTCGATATGCACACCCTGTGTAAATACCTAGTATTCAAAGTCCTCCACGGTCTAGCCCTATCTGACCTCTCCAGTCTCAGCCCTACTCCTACCCTCATCCCTACCCCTGACACTCCCAGCCACCATCAGTGTCCCAGTTCTATCTTCTTGCTTGCATCTTCCTGCCTGGGCTTCCCACCCACACACCCCCAATTCTGTTTGCTCAAACCTGACTCATCCTTCAAGACCCATCTCCAGTCCCGCCCCTTCCAGGGTGCCTGGGATCTCTCCTGCTTGGCTGGCTCCTCCCAGAACCTCTATTTTTAAGGAGGAGGCCAAGGTCAATCATGACTTTATTCTTCTCTAGGCTGTACTCTTGACTCATTTCCACAGGACTTTCTCTACCATGCCATTGACCAGAAGTGCCAAACAAATGGCCCCAGGGCCACATGACCCATACGTGGCCCACAACACTCCCAGGTGTGGCCCAAACCAGATTGAAATGTAGTCTCTGATTTTCATGTGTTGATGTATTAATAAAAAAGGAAATATATAAACATGTGTGGTTTTCTAAGTCAATATGTGGCCTGCAGGGATCCTTATATACAATTTAGTGGCCCCTATTTCTGTTTTGAATTTGGCAGCACTGTCACATGCAACTCCTTAGCCTAGAAACTCACTCTACCCCTGGACTACCTCTCACACTGGAAGTACCTCCCGCCCCTGTGGCCTCCCTCTGCTTGGCTGGTTCCTCCCAGAACCCCCGTTTCAAGGAGGAGACCCAGTTATTCCACTGCTGGCTACTCTCATCTCAACAGGATTTTCTCTACCACGACCCAATACCAAGTACCTTCTTTCTCCCTCTTCCAAGCCTCACTTTTATGTGTTGTCTTCACCCATTCGACCATAAGTTCCTTGAGAACAGGGACTGTCTGTTTGAATTTGTGTTCCCAGCACTTAGCACAGTGCTTGGTCCATAGTAATCACTTAATAAATACTTGTTCACTGACTAATGCCTTCTTTGACCACCCTAGGCCACAGAGATCTCTCCTTTCTCCTACAGATGGACTGCCTATGATGCTTATTAGGATCAGTTATACTAAGTTTTGGGTAAATATCTTGTCTCCACAACTAGACCATGAATTACTTCTCTCTACTTCCTTCAGCTGTCAGTCCACTAAAGACTTAGTTCACAGCATCTAGGGCTGTAAGAAAACTTAGAAATGATCGAGTCCAAATCATTTTACAGATGAAGAAACTGAGGCCAGAGGCTGAAAGTTACTTGCTCATATAGATAGTAAGTATCAGAGTCAACACTTGAACCCAAGTCTCCTGATTCCAGATTCAAGGTTCTTTCTGAATTAGTTAATGAACAAAGAAATGAGTGAATATATAAATAAATGAATAATAAATCAGATTTCTCTAACACTTTAAGATTAATGCTGTGCTTTCCTCATAACAGCCCTGAGAGGTAGTGTAAGGATTCTTATCTCTATTTTACAGATGATGGAAATGAGATTCAGGCACATAAGTGACCTGCCCAAAGTCACAGGGCAGAAATTGGATCCAGGACTTCTGGTTCCAAAGCCAGCCCTCTATCCCCTCCCCTCTCCTGCACTGCTTGTCAATGTGGGGTTTCCCTAACGTTTTGAGGTTGCTGACTGGCCCAGAGGAGTTAAAGAATGATTGAAGAAGCTCCTTCTCTTTGGGACTGGGTTCTCCCTCCCTGATTCCGTCTCTAGCCTCCCACTCCCTCTGATTCTCCAGAAATGACCCAACAGAGAATGACTCACTTGGCCACTTCCTGGGGCTCTGAAGTACTTCAAGAAACCACCTGCCTGATGTTAAGTACTTAATTCTGAGAGTCACAGCTTCCCAGAAGTCTAGCACATTCTCCTCCCATCTGGCCCAGGGTGGAGAGGGAGTGACCTAGCCTAATTCCTTGCTATGGTCTCACACTCTTCCCTCTTTTGTCTTCTCCAGGTAGTCATGAAAGCACATTCCAAGAAGGCACACCTGGCCAGGGGTTTTCATTCCTGCATGGGGTGTAGACCCATGATGAGTGGGCAAAGTATAGAATTATGAAGCTAGGTATCTCAGAACTTGGAAGGCCATTTAGAATATGGAACGTAGAATGCCATTGCTGGAAGGATTCTTGGTATATGGGCCATGGAATGTAAGAACTGAGCAATTTTAGAACTTAGAACCTAGAATATTAGAGCTAGGAGGAACCTTCGAACATACAACAAAGAACATTAGAGCTGAGAGTGAAGTTAGAACATAGAACATGAACTGTTAGTTGGGAGGAGAGCCTTAGGACACAGAATGTAGAATTTTGGAGGTGGGAGAGGCTTTCAGTCATGCAACATGGAAGGGATAGTAGAAAGTAGAATGTCAGAGCCGGATGGGGCCTTAGAACATGCAACATAGAACATTAGAGCTGAGAGTGAGATTAGAACATGGATTGTCAGCTGGGAAGAGAACCTTAGAACATAAAATATAGAATATCTGAGCTGGGAGAGAAGGGACCTTAGAACACAGAAAGTAGAATGTCAGCTGGAGGGAGCTTAGAACATACAGCATAGAACATTAGAAATGAGAGTGAGAATAGAATGTGGACTGTTGGCTGGGAAGAGAACTTTGGAACCTAGAATGTAAAATGTTTGAGTTGGGAAGGAAGGGACTTTAGAACATAGAAAGTCGAATGCCAGCTTGAGGGATCTTAGAACATACAACATAGAACATTAGAGCTGAGAGTAAGGTTAGAACATAAAACTATCATGGACTGTCAGCTGGGAGGAGAGCCTTAGAACATACAATGTAGAATGTCAGAGCTGGATGGGACCTTAGAACATGGAATGTAGACTGTCAGAGTTGGAAGGGGCTTTTGTTCATGGAACATGGAAGGGGATAGGAGAAAGCGGAGTGTCTGTGCTGGGAGGGACCTTGCAATCTAAAATGTAGACCATCAGAGTTGGTCTTTGACACTTATATTGCCTGATCTGCATTCTTGCTTCCAGTTTTGATGCGAGACCATAGAAATATGAGGGCGTTTTTTTTTTTTTCTCCTGTTACTCATTTTGTTTTCCTATTCATGGCGGCCAGCACGTGAGAAGCACCACACTCTTGGCTGCTCTGGGCAGGCAGGGCGAGCAGCTGTCCCTGGACTCGCACAGTGGAGTTGCTGGCCTGAATAAATCAATGTGAATTCCCAGGATTATCACGATTACAACTTGTTTATATCAAGTTACATCATGACGGACAGCCTTAGCCTCCCCCACATCCCTCCCAGCCCCCCAGGGCCTGACCAGCTGTAGCAAGTGGAAGTCCTCTCCATCAAGCATTCCTCAGAAGGCTGGGGGGATGTGATGCCTGTGGACAAGGTACATGGGGATTCTTCAAAGGCCTCGAGAAGTTACAAGGCCTCCAATGAGCACTGGTCTAGAGGAGGCTGAAAAAGGGGGCACAGACAAGCAGATCCTACCGCCCTACCACCATCCCAGGCAGGTCACCAGTGCTTTCCTTCAACTCTTGTGTACCTGGTCATGCTGTAGGGGTGAAAGGAGCAACAGGACTGGCCTCACCCTCCAAACCCTTCCCTGTTGCTAATGTTCCTCTTAATGCTTTTGGCATAAGTCCAAGATTGGGGAGGTGTTTGCAGTTTGTCCGAAAAAGTTCTGGGGTTTTTAGTGGACTGCAAGCTTGGTATGCCTCATCGTAGTGGTGTGGTAACTAAAAAAGCCCATATGATCTAGAGCTGCTTCCATTTACTCTGAACCAAGGAATTTTAGAGATGGCAGACAGCCAGTCTAGTCTCACCCATACCCCAAAAGGACTCATCTCTCCTACAACATACCCAGCACACCCGACCAGCAGTCATCCAGCCTCTAGGACCTCCAAAGAAGGGAAATCCAAACCCTTCATTCTTGGATGGCTCCAATGGTTTAGGAAACTTTCCTCAAATTATCTTCTTTGCAACTCCTGCTAGTTCCAATCTATGGGGCCAAATAGAAATAAGCGTTGCTCTTCTTTCACATACTTAACGATAACGATAGTGTTTCACCCCGCCAGACCCCAGTCTCTCTTCTCCAGGCTAAATGTGCCTGGTTCCTTCAATCCATCACTGTGTGGCCTGCTGGCCGAGCTGTTTGTTCTCCTGGTCATCCTTCTCTGGAAGCTCTCCATCTTGTCAATGCCTTTCCTAAATGGTGCTATCCAGAACTGAATGTGGTATTCCAGATGTTGTCTCTGACCACAGCCTAGACCAGGGGAATTACTAACCGCCTTATTCCTTGAAGGTTTGCTCAAGCTCCCACATCACACGACCAAGTCTCTCCAGGTCCTTTGGGAACAATCCCTTACAGCACAATGGTATTCCGTTTCATTCATATACCATCCTCTGTTCAGCCATCCCCCAAAGGATGGGCAGATGGGTAGGATCTAAATGGACAGAGGAGGTGGAATGGAGACAGGATAAGCAAAGGAACAGAAGAGGCAATGGACACAGTGAGAGAATGATGAGGCCACAGGTGATGTGGGAGGTAAGAGCGCTTAGACCTAAATTCACATCCGGTCTCAGTCACTTACTAGCTCTGTGACACCTTAATCTCCGTCTGCCTCAGTTTCCTAATCTAAACATGTGGACAATAATAGTACCTACCTCTCAGGATTATGATATTTTATTACTATGTATTTATCAGATATATGATATATTTATGTTATATTCCTGTATATATAAATATAATATATATAAAATATATATTATATGTGAATATATATAATATAATAATATTTTATAAAGATGAAAGGAGATATCTATAAAGCATTTCTATAAACCTTAAAATGTAATAAAATTCTGGTTCATATTATTTTAGCTACTATATGTCCTGAAAGGTCAGGGCTGCTGGATGTAGAAGATCATTCTAGGAGATGGTTCCATTATAAAGCCACTTAACCTTTCTAAACCTCAGTCTCCTCACCTGTCAAATGGGTATGTATAACAAGGAGGCAGCTATGGTATAGCAGCAAGAACACTTGTCCTGAAATTGGAAGACTTCTAGTCCTGTTCTGCCACTTAATACTTGTATGACTTTGTATGACTCTTTACTTCTCAGTCTCAGTTTCCTCATCTATAAAGTGGGATTAACAATCCTAGTATTTGTATTTAATTTTGGAAAAATACTTTATTAGGGAAATTGACCTTTGAGGCTCCCATCACCACAGGAGTCCTTTATCATGGAAGGAGAAAACAAAGTGACAGCTTTTTAAAAAAATCTGGCTAATTTATTAATCAGATCCCAAATATTCACATAGATGAGTGAACCCTGGGAACAAGTTCTTTGGACAGTCTCAAATCCTCATCTTTCTGTCCACTGCAGCCACGGTCCCTTGGGGTGCTGGTGAACCCAGACAGAGGGGACAGTAGCCCACCCACAGGAAGGTCATTTGGTCAATCTCAAAGGTATGATGAGGAAAGTTCTTTATCAACCGTGAAGCCCTACAATGACAACATGGAGGTTGAGAAGAAAGCACTTTGTACACTGCACAGCTCTATAGAGACAGAAGCCGCTGGTATCATGATGGTTGTATTATTATCCACACAGGAGTGGGAGGGCCTCTGACTGGCCATCAGCTGTTGGCTGTCATTCCAGGGCTGATGTCTTTGAGCCATTCCCTGCACATGCCTTTCTAAGGACCCAGAAAATAACCATGACTTGATAGCCAATTAGGGGAGAGGCTTTTTTTCCCCTCACATGGGAGTACGTGACTGGCTGGGAACTTACAGTTTCCAGAAGGTTTTCACATGCATTTTCCTCTTTAGTCCTCACACTGGGGAGAAAGGACAAGGATTATTCCCATTTTACAGATGAGGAGACTAAAGCATATGAAGCGACTTGCTTTTAAAACTTAGCAAGTAAGTGGCCAAACTGGGATTGGAACCCACATGTCCTGCCTGGTAGCCCAGGCTGATTTTCAATTCAAGTCAATTCAACAAATCTGCAGTACGGGTCTCTGACATGACCCAGCAGCTTTTCTGGGAAAATAAAAACCAAAATAAAACAATCCCTGCCTGCAAGAAGTTTATATTCCACCGTGGGGAAACAACGCGTAAGAAAGTAAGAAAATAAAAATACATGCAAAATAAATACAAAGACATTTTGATGCCCCCCCATTAGAATGTGAACTGCCTGAGGGTAAAGACTGCTTTTGCCTTTCTTTTTGTCTCTAGCTCTAAGCACAGTGCCTGGAACATAACAAGTGCTTGTGGACAAACTTACTTGATAGGGCAGCCGAAGGAATCAGGAAAGGTATCTTGTTGGTGACATTCGAGCTGATGCTTGAAGGGAGCTAAAGGTCCGAGGGGAAGAAGTGAGTTGGAACCTAGAGTCTATGATAGAGAATACCACATATTCAGCCTGGAAAATAGGTTGAAGTCAAGTTGGGAAGGCCTTTAAACCCTTAAAAAGTTTGGTTTTGATTTTGGAGGAAATAGGGAGCCATTAAAACTTCATGAGCAATGGAGTGTCATGGTCAGACCTGTGCTTTAGGGATATCAAGCTGGCCAAGTGTGATGACCAACACCAGTAATCCCTGCTACCAGGAAGCCAAGGCCGGTGGAACTCTTATGCTTGGAATTTTGGAGCTACGTTGACTAAAACTAAGTAGGGCATCAATATGGTCAGTCCATTGGAACTGGGCTCCAGGCATCAGGTTGTCTAAAGAGGATGAGCATACCCAGGTCAGAAACAGGACAGGTCAAAGCTCTCATTCCAAATAGTAGTGGGATCAAACCTGTGAATTGCGCCCTGCACTTCCAGCCTGAGTAAGATAGGGACCTAGTCAGAGGATGAGAAAAAGAGAGACAGAGACAGAGAGACAGATAGAGACAGAGACAGAAGAAGGGAGGGAGAGGTAGGAGAGGCAGAGAGGAGGAAGAAGAAGAAAAGAAGAAGAAGATGATGATGAAGAAGAAGAAGAAAGAGGAGGAGGAGAAGGAAAGAAGGAAGGAGAGAAGGAAGAAAGAAGGAAGAAAAAAGGAAGGAAAAAAGGAAGGAAGAATGAATATCAATTTAGCAGCTTTGTGGTTGGGAAGAGGCTGGGTACAAGCAGATAAGTTAAAAGATTTTGCAAAAGTCTAGGCAAGAGATGATAAGTGCCTGAACTAGGGTGGTGACCACGGTAGTGAAGAGAAGGGGACTGATGTGAAGGATGTGGGGGTAGAATCAATAGCACTTAGCAACTGATTGGATGTGAGGGCTGAGGGAGAGTCAAGTCAGGGATGATTCCAAGTTTGTGATCCTGGGGGACTGGAAGATGGTGGCACCCTCGATAGAAATAGGGAAGTTAGGAGGAGAGATGGGTTTAGGGAGAAAAGTGGGGAACTCAACTCTGGATCTTTATGAAACATCAGGGAGGAGATGTCCTAAGGCCATTGGCAGTTGAGACAGAAGGAACTCAGGAGAGAGATCAAGGCTGAGGTCTGAGAGTCATCTGCATAGAAATGGTAGTTGAAATCACGGGAGCCAATGAGATAGATCCTCAGAAGAGAATTTAGGGAGAGAAGAGAAGAGGGCCTAGGACAGAGCTCTGAGGTTACACCTACCCAATGGATAGAGGACACACAGATGATGATCCTTCAAAGCAGATAGACTTGGGAATCTTTGAGGAATTGAAGAAGACTGGAGTCCAAGGCTCTGGGAAGCCTTTGTCAATAACGAACTTCCCTAACTTTCAGACTTCACAAAACTCTTCACAACTTGTTAATGCACATTATGTAATATTGTATATCATAGTTATCTATGTCTGCAAGAGGCTATCTTACATAGTGCATAGGGAGGGCTTGGCTTTAGAGCCAGTTAGATCTGGGTTCAAGTCCTGACTCATATTAGCTGTATGATCCTGAGCAAGTCGCTTAATGTCTCTGTTCTAGGCAATTCTCTATGACTATAAATTGTAGAAAAAGGTGATGCCCTGTATTGGTAGAGGAAGTTTTTCACTGGTTATCCTCCATATCTGGAACACTCTCCCTCACCTCCACTTTCCGCCTTTCCTGGCTTCCTTTAAGTCTCAGATAATATCCCAACTTCTAGGAAGTCTTTCCCAGTTCCCCTTAATCTTAGTGCTTTTCCTCTGATACTATCTCCAATTTACTCTTTCTATAAATAGTTTGGAGAGATAGAAAACATTATGAAATACAAAATGGATTATTTTGATTACATCAAATTAAACGTTTTTGCACAAACAAAGCCAATGCAACCAAGATTAGAAGGAAATCAGAAAGCTGGGAAACAATTTTTATAGCCAGTGTCTCTGATAAGGGCCTCATTTTTAAAATATATAGAGAACTGAGTCAAATTTATAAGAATGTAAGTCATTTCCCAATTGATAAATGGTCAAAAGATATGAACAGACAGTTTTCAGATGAAGAAATTAAAGCTATCTATAGTCATATGAAAAAATGCTCTAAATCACTATTGATTAGAGAAATGCAAATCAAAACAATCCGAGGTACCACCTCACAGCTATCAGATTGGCTAATATGACAAAAAGATAAATGTTGGAGAAGATGTGGGAAAATTGGAACACTAATGCATTACTGGTGGAGTTGTAAACTGATCCAACCATTCTGGAGAGCAATTTGGAATATGCCCAAAGGGCTATAAAACTGTGCATACCTACTATAACTAGTTTGGACATAGTTGTTTGCGAATTGTCTCCCTCACTAGACTGTGAGTTTCTGGAGAGCAGGGACTGTCTTTAACCTTTCTTTGTATCTCCATGCCTAGTACAGTGCCTAGCATACCAAAGATGTTTAATAAATACTAGTAGACTATCTCAGTGACTCTGCATACCACTGAAATCATAAGTCCAATCTCCATCCCTATCCATGTTTATGTATATTATATGAAATACAGGGGCAAGCAGTGTGACCCAGGGCCAGAGAGGAGAGAATCCTGGCTCTAACCTCCATTCTGAGGTCAAGGTTGGATGACACCAGACCATACCTGGAGGGACAGGACATTTTGGTCCAATGTCTAAGTATCCGATGTCTACCTAGCATCTGATGTTTGGGTATTTGGGAATCTCAGGCTGTTGGGCTGAGGTTTTTCTTACCTTATCAGTGGGACCCTTGTGAGAACTATTCCATCCCTCAGATGGAAATGGGGAAGTCTAGGCCCTGGTGTGAATAATGAATCTTTGGATTATAGAACATCACAGCTGAAAGGGACCTTAGAGAACATTGAGCCCAGACCCTCCCGATTTTACAAAGGATGAAACCGAGAAGCTCAGATTAACTCAAAGTCACGCAGCAAGAAATTAGAAGAGTCAGGACAAGGACCTCAGTCTCCTAAAAGCTAACTGTGTGTGATGTGCACAGAAAAGTGTAAGCCTCCCCCTAATCATAGTCTGTGGTCAGGGCTGTAACCAGGACCAGGGCTCAGCCTGAGCCATGGGATAAAAGGAAGCCCAACAAATGATGGAGGCTCGAACCCCTAACCACCTTATCAGAACCGTATAATCTCCAAAATGCTTCAAGCTCTGAGCTGGAAGGGCTCTCAGAGGGCATCCAGTCCAGCCTCTGTGACCAGGACTCATCCAGCTCTGCTTGAGCATCTCCAGTGATGGGGAGCTTACTGCCTAGCGATGCAGCCCATTCCATCGCTGGCCACCTCTAATCGTTAGGAAGTACTTTTTTTAAAATTTTGTGAATAAAATTTTTATTTACACATTTTATCTAGAAGCAGACACATAAGTTCTTATTTTTATTATATTATTATTATATATTATATTATTATATCTTATTTTCCTATTCTTATACACATAAGTTCTTATTTTCCACAAATGTCCAAGAAATTGCTATAATTTTGTTTACCAACCAAAACACACATTAAAATCAATGGACTTTGGATAATTCTCATTCTGTGGCATGCTCAGTACAAATGGTACACACCTGGTTTGACACACAGAAAAGTATAAACTACAGCAATCTGGATTGCAAGTATTAATTTCATGGCACTTTTATCACCACTATAAAATTTCTTTAACCCAACATGTATACTTAATACAAAATTCTATAAGAATTTTTCATGATCTGTGGGTGTAGAGTATGGATCGCCTTTCAGATACAGCAACTACACAGCATTCTCCATGTTATGGTTAACTATTAAATAAAAGGATGTTTATAAAAAAACATTCTTTACAGGATTAAAAAAGTATTAAAAGAAACCAAATTTGCAATTACTACCATGCCAATAATTTTATGATTTAAAAGTTATTAGGCAAATCCAGCCTCAGACACTTTACACTTACTAGCTGCGTGACCCGGGGCAAGTCACCTAACCCCAATTGACTCACCAAAAAAGCAAAAAAAAAATGTTATTAGGAAGTCCTTTCTTATGAGGAACTTTTCTGTATCTTTCCTCAGCCAGAAGCTGCAGTCAATGGAGCTCTTCCTTTGCCCCAAGAAGGAGTGGCTTGGATTCCACAAGCCAGCTGACAGCCCGATGCTAATGATGTTCGCAGGATCTGGGCGGTTCCCCAGCTGGGCTGGGAGCTGAGCGTCCGGGAGCAGGTGCTTCGGCCCCCGTGCCTGCCTGCCTCGTGGGCACCAGGTGCTTGGGCCTGGAGAAAGGAGGGAAGGGGAGGAGAGGCAGGCAGGCAGTGGGCCTTCCCTGGGCCGCCTGCTTCCCCAGAATATTTCCGGACCATCTCCCCAAAGAGCTGGCCAGCTGGGCTGTCAGCGGCTGGGGTTGGGGCTGGGAAACATTACGTCAGTTCCCAGAGTGACGGCTAGCCCTGCTTCCGCTTCCTGCCTGCGGAAAGTGTAGAGGAGTGGGAAGAAGCCTGGCCCGGGAGCCGGAAAACCCGGGTTTGAGGCCCAACTCTGCGAACGACTTGCTGCGTCACCTTGGACGTCTCTTCCCCCTCCGGGCCTCAGTTTCCTCCTCTGTCAAGAGGGGAAGGGAGCAGGGAGGAGTAGGAGTTGATGATTTTTAAGGTCCCCTTCAACTTTGATGTTCTAAGTTCTAAGCACCCTTCTGGCTTTGACATCTTATGTTCTATGTCCTCAGGTCCATTTTAGCTAGGACTCTGTTTTCTAGATCTTTGCTTGGTTCAGTGGAAAGAATGCAGGATTTGGAGTCTAAGGACGAGGTTTTGAATTTCAGGTCTACCTACTTATATATGACTTGTGTAGGTCTCTTCCCTAGGCCTCAATTTTCTTGTTTATAAAATGAGAGGCTTGGACTAAATGAAATCTCAGGGCCTTTCCAGCTTGGCAAATAGTGTTGTTCAGTCATGTCTGGCTCTTTGTGACCCCAATGGGGTCACAACACAAAACCCATTTGGGGGTTTTCTTGGCAAAGATACTGGAGTGGTTTGCCGTTTCTTCCTCTAGCTCATTTTACAGGTGAGGAAACTGAGGCAAACAGGGTTCAGGGACTTTCCCAAGGTCATGCAGCTAGTAAGCATCTGAGGCCAGACTAAGAGTAAAGGCAAAAACCCAAAGCTGCTCTTGATGTTCATATGAACATGGACATTGCCTCCACCCTGGTTCAGACCCTCATCACCTCTTGCCTAGGCTATTGCCACAGCCTCCTTATTCGTCTCCCTGTCTCTGGCTCCCGCCTTCTCCAGTGCATCTTCGACATAGCTGCTAAACTGATATCCTTAAACCACAGGTCTGACCACATCCCTTCCTTACTTGAGATTTTATTTCACTTTGCTCTCCCTCACACACTCCATGTTCCAGCTGAACGGGGGCTGACTTAACGGACACAAAAGTCCATCTCTCACCTTCATGCCTGGAGCGTGTTCCCTCATCACTTCCACTTTGTGGAATTCTTACCTCCCTTCAAGGTTCCCATCAAGTGCCGCTTCCTCCGGAGGCATCTCCCTGGGCAAGCTGCAGTTGTCTCATGTCTCTTCCAGGTCTTCCCTTCCCAATTACCTAGCACTTTCTCCTTCCTCCACTTTGTATTTCCAAACATGTATAAGCAGCCCTGAAAAGGGCTTGGCAAGCCCTGACACCAGAGGGGCCTACCTCCCTGAACACCCCGCCCCCTCCACTGCCTGCCTATCATTTAACTCTCGCCTGTGGCTCCAAGAAGCTGTAGCATAAGCAGTGGCCTCATCTCTGCAGAAGGGCTAAACCAGGTCGAGGGAAACAACAGGCCTCCAACCTATTGATGAGCTAGCGGGACGTCTACCTAGAGCGTTTGAAGAATTTCCCCTGGCGGAACGGACTACTGAGAACAATTTATTCCACCGGCCACAAAGGTGACTGAAGCAGATGCTGTGGAGCGCTTGGAGCTGGGTCGGACGTCAAAGATGCCAAGGTCATCCACTGCATCCCGGGCCTACGCCGGTCCTGACTTTTGTCCCGCCATTGGACTTTGATGACTGTGGAAGAGAGAGTGAGGTGGTTTGCTTTGTACAACTCTGCCTCAAATCCAATTCATGCGAAAGTCAAGACATCACCCATCATCCGCCATTTTACCTCAATGTCATGATGTCATTGGTCCTTTTTGAAAATGGAGGACAAATAACAATATAATACATACATATGTATATAGGTATGCTTACATATATGTATACATATATATGTATATATATATAGTATCTATCTGTGTTTGTCTAGTATTTATACACATGTGTCCAGGTTGTTTCTCCCTTACCCCCACCCCCCAAGAATGGAAGCTCCTTGAGGGAGGGGACTATTTTGTTTTTGTATTTGTATCTTCAGCACCCAGCACAATGTTTGCATATTGTAAACACTTATTGATTCTTGTTGAATTGAGTTGAATTGAGATTGATTCTGTGTTCTAATGAGCATTAATGCATGTTCCAGCTTTGGCTGGTTGACCCTCCCCATTCTGTTTTTTGGTGTTTTTTTTTTTTTTTTAGGCAATTGGGGTTAAGTGACTTGCCCAGGATCACACAGCTAGTAAGTGTCAAGTGTTTGATCTGAGGTCGGATTTGAACTCAGGTCCTCCTGATTTGAGTGTCGGTGCTCTATCCACTGCGCCACTTAGCTGCCACAACCCTCCCATTCTGAAGACAGGCTAGAACTTTTGTGTTGTTGTTTGTTCTTTGTTTTCCAAGAGGACCAGTGATATCACAGGCTGATGTCTTGACTCCTGCATGAATGGGATTTAAATGAGGCAGAGCCACACAGAGTCTTCAGCCTCACTCTTCCTTCCAGTGTCATAGAAGTCCAATGGCAGGACAACAGTCAGAATGACTGGTGATGGCTTGGGATGCAGTGGATGATGTTGGTGTCTCCAATATCAGACCAAGCTTTGAGCACTCCACAGCCGCTGCTTCAGCTGCCTTCATGGCCTTTGGAACAAATTGCTCTCATCCGCCCTTTCCACCGGGGAAAGTCTTCACATTCTTGGAGTAGACACCCCCTAATTCACTGATGAGTTTGAGGCCTGTTGGTTATTCTCAGTCTGGTTTAGTCCATCTGCCGAGATAGTTTACCTGGGTGTGGCAGTTGCACATGCTATAGAGCTTCTTGGAGCCACTGGTGAGCGTGGGCGCTGAAGGTAGATGAACAGCCCTGAAAACACCAGAGGTACTAGTCTTCCTTGAATACCCCAAACACCCCAGCGCTTTATCCTCGGGGCAATTGGGAGCCACCGAATCTTCTTTAGCAGATAGGTGATGTGGCCTTCCTGTGGTTTGAGACTATCTGATTAATTTGGACCAAATTCTTCCTAACATGCCTCCTTCCCTCTAGCCAGGTTACACCCCTCTCTGTCTAGCCCCCACACCCCAAGCTCATTTCCAATTCTACTCTTCTGCTGGCTTTTCCTTGAATGTATTCTTTCCTTCTCTGTCCTTCTGAATCTTTTAGATAGAGTTCAGATCCTCCTTTTTCCAGGAAACCTTTCCTAGCTAATCCCAGATCCCAGTGAATTGCCCTTTCTCTGTCTTCCTAAAGTCCTTACAATCTGACCACCCACGTTAGCACTTATTCCTCTGCCGCGGTGCGTGACATAAGACCATCAGAGCCACCCTGCCTTCATTGATCCTGTGTATAGAATGGCAGAGCTGGAAGAGATTTACCAACCAGAACAGAGAGATGCCTTAGAACGCAAGACACTGATCAAAGAACATGAAGGTCAGAAGGAACCTCAGACCAAAAAGCATAGAATGTCAGGGCCACGAGAGCTCTTGGACCCAAACCAAAGAGGGGCATTGGAAAAAAGAATGAAGAATACCAGAACTGAGACAACCTAGTCCAGGGGTGGGGAACCTGCAGCCTTGAGGCCAAATGTGGCCTTCTAGGTCCTCGGGTGTGGCTTTTTGACTGAG
Source organism: Vombatus ursinus (assembly GCF_900497805.2). Classification (NCBI taxonomy): domain Eukaryota; kingdom Metazoa; phylum Chordata; class Mammalia; order Diprotodontia; family Vombatidae; genus Vombatus; species Vombatus ursinus. Next base: position 7,483,019 of record NW_020954596.1, on the reverse strand, counting down.
TCCAAGTTTTACAGAATAAATCCTTTTATTAAGGAGATTTGTTCTGTAGAGTTTGGATTCAGTCAAACAGCTGCACTTGAGGACCTAGAGGGCCATATGTGGCCTCGAGGCCACAGGTTCCAATGCTCATTCTAAGTCCAATGTCACACAGCAAGCTAGCTACCGAGACAGAAGCAGAGCTCAAGACTCCTAAATGCCAGTTCTGGGTCCTTTTCACTACTTGGTCATGCATCCTACCACCCTGGGCCCATTTTCCTCCTTGAAATCGAGGCTTCATTTGGACTTCCCCCTGCCCAGGCATAGTGGAGATTAAGAAGCACCAGGGTCCAGTCCTCTCCGTGGTCTCTTGGGTGGGCCAAGGGTGAGCAGTGTGATTGGTGCAAACCGGGGCAAAGCCAGATGAGCACAGGGACAGAATGTTCTGCACATCTAGGCATCTGTCTCTATCTTGAGATTAGGGGTGGGGGACTGGAGGGCTGTGGTCTGGGAAGATGATCTGGAAAAAACCAGACACAGAAATATCCTCTGACTGCCGACAAGAGGCATGACCGAGGGGAATAGGCTTTGTCAGCGATATAGGGGAAAAAAATTAGTGTTATTTGTTATAAAGGTCCCTCTGACAGCAACACAACTGTGTCAGGATGCTGTCATTATCCGCCATATTGATCTGAGCATTAGCTGTGTTCTTCCCCCAAATCTAGCTCGGAAAAAACTTGAATGCAGCCTATAATCAGAGCGATTTCACAATTGATACCCATGGAATGTTTTTTTTTCCCTTCAAAGAAATCTCACATACATAGGGCTGGCCTCTATTCAGACCCCTACAATATGCATGTTTTGCATTTGCCACTGACATTGTGGTAGCTTGGATGTGGAGTCAGGAGACTTAGGTTCAAATCCCGACTCCCTCATTTATTAGCTATGTGATCTTGGCAAACTCCTTACCTCGGAGCCTCATTCTGCTCCTCTGTAAAATGGAAGAGCGGAATTTCTATAGGTTTAAGGAACTGGACACATTTAGCCTGGAAAAGAGGGGGCATGATAGCTGTCTTCAGGTATTTGTAGGTCTATCACATGGAGGATGGATCAGATTTGTTCTGTTTGGCCCCAGAGGGCAGGATCAGCAACCAACCAAGAGTGGCAGTTGCAAACAGGCCCACTGAGGCTGGATATCAAGAAAATCTTAATAATTAGAGTTGCTCCTGAGTAAAATGGGCTGCCTCAAGGGTCATGAGTTTTTCCTCTTTGGAGGTCTTCAAACACAGGTTGGATGACTATTTGTTGGGTAAATAATCAACCAATCAATGAATCAATATTCCATAAACATTTATTAAGTGGCTGCTCTGTGCCAGGCACTGTGCCTAGCTCTGGTAGAGTACGTTTATGGGTTGGACACTGAGGTTCCATTTACCTCTTAGATTCCGTGATTCTAAGGTCCTTTGAAGCATGATCCACAATACAGAGTTAGATGTAATCTATTCTAAGATAAATAAATGAGACATGAGAACAGTGTGCCACCTGAGGGTGAAGGTCGCTATTGATAGGAAAGAATCAGGGAAGGTGTCCTGGAGGTCAGGCTTTAAAAAAAATATGGGTTTGATGGCTAAAAGTAGAAAGGGAAGACATTCCAGGCACAGGAAACAGCTTGAGCAAAGGTGTGTAGGCAAGAAAATTCAGTCCAGACTCTGAGAGTGGAAAGAGGATTGTCCAGGTTGCCTGAGGCATTGAGTGTGTGGAAAGGAAACAAGAGGTAATACTACATATGGGTGACTCCTGTTACAGACAACCTTTAATGTCAGATGACGTCTTTTGAACTTTCCTGGAGAGGCAAGGGGTGGCTGGGTGGTGCAGTGGATAGAGCATTGGGCCTGGTGAATTTGAATCTGGCCTCAGACACTTACTAACTGTATGACCCGGGCAAGTCACTTAACCCTGTCTGCCTCAGTTTCATCATCTGTAAAATGAGCTGGAGAAGGAAATGGCAAATCACTCCAGTATCTTTGCCAAGAGAACCCCAAACAGAGTCACAAAGAGTCCAAGATTGAAAAGACTAAACAGCAACAGTGGAGGCAAAAAGAAGTCACTGGAGATTTTTGAGAAGAAGAATAACCTGAGTGTGCTATGCAGTAAGTGCTTATTATGTGCTGGACACTGTGCTAGGCCCTGAGGAGTGCTTCTGTGCCCTCAGGAAGCTTACATTTTATCAGTGGAAACCTCTATGTACATAAGTAATGTAACAATAGGTACAATAGATACCAGGTAATGAGGGAGGGGTACTAGCAGCTGGTGGGCAGAGATCAGGAAACACATCATATGTCAGAAAGATCATTTTATTTGAAAGGAAAGAAAATTTTTTTTACTCGGAAATTAACAAACACCAAATAGAAAGGAAAAGAAGGATTATACATGAAACTGAAAGTCTCTGTTGTGCACAATTTGCTTTTGTTTTTAAATATAAAATCTGATCAACCTGTAGAGAAAGCTCATTTTTACTGTAATAGGAAAGATGGATTGAAAGATAGGGGTAGTGGGGGGCAGAAGACCAGGGAGGTGGCTAGCGTGAAAGCCCAGGCAGATAGTAAGGAGGGCTTGGATCACGGTGGTGGTAGGGGGAAAGGGAGAGGAAAGGAAGAGTATATGGAGGCAGTTAGATGGCACAGTGGATAGAGCACTGGCCCTGAAGTCAGGAGGACCTGAGTTCAAATCTGGCCTCAGACCAATACTTGACACTTACTAGCTGTGTGACCGTGGGCAAGCCACTTAACCCCCAATTGCCTAAAAAGAAAAATTATAATTAAAATTTTTTTTAAAAAGACATTAAAAAAAAGAAGAGTATATGCAAGCTATCATGGCAAAAAGATCAAATTGGGAATCAGAGAAGGTTAAAAGGCCTTGCAGGCCAGGCCCTTATCTCCTGCTAAGTCTCAGTCTAGATCATGGAGAGTACCCAGCTCCTTATCAGGGCTCCCCTTCTTTCAGTAAAGAGCTCAAGGCCCACTTCTACCAAGTCACTGATGCCTTGACCCGTGTATTTGAAAATGATGGTTTAGTCATTATTCTTGGGGTCCTCAGGTAGAGTAGGAAGAACTTTGAACTTGGACTCTGGAGATTGAAGCCCAATTTGAGTCAATTTATTTTTAAAAATTTTTTTAATTTAATTTATTTTGATTTATCAACAATCACTTCCATATGCTTTTGAATTTAAAATTTTTCTCCCCCTTCCTCCCTACTACCCTCCCCAAGATGGTGCACAATCTGATATAGGCTATATATATACATCCTTATTAAACATATTTTCACATTAGTGATGTTGTAAGTAAAAATTAGAACCAATAGGAGGAACCACCAGAAAGAGGAAACAAAACTCAACAGAAGAGAAAAAAAAAGAGCAAATAGTATGCTTCAATCTGCATTCAAATTTCTTTCTTTGGATGTGGATAGCATTTCCATCATGAAGCCTTTGGAGATGTCTTAGATCATTGTATTGCTGGGACGGGTTAAGTTTATCAATATTAGTCATCACACAATGTGGCTGTTATTGTGTACAATGTTTTCTTGGTTCTGCTCACTTCTTGACTCAATTTCTTAAACATTTAGTAAATACTTACTATGTGTAAGGGGCCTTGTGAGGTACTGGGGACATAACAAAAGAGAGATAACAGTCCTCATCCTCAAAGAGCTTACATTCTCCACTGGGGATTCAACCTGTAAACGTGATCATTTCAAGACGAAGAAGAAATCCCAAACAATGAATCAGGAGGAGATGGCACTCACTGAGCTGAGCCTTGAAAGAAGCTAGGAATTCCAGAAAGTGCTATAGGAATGTAAGCTGGTATTATTTCTCTAATGACCAAATGGAGAGAGGATGTGGTATAGTGGATAGAAGGCTATCCCTGGACTTGAGGCTGGGGTTCAAGTTTTACCTTTGACCCCTATTGTCTGTGTGGCCCTAGTCGAGTTTCACTTAACCCATTAGTGCCAGAGAGGACAACTCTTCAAGACTAAGTTATAGAAGAAGTCCAGCTCCATTAGTGGAGGGAATCTATGCACTTGGAGTTCCCTATATCTATGAGATCATAAATCCAGACCATTGAAGGTGTGAATGAATGAATGAATGAACGAATGAATGAATGAATGAATGCTCTGACCCCGAATGGGGTCTTCCTCTCTATTTAGAATAGCATCTGGCCCGTTAACTATGTTCACAAGCCCCACTCCTCGGAGGGGTTTGACCATCAGTGACTGGACCATTAATTCTATGACCAGAAGACCAGCTGGTGGGAAAAGAGTCCCCAAAGACCTAGGACAGTGTGGATAACCCTGGACTCATCTCTGCTAACTCACTTAAGGCCATTTTACAGGGAAGCATGGGTTGCGTCACTGGGAACAAGCAGGACCTGTAAAATAAATTCTATCAGCGAAGCTTCTCTGTCCTCCCTCACCTCTCTCCCCTTCCCCTACTTTTCACCATGGGAAGTGGAACTTTGCATGGACACCCAGGTCAACATGGCAAATAAGCTATGGGAGAGTGAGGGCAGCTAGGTGGCACAGTGGATAGAGTACAGGGCCTGGAATCAGGAATGCTCATCTTTGTAAGTTCAAATCTGACTTCAGACACTTACTAGCTGTGTGACCCTGGGCAAGTCACTTAACCCTGTTTGCCTCAGTTTCCTCATCTGCAAAATGAGTTGGAGGAAGACATGGCAAGCCACTCCAGTATTTTTGCCAAGTAAACCCCAAACTAGGCCATGAGTCAGCCATGACTGAAATGACTGACCAATAACAAAGGAGAAATGAATCTAAGCAAGTTAATAGCAGTATGCCCAGGTCAAGTGATCCCCATGGCCCCCATGATTCTCCTTTAGGGTTTATATCAACTGCCTGGCCACAGGTGAAGGACAAAGAGCCTAGAATTCGTCTCTCTCATTCATTCCCAATAGGAATAACAAGGGTGTCTGCCCAAGACTTTTTCATTCATGGCAGATTCGAATAGGGGATCAACGTCCAGTATGTTGATGTAATTCAGAAATTTGGAGCTCTGCTACCTCTTCTGAAGGGTGTCCCACACAAGATGGCTGTGCCAATGCAACAGTGTCCAGTCTGCTCCCAGGCCATTAAGGCTCTGCCCTAGGCTCTCCAGACCTCTCAGGTGCAGGTGTGGAAATTACATTTCTATCCCTATAGTACTGTGCAAGGTCCAAGGGAGTTTTCCCCCAGACACCGACAGACTGCTAGACAACCTCAGGCCTACCACGGCAGCAGGAGGGAGGCAAGATGGCTCCCATTTGTCCCTCTCTCCATCTCTATTCCCTTTCAAAAGTCTCTGCATTTTCCTGATGACTACTGATCTCTCGCCTCGTCCCTGCTCATCTCTAGACCAAATTAGGCAAGTGAAGGGATGTCAGCACCAAGTAGGTGTTTGTTAAATGCTTAATGGTCTGGCTTGAATTGTATTCAAAGTGCTTTCCTTGCAATAGGAAGGGAAGTAGTACAAATTGGATCATGAACTCCACTTTACAGATGAGGAAACCGAGGCTCAGATAAGGAAAAGGACCCGTACACAATAGCCAATAGGTGGAGCTGCTTTAAATCCATGACTCCATGGTAGGGGCCATTGCACATAGAAATAGAGAGTCACTCATTATCAGAGCTAAAGGGTACATTAGTGCCCTGAGCCTTCCATTTCCTGTTCAGCACATCTTTTTTTTGGTCTTTTGTCTCTTTTTGCATCCCCAGATCTTAGCAGAGTGCCTGGCATATATTAGTCACTTAATAAATGTTTACTGAATATAATTAAATTGCATGTTGTAGCCTGGAACACAGAATATTGGAGGTAAAAAGATGTCTACACAGACAGACAGATAGGTAGGTAGATAGGTAAAACATTGATTAAGCACTTACTTTGTGCCAGGCACTGTGCTGTGTGCCAGGAACACAAATACAAGGATCAGGGTGGGGGTATCTCCAGGAGGAGAAGGCTACAGGTGAGAGGTGAACTCCAGGGAGTAAGAAGTAGAGGTAGGAGTGAAGTCAGTACGGCCAGGGAGCCTTATGAAATGGTAACATGCCAGAGACTCTCTCACCGATCAGGTGAGGACATTAGACCGTAGTATGTTAGAGGCAAGAAGGTCCAGCTATAGGGCAAAGAATGTTAGAGAGCTAAGACTATCTGGAGCACACCTGCTATCTGACTGTCAAAGTAGGATCTTTGGCCAAGAGCGCTGAATTGGGAGGGACCTTATGCTCAACTCTGATCAGTTTTTGATGCTTCAAAGGAGGAATTCCAAGGACAGGTTTACATGGGGCACAGAAAGGGGGAGAACCTAGGCAGAGGGATGGAAGTGCTGGATGGAAGTACAGGAAAGGAAGCAATTAATGCAGACTTTCTGAGCTTCATTGCTTTGCATATGCTTCTCTGTATTCTTAGGCCAATGCAGGTTTCAGATGCCTTCCTCAATCCCCTTACACTTCTGTATGAGATTGAGAAGCCCAAAGTCCTTTCAGATTCTTCCAGCCCTGGCTGCAGCCCAGGCCCAGTAGAAATGACTGAAACTGGGTAATGGGGATGGTATAGTCAAGTCAGGGTGGGCAGGGATCTCTGGGGTTAATAACTCCTGCTAACTGGTAGTGGTTGGGTCTGCCACAGTCCTTTATCCAGAGCAAGGTTACTTTTGTATGTTTCCCATCCAGGTGGCCACCTTTTCTTTTCTTCTTTTAAAAGTGTTTTATCAAAGCGTTTCCAACTTTTCACTATCATTTCTCAATGACCAATTCTCCCTTCTTGGCCCCCTGTCCCCTAATCAGGACCCCTCCTTGTAACAAATAAGAATAAACATGCAAAACAAATCATCCCACTGGCCGTATCTGAAAAGATTTGTCTCCTTCTACACCCAGAGCACACCATCTTTCTGCAGAGAAGCAAGAGATGTGCTTTCTCATCAATCCTCCAAAGTCACATTCAATCCCTGCATTGATCGAGGCTCTGAGGTCTTGCAGTGCTGTCTTCCTTTCCATGATTGTGGTCACTGTGCAAATTATTCCGCTGGTTCTGTTTTCTTCTCTCTGTATTAGTTGATTACAAACCTTCCCAGGTTTCTCTAAATTCTTCAAACTCATCATTTCTTATGGAGTAACAGCATTCCATTCCATTCATACATGACAGTTTTTGCAGCCTTTCCCAATTAGTGGGCTCCTGCTTCCTTCCCAATTCTTTGTCCTATTAAACATTTAAAACCCTTAACAATCCGGCTCCAGCTTCTCTTTCCATGTTTATTACAAACTATTCACCTTCACACACTCCATCATTCAGCCAAACTGGTCTATTTGTAATTTCTAAAACACTGCTTCCTACCTCCTTTCTCCATGCCTTTGCACATCCCATACTTGGAATGTTCTCCCATTCAACCTCTGACTTTTAGAATCCCTGTCTTCCTGTAAGACACACCTCAAGTTCCACTTTCCCCAGGAAATAGCCTTTTCTTGGTTCTAACAGCTACTAGTGCTGTCTCCTTTAAGATTACTTTCCACCTACTCTTCATTTTATCTTGTATGTTCTGGTATGTCTATGTCTGTATCTATGTCTGTGTCTATGTCTATGTTTGTGTCTGTGTCTGTGTCTATGCCCATGCCCATGCCTATACCTGTCTAATATATCTATCTAATCTCTCTCTCTCTAGTCTATCATCTATCTGCCTGTTCATACACCCACCCATTTATCCATCTATTCATCTAATCTGTCTATCTATCTAGTTTCTCTATCTATCTATCTGTCTGTCTGTCTGTCTGTCTGTTTCTTTCTCCTTGTTTGTCTGATATATCTATGTATATCTTGTGTATTCTGATTCCAGAACTACAGGAAAAAATACAGAGTAGGTAGAGAGTAATCACTTACTAAATGCTTCTTGACACAGAAAAGTGCTGCTATAAATATTTCTGTATATAAGAGATTTTTCCCTCTGGCTTTGGCCTCCATGGAATCCCATACATACAAAAACGTTTATAGCAGCACCTTTCTGTGTTGACAAGCGTTTAGTAAATGCTCCACTGGTCATTTTTGTTATCCTAACCACAGAGCCCTTCTCTGATCTTATTCTTGCTCCTAATAGAGCCAAGAAATTATCCCATTTTGTTTTTCTTGTTATTTATTGCCAATCTCAGCAAGATTTGGTGATTCTGCCCTGCCTGCTTTGGAAGTCATAGAATAAGACTCACATTTGGAAGGGACCCTGGAGGCCCATGGGTTGTCCAACCATAGTACTCCTAATACCATTCTTTGGAATCTTACCCTTGCTTCTAGTTTTTATATATGTCTTTCAAAAATCTGAGTCAATGAGTTCTTTGTGTAACCATATGAGTCTTTTTTTTTAAATAAGTTATTGATTTCTTCTGTTTTTAACATTATCATTGTTTTCCCCAGTATGTCGCCATTTCCCTCTCAGAAGGCCATCCCATATAACAAATTGTATTTTTTTAAAAAAGGACAAAAGAAAGAAAGAAAAAGAAGACAGAAATGAGCACAACAGATCACTCCATTGCAAAGTTAGAAAATGTGCAATGTGTAACATCTGTGGACTTCCCACCTCTGTAAAGGGTTGGGGTGGGAGCATTCTCTCATATCTCTTTTTCTAAGTCACACTTGTTCTTTATAGTTTTGCAGCCTTCACTTTTGAGTTTTGTATATGTGGTTGTTCTTTCCATTTACATTGCTGTATCATTGTATATATTGTTTTCTTGGCTCTCCTTGCTTTGCTCTGCATCATTTCATTTGGGTCTTTCCATGCCTCTCTGCATTCATCACATTCATCATTTCTGATAGCACGGTAATATTCTATTACATTCATGTATCAGAATTTGTTTAACCATTCCCTTTCCCCATTGGTGGGCATCTGCTTTGTTTCCAGTTCTTTCCTATCACAAAAGTGCTGTTATAGGTATTTGGTTGTATATGGGGATTTCATTCTTATCAATTGCTTTCTTGAGGTTTAAGCCCAGTAATGGAATCTTTGGGTCAAAGAGTATGGACATTTTAGTCACTTTGCTTAATTCCAAATTGCTTTCCAAAATAGTTGTACCAATTCATAGCTCCACCAACAATTAACATTAGTCTCTTATACAGTAACAGCTAACATTTCTATAGTGTTTTACGGTTTGCAAATTACTTTACATAGACTGTATAGCCTTTGTAGTTGGGAAGACCCTTTTGCCCAAACTCCACTCTGAACTGATGGAGTTGACTGTGGTCTTCAGGCTTTTGAAGTCCTATTGTGCAGGCTTTGCCTGTAGGCTGCTGTAGGTACAAGTTACCAATCAGAGAATCTCACCTCCTGCTCTGCCCTACTCTGAGCCTGCCTCGGGGCTGGAAGAAACAGATGGAACTTGGAGGAAAGTTGTTGTTGTTGTTTTTTAATAAAGAGAAAAAGTGCTAAGTAAACATAGTCAAGAAAAAAAAAAAAACAATCCACAAAGTGGCCATGACCAAAAATGAGTGTCTCTATCCTTTGAACCATCATGTCTCTGTCAGGAGGTGAGTAACAGACTTTATTAGAGGTCTTCTGGTCACATGAGTGGTCATTGCATTGATCAGAGTTCTCAAGTCTATTTTAAAATTGTTTGTCTTTACAATGTGGTTGTTACTGGATAAATTGTTCTCTTGGATTTACTCAGTTCATCCTGCTCAGGATTCTCTGAAATTTTCCCTTCTGAAATCACCTCTTTCATCATTTTTATAGTGCAGTTATATTCCATTATGTTCTTATACCACATTTTGTCCAGCCATTCTTCAGCTGTCCAAGATAGCTAAGGGCAGACCCTTAGATTTTAGTTCTTTTCTTTGTCCTCCCTCTTTATTTCTCCTTTCAGGATTGGGGAGTTTGATTTGCTTGTGTGGCTTTTCTTGAGAAAATTCTACAGAAAAGGGAGAAAATTCCTTCTCCCTATAATAGATGTTCTGTGGGGGGATGGAGGTGAAGGGAAGGAGAGGAGAGGGCGAGGGAGGGAAAAAGAAGACAGGGAAGGGAAAGGAAGAGAAAGGGAGGAAATGAAAGGAGATGGAGGGGAGAGGAAAGAAGAGAAGAGGTGGAAATGAATAGAGACAAAGGGGAAGAAGAGGGGGAGAGAGAAGCATGAGGAAAAAAGATCGCCTCTGTTTCAGTTGGGATATGACTAAGATTTCAGAGCTGGGGGGCATTCTTGGGTCCACATGGCTCACCCCCACAGTGGTGCCCTCCAGGAGGCCACACAGAAGGCAGAGGCCCCACAGCCTGACTGAGAGATTTAAAGGGTTTCCCTGTTAGGAGCTGGGCTGTCTCCAGGACTGGGCTGGTGCTCAGATCCTGGAAACCAAAGCCAGGGGCTGCTGGAACAGCCAAAGAACCAAAGAAAGCCACCCTCTATGTGCCCAGCAAGGGGCCAAGTCTACAACTTCCCACGGCCCAGCCAGGGCAGGGCAGGGCAGGGCAGTCGGTGGCCAGTGGCCCCACTGCCCACAGCAGTCTGGTCATGTTCACCCTGACTGGGAGGTCAGGGCCCTGCCATCATTAAGTGGTAGCACATAGGGTCTGGTGACATTTCCTGTGATTCTCATCTTTCCTGCATAAGTCCCTTTCCTCACCCAGACTGTGAATTCCCCGAGGCTAGGACCCCAAGTCTGCTTCTCTAGACTCCCCTAAAACGAGAGTTGATTTCAAAGGGAAGATTACAGAGAATCGTGGGTAGTATGAACTGAGAAGAACCAGGAGAACAATTATCCAATAACCTCATTAGAAAGAGAAATTACTTTAAGTCAGTAGCTCACCTGTTCTGGTTTTTTTTTTTTTTTTGTTGTTGTTGTTTTTTGTTTTTTGTTTTTTTTTGCTGAGGCAATTGGGGTTAAATGACTTGCCCAGGGTCATGCAGCTAGTAAGTGTCAAGTGTCTGAGGCTGGATTTAAACTCAGGTCCTCCTGACTCCAAGGCTGGAACTCTATCCCCTGTGCCATCTAGCTCCCCTGTTTCAAAGAAACTTATTGGCTGTAGAATGAAATACAAATGAATCTGTGTGTCACTTAAAACACATCATGGTCTGATTTCAATTCTAATCTACCTTTCCAGACAGAGTCACATGGCTCCCTCTCGTGGGCTCCTTGCTATCATCCCTACCTGACATCTCATCTCTCACCTCCACCTGGAATGATCTCCCTTCCTCCCGACTTCCTGGAGTCCCTCGCTCCAGTCACTGCTCAGCCCACGTACTCCTTCCTAAACAAGGCCATTCGCCTTTTCTAATCACCCTCTGTCCACTCTAAATGTTTAAATTGACTTTATCTATGCACCTGTTATTCTCCTCCCTCCCCCAAATAAAGCAGACTCTTATCTATGTGTTTGTATTCTCAGATCCTAGCAGAGAACCTGACACATAATAGATACTTCACAAATGCTTGTTGATATTCAATTGGATTTCAACTGGAGGGTAGGTTCCTAGTTTATCCCTCCTCAGTCTCTTATATGGCAGCAGGCACAGAATAAACACTCAACTATGATCTCATGTGGCAGAACAGACCACAACCCACCCAATTCTACATGACTCTTGTCCATATCCTCCCATTGGAAGTTTTCTTACCAGGCAGCTCACTTCCCCTATTTCTCTCGATATCTTGGATAAGAATGGGATACACAGGATGTCTATTGGCCATCCCTCTCTCTCATCACATGATCTATTTTGCTCAATATTGAGCCATTAAATTGAATTTCAACAGAAAACTTGATAGGAATGCTGGATAGCTGGATGTGGGAGCACCAAGTCAGTCAGTCACCATGACTAGCCCTAATACCCCACATTTAAGAGTAGGGATGGAAGAGCTATCAGGGAGGTAGGAAAACCAAAAGAGTTTTGTCAAGGAAGATGAGACTAACCAGGAGGAGGGTTAAGAGGTACCAAACACTAGGATGGGACTGCTAGGTGGCACAGTGGACAGAGCACTGGAGTCAAATCTGGCCTCAAACACTTACTAGCTGTGTGACCCTGGGCAAGTCACTTGGCCCTGTTTGCCTCAGTTTCCTCATCTGTAAAATGAGCTGGAGAAGGAAATGGCAAATCCCTCTAGTATCTTTGCCAAGAAAAATCCAAATGGGGTCCTGAAGAGCTGGGCATGACTGAAAACACTGGGATAATTCTAGGAAAAAGAAGGCTGAGTTTTGACCCCAGATTGGGCCTTTGGGAGGTCACAGATGATCTTAGAGAGTTGTTCCAATAGTTCAGTGAGGATGAAATGGCAATCAGATGGGAGGAAGCTGAGGAATGAGTCCATGGTAAGGCAGTAGGTGTCTGTTGAGAGCATAGCCTCGGATCTGCCACTAACTCGTGGGGTGACCCTTTGGCTTCAGTTTTCTCTTGTGAAATGAGGAAGGACAAGGAAAGGGTTCTAAACCTAGCACTTGTGAATTTCTTTCTTTAATATTTAGATACCTGGATTCAATGTGTGCTTTTAACACCTGATTCAAACAACAACAAAAAAAACCCCACCACCCCTTTTCAGTTTAATCTGCATTGTTAACATTCTCTCCATCACTTTCTTAAGTCTAGAAATCAACAGTAAATCAGGCCAATTTATAGTGTTTGCTGATTTCCGAGGTGTAAATGCTCACATTGAAAATTTAGCAATGAACTCTCACGAGCAGGTTTGAGCTGGCTCTAGTACACGCCCACCTGTATTTCAAAATAATTGGTTTCTTTTGTAACCCTAAATATTTTACGCATTTAAAAACATGGTTCTGAGAAGTGGTCCCCTCACCAGACTGCCCAAGGGAAACTGCTACAGACTCTTGGGGGTTTCTGCCAGGTCTCTCATTGGACGGCATTTATGCAGTTCCCCATCACTGAGTCTTCAAAGAAAAGGCTGGAGAGGATTCTCATTCATGTAAGGGTTAGGCTAAATAAATCCCTCTGGTGAGCCTGCCAGTTGCGGTTCCATTAGAGATTTAAGTAATGACTTTGGCATTTCTCCCCTGCCTCTATTACCGAATCTTAACAATTCCTGGCTCTGCCTTAGAATCAGGTAGAGTAGAAGGGAGCTAGGTGGTACAGCGGATGAAGAGGATGACCTGGAGTCAGGAAGACCCAAGTTGCAATCCTGTCTCAGGCACTTCTTAGCTATGTGATCCTGTGTAAGTAATCTGAACATCCTTGGCCTCACTTTCCCCATCTGTAAAATGGAGATAACAAAACCTACCTCAAAGAGTCATAGGGAGTCTCAAATGAGACTCCCTCTATGTAAGGTGCTATATAAATAATAGCTATTATTGGGTGCTATATAAATGATAGCTAATATACGGTGCTACTGCAAACACCTTGAAGCTGATTTATTTGTGAAGGGGGAGGGAGGGTGGGATGGCACCCAATGAGAAGTGGACGGGGAAAAAATCACTAGATTTGGGATCAAGGGATTTGAATTGTACCACACCTCATCTCTAAGGCCCCATTTAGTCTTTAGACTCCATGATGGCCAATGGCAAAACTCCCTACCTTTTTCTGATTGGGCTGAAAAATGACACAAGAGAAAGAAAATGAAGCTTAAACCAATTTTTATTTTATTTTATTTTTTGGTAAAAGTTAAAGTTTGCCAGGTTAAGAAAAGCAGAGTCTGCTGTGTTTAGTGTTCTGACGCCTCTGACAGCAGCCACCGATGGGTACTGCGTGTCTAAAATAAACGTGGAATTGCCTACAGAGAGTAAACCATCCCAAATCTGACAACTATATAACAGTGGAGAAATTGATTTACGGCACTTGTCTCCCAAGCTTTTTAAAGGTAACAGTCCCGGCTATAAAACTATATAAGCATTGCATAAGAAATGTTAAGTCTACAGTAACAAATACAATCTTGTAAAAACTCAATAAATTATATATATATATTTATAATATCTAATAACATTTGAAACCATGCGCACGATTGTACATTCTCCTCTGGCGCTGGACGTCACACTCTGTCCGTCTGTGGAATGTACGTGATTAGAAGACATTTGTAGGAAAATACCGTTTTTTTTTTTTCTCTCCCATTTGAAGTTCCCCGAACAAAACCAAACCAAATGTCCCCCCTATAGAAATCTACTTCCTCTGCAAAACAGACCCCAAATTAAAAAAAGAAAAGAAACCTGCTTCTTGGCATCATCTTGAAACTATAAATTATTTTTTTTAGATTTTAGTTTCCAGGAAATTCTGAAAAGAGGGAAAGAGTACATAGTCACAGACCAGGACTCTGTTTCCTTTGCTTCATCATGAAGGAACTGGTTGGGTGGTGAGGGAGGAAATTACAGGGCACACTCAGAAATGCCTCTTGTATCATCCAGAAAGTGTTGAAAAAAAAAAGCCAGGTTCCCAACACTGACCTGTCTGTCTCCTAACTGAGTGTGTAGTTTGCTGAGGGCAGGGGCACTCTCTGGCTACGTCCCTGGGGATGGTGGGATGCTGTGGGCACATGTGAAATGCAGGCCATGCAGGGATGCTTGGAGGGCTGGGGACCAGTAAGTCAGGGGCTGAGCTCTGTTCCCTTCACATCCAGCCCAAGCATTGGGAAAGGAAGCCAACATGCTTTGGGCCAACAATGAATATCTTCATCTGGAAGAAGGATTCATGACCTTCCCACCCCTCCAAAGAGATGGAACAGAGAAAGCCCTACCCAGCCCAGGCACATCAAGCCACACCGAATCCCGCCAGCCTCAGTTTCCTCAAAACAAAATACAGGCACAACCTCCCTCCTGAAGGATGTCTCTGGGGGCTCTCGCTTAACTGTGTTGTTGTGAAAATAAACAAAAAAAACACCTCACTGCAATCTGGAGAAAAGTTAGAATCTGAAACAACACAGACAATCTCATGACATCTGTTCAGGACTGTGCACGCAATACATTCGCTCGATGGTTCCCATGGAAACAAAGGCATATACTTACTTTCGCAGCTGTTAATAAGTTAAAACTCTTAAAACTCTGGGAAATTAGGTTGACAGCAAAGCTACGCTAAATTTTAAACAAAGCAGACGGGGTCCCTTCAGCAGGCTATAAATAACTTTACAAATATACAGGTTAAAATACAATTTTTAAAACAAAACTGTGACAATATAGAACAATACAACAACAAAAAATGCAATTTTTTTCTTTCCTCTTATTTTTTTTCCCCAAAGGTCTGGTATTTGATATTGTAATGTTTACTTCTGAGGGCCTTCCATCCATCTTGCTTAAGGTGGACCACTATTATACACTCTCCATATATATATATTTTATGTACATACACACACCCACACACACATACACACACACACTGAGCATCTATTTATATGTATATACACAATTGTCTGGAATAAACCTTTTTTTGATATAAATTAAAGGCTCCTGCCTTCAGGTACCCGTAATTTCAAATCTTCATGGGATGGGGGAAGGAGATGGGGAGAGCTGACACCTGGGATGCTTCTCTTTAATACAGAAGACAAAAAGCCCCAGCTCCAAACAACCAACCAACCAACCAACCAGCCAGTCACACCCCTGAGGCAGGAATCCTAGTTCCCCTCAAAGCAACTCTGAACAGAACAGGAAACCCAGAAAGAGAAGATGACTTAGAGGATCATGGGATTTAGAGCCAAAAGGTATCTGAGAGATTGCTGATTCCACCATTTTACAGAGGAGGAAACTTGAGGTCCAGGAGGGGAAGAAACTTGCTCAACATTACATGGGTGGTAAATGGTAGAGATGGGCTTTGATTCAGATTTCCTGATCCCTCCAAGTCCAGTGTCTCTTTCACTATACTATGCTACCTCTCTTGACTTTGGCTCCACTCTTAGTTACTCACTGAGGAGATATGGCGCTTGACCCTTACTCCACTTCCAGCACTGTCCTGACACTTACTCCAACATGAAACCCTTGCCCTAGTCCCCTACTCCTGCTCCAGAGACCTATACCTGAAATGTCTCTTGCTTCTGCCTCCCTCTTTGTCCTAAGCATGACCAGAGCTGGAAGAACTGAAGCAAAATAGACGCCCTTTGCCTCTGGCTGCCCCTCAACCCAAGTCGGACCGCTGATCATTCCTGTTCCACATTGGCCAGACTTTTGTTAATTAGGAGAAGAAGGCCACAAGGCCAAGACTGTCCCTTTGAGGCCCAAAGCCTCTCTTGTCCTCCATATTTGTACACAATGCTTTTTGTCAAATCCAGAGTCACCCTCCAGTAGGTGGGACCACACCTGCACCCAGTCCCCTGAGGGGAGATGGAATCTGCTCCCATCCAAAGGTCCCCAGTTAGACTACAAAAAGGCAATCTCTCTACATTCGTTATGGAAAGAAAAAAAAATCCCTGACAACTACAACCCCACCCCACCGTCCTTCCTCTTCCAAACCTTCTCTAGATCACAGGAGATGACCTTGTCCAACCTCCTCATTTCCTAGTGGAGGAAATGGACCCAGAGAGGTAGTGACTTGTCCAGGATGGCTCATGAAGTACAGAAGTAGAGATGGGGATCAAACCCAGGTTCTCTGACCATTGTACCACACTGCCTTTTCCCTGTTTTCCCCACATACCTCCCTATCCCAGAACCTTCAAAAAAAGTCTTCTCCACATCATAGCACAGAATGGTGACTTCCGGTCTATCCCTTTTCCTTGGGGGGTAAGGGGGGAGAGCTCACAACCGCTAGACTGAACATTCTATTTTCCAATATATATATATATATATATAATATATATATATATAAAGTACACACATATATATAAAATATATATATATATATAAAATATATATATATATATATATATATATATATATATATACTATCATATAATCATCTTGGCAAGAGGCTTTTCTTCTTTCAGGCCATACAGTGCTTCTTGGCTTCTTTCTACAGCAAAAACGATCGGGGGGAAACAAAGTTTCAGCGGGCCAGGAGGCTCTCCTCGGCCTGGACCCAGACCCCATCCTCCTGGATGGTGAGTCCCCTCTGGTTCCAGGCTTGCAGGCCTCCATTCTGGACGAGCTCAGCTCCCCACAGGTCCCGGGGCCACGTCGGGGAGGCTATCACGTCCTGAGGGCGCCGTTACACTTGGGGCCTTTGGGGAGGCAGGGCTCCTCCGGCAGCAGGTCGTGGGCAAACACCGAGTCATCTCCGGAGGAGCAGGTGCTATGGCTGTCCTGGCAGGTAGGGGAGTACTGTTCAAAGGGAACAGACAGGTCCAGATACTCCTGTTGGAGGAAGGGAGAGAAACAGAGTCAGAGCGTCCCTGGGACCTGAGAGATAATCTCACAGCTTCCATCTGTGGCGGAGCTGGGATTAGAATGTAGGGCTTTTACCCCAAATACAGAGCAGAAAGTCAGGGAGCAGGTTTCCACCCCCCACTCCCATATCTATTTGTCTCTCCCACTTTCAAATATGATTCAAAGAATTAATTTCTTTTTTTAAATTTTTTTTTTATTTTTAGGAAATTGGGGTTAAGTGACTTGCCCAGGGTCACACAGCCAGTAAGTGTCAAGTGTTTGGTCTGATGATTCAAAGAATTTAGAGAGAGAAGAGCTTAGCTGATTTAGCTCCATGTTTATACAGCATTGTTTGTTTCCAAGAGGACCCAAGGATATCTCTTGACTTGTGTGGATTGAAAGAGGCAGAATGGCACAAAGTCGTCAGCCTCCCTCTCTTTTCCAGAGTCATCCAAGTCCAGTGGCAGGACAAAAGTCAAGACATCTGGCAATGGCCTGAGATGTTTATATACGGATATGGAAACTGAGGCTCAGAGAGAGGAAGTAAGTAAATAGTAGAGTTGGGATTCTGACTCAGGTCTTCAAACTCCAAATCTCGCGCTTTTCCTACTGACTGCAGCAATTCAATTTAACATAGATTTATTAAGCCGCAACTCTGTACAAGGCACTGGGTGGGATGCTAGTGATTCAGAGGTGGAGAGGACAGGAGCCCTGCTCTTGAAAAGCTCAACGTAGTAGAAAGATGAGATGGGGACACAGTAACAATGATAAAAGGTAGAAAATGAAGGGGAAAGGGGTCAACCCAAATGACCTAATCCAAGGACAAATGATCCAAGGACAGACCCAACCCAAATGATCCAAGGACAGAAGGCTCATGACTCTTTGGAGGAGAAAAGAACATAAATCAGGGAAGGTTCATGGAGGAGAGGATGGATATCTGAGCTGGGACATGAAGGAAGATTATAATAGAAGTTGGGAGAGGGTATCAGCCTGTGCAACACCCTGACATAGAGCTGGGTGGCTTCGTGTCTGGCCCTTCTTTCTCCTCTGATTGTCTAAGCAAGGCATTCTGAACCTTTTTTTGTGGCTGTCACCGGCCCCTTCGGTTGTCTAGGGGAGCCCACAGAGCCCTTCTAAGTGTGATGCTTTTAAATGCATAAAATAAAATCTCTTACAAAAGAAGTCAGTTCTGACATAGAAATATGTTTTGTATGACTTCACGTGTATAATGGACGTCATATTGCTTGCCTTCTCAATGGGTGAGGGAGGGGCTAGAAAGAGGGAGAGAATTTGGAACCCAAAATTTTTTAAAAATGTTAAAAAAACAAAGGAAGCCAATTCTATTTAAGTAAAGATGTTATCCTCGCCCCCCCCCCCCCCCAAATTCCCGGCCCCCCTGGGGGGTAAAGTCCTGGTTTAAGCCCCCCCTCCAGATTCTCACTTCCTTTGGGAAGCCTACCCTAACCACCCCAGGCCATGATGCCTCTCCCTCCTTTGAGTTCCCCAGGACCTCTGGAGCACTTAGCACTTGCTGCCTGACAGCGTTTTCATGTCCCAGGCACAGCAAAGGCTTTCCCCACATGGAAGAGATTGGATTCCCCATGCCCCACATCCAGCCTGTACATGGGAGATGCTCATCCTTGAAAAATGACCATCTACCCCTCGTTCACCTAAAGACCTCTAAGTGATGGGAAGCTCACTATTTTCCAAGGTGGTTCAGATGTTCAGGGCTAGAAGGATAATGAGCAGGATGGCCAAAGAACCTCAAAATATGATTCACTGAGCCCCCAAACCCAAAACAGACCTGGGGCAGGGGAAGAAGGTGAGGGAAACTCTGTCCCCATGATCCTCAAGAAACTTGGCCACTTACATCTGTTGATGTGACTGTGAGGACTCGATCTAGGTCTTCAACCAGCTGCTTGAAGGTGGGTCTCTGGGATGGGACCGCATGCCAGCACTCACGCATGATCATATATCTGGGGAAATAAGACAGGGAGAATAAGAGTGAGAAATAATGGGGGCCTCAGTAATAGACTGGTACACAGTCTATTATCTACGAGATAATCTAGTCCAACTGCCTCATCTCACAGAAGAGCAAGCTTCAGACCCAATCTCAAGTCCTGTGCTGGGGACTTGGGAGGGAAAGACACATAAAGGCAGGCCTGGGCCCTGTTATTTCTATAGAGCCAGCAAAGTACTGTGGATAGTGACCTGAGGGGCAGGGGTGGGGTCTCCTTTTTATACAAGACAGTTATTGGACAGCATCATTGATGCCACTGGCTTTGGGTTCAAATTCCTTCTCTGACACCTAGCCTTGTGTGACCTTGGGCAAGGTACTTGACCTTCTCAGGCCTGTTTTTCTCTACTGTAAAATCAAAGGGTTAGACAAGATGGCATCTGAGTTCCTCTCCACCTGGAGAGCTACGATCTTCTTGGTTAATTACTCAATCAAAAAGCATTTAGTAAGCACTTACCCTATGCCAGGTGATGTGGTAAGTGCTGAGGATACAAGGAAAGGTAAAAACAGTCCCTGCTCTCATATTCTAAGGGGTCTTTCCTCCACTGTCCTTTGGGCCATATTCAATTTGGATGCCTCAGAAACTACTGCACCACGATTCCGAGTCACGGAAGAACCCTGTCATTCCAATCTAACTTCAGAGGATTGATGGTGATGCATATCTCTGTCTCTCTCCTGTCAGCAAAGAGGTGGTGGACTGAAGAATGTATCGTCACACATGGCCGATACATTGTTCTGTTTAGCTTAAATACATTTCTTTTTACAAGGGGAAATTCTACTCTGTGTGTGTGTGTGTGTGTGTGTGTGTGTGTGCGTGCACACATGCGTTTCTGTGTGTATGAGAGAGAGTGAGGTAGTCAGAGAGAAACAGAGACATACACAGAGGTCAGAAAGTGACGTCAACATTTTTTTTAGAAAGGCATCAATAAAACATCTTTTTTAAAAAAGGAATTAATGGTGTTTAAAAAAAAAAGACAGGCTTTTGTTTAAGGAATCATTTTGGGATTGTTTGAAGTGCTTTCTTTCCTCCTCCCACTCACAGACATTGTCCATCTGTCCAGAGCTGGCAAAGCTGCAGAGTCACATGGTGTGCCAGCATCTGGCCCAGGAAGGCGATGAAGTAAATCATATCCCACATTGATAGTGGGGGCTCTAGGAGGCTTGGGACCGGGCAAGGACTCTGTACGGCCTAAACTGAAGATTAGTCAGAGGGTGGTAATTTAATGGGGCAAAGCTCAATCAGGTGGAGAAGAGAAATATACATTGAGAGCATCACTGGTGCGAGGCAGGGACTGAGGGCTATTTTTCATCTTGACTTTGTGGTTTGCCAGGGCCAAAGAATCTCTCACTTGGTGGGTGCCCTCCTGGTTAATAAGCCTTTCTGTACTTCATTAGGCCGGTCCTCACACAACATACACAAGCCTTTCTAACCTAGCATGCTCTCTATTGTCATAGCCTTCAAGAACCTAAGGCTGGTTCCACCATGGGGAGGGACTGGAGTAATGGAATGTGATCTTCTACAACCAAACACAGCATTTATTAAGTGCCTGCTGTGTACAGGGTACCCATAGATATAACAAAGACCCTGCTTTCTTGGAGATTATAATATAATGGGGGAAAAGACAAACACACAAATAATTACGATGTTAGGGATAATCATATGAACCTAGATTTGGAGCTAGAAGGGACTTTAGAAGCTATCTAGCATTCAATCCCCACATTTTACAGATATGGAAATTGAGGGCCAGAGGTTAAACATTTTGTCCAATAGAGGCAGAGCCTGGCTTCAGACCCAAGTCCTATGACTCCAGAGGGAGAAGTGTCCAGCCATGTAAAGTTCTATGAAAAATCTGGGGAAGGAGAGATCACATTTGCTGGGAAAAGTGGGAAAGGAAGATCAGGAAGGGTTTCATGAAAGAGGGGACACCTAAGCTGGGCCTCAAATGAAGGGCAAGACTTCCAATGACTCAGATGGGAAGTGAGGGAAAGGGGGAAAATCCATTCTAAGCATGGAGGGTAGGAGAGACTGATACATGGAGAAAAAGGGAGAGCAGCCCCTTGGAGCTGGAGTTTGGGGTATGAGTAATCCATGAGTAAGACTGGTTAGAGCAAAAACTTGGAGAGGCTTTGAATGGTAGTTTACCCTTCATTTCATAGGCACCGGGGAAGGTTTTTCAGTAGAAAGATGGAGGAACACGCTTGAAAGATTCCACAAGATGTGTTTGCAGGACGGGCTGTGAGGATGCTGAAAGCAGGGAAGGGGATGTTACAAGAGTCCAGGCAAGAGGAGATGATAAAAGCCTGAACTAGAGGTGCGGGACTTCATGAGCCTTTTCCGAGTGGACCACTGCTCAGCCACAAGTGAGGGAGGGAGAGGCCCAGAGCTCAGTGTACTGGCAAGGAAGGGGCCTCATTCTGGAGTCACTATAGCCTGGTGGAAGGGGCCAGGATGGGCAAGGTGGAGGAAGAAAGGAGAAGATGGGAGGACCGAAGAAGAAAATCTGGACTCTGGCCAGTTTGGGAAAATGACTCTGGCAACATGGCAGGTAAGAAGACGGGAAAGAAAGTGGAGGGAAGGAGATGAGGCAGGGGTTGGCCTAGCAGGCCAGGGACGCCAATGCGAGGGCCTGACTGAGGCCGGCAGGAGAAGGACAAGCCCCTCCCCCTTCTGGGTCTCATTTTCCTCCATCTATAAAATGAAGATGGCAGACTAGATGGAATGTGAGGTCCGCACCAGCTCTAACTTCCTAGGATTTTATTCCCGCTTCGTCTTTTATTTGTTGGCTGTGTGACTGTGGGCATATCACTTACCCTTTCTTCGTCTCTGCCCTCCCACCCAGTAAAAAAGGGGTGCTGGACTAGATGACCTGAGGTCTCTTCCAGCCAGGGGCATGTATGTATGCGTGTGTGTGTGTGTGTATGTGTGTAAATATATATATATATCTAAAATATATATATGTGTATATATGCATGCATGTATAACACATGCATATATAAACACATATATACACATACGCACACATATCTGTATGTGTGTATATATGTACATATACACATATATCACTTTGCTCTATCCTGGCACGTGCCAGCTTCCTTGGCATTCACCAGTTATTATTATTGGGGGTGGTGGTGGTATTGTTCCTCTTTTCAGCCTCTAGTCTGGTGATGATTTTCTTCCCTGGACCCTCTATGCATTCAAGCTCAAGAAATGTTTACAGAGCAATACTCAGGGTGTGCAGGTCTTGGTGGGGTGGGGACTGTATGCACACACACTTTTAAGTGTAATCTGCCTTATTAATACTTTCTTAAGTCCAGGTAGTCAACCCAACAATAAATCAAACCCCAATTTGTCATAATTGCCAATTTCTGAAGTGTAAACACTCACACTGAAAATTTAACAATCTTGAGCCAGCTCCAGCGCCCCGCTTCTCTCGGCTGGGTATAACTCCCTAGAAGTCCATGGACCTAGTGTACGTAAGCTCTGGGCAAGCCTGGGAAGTGTGTGGGGGTGGGGGTGGGGCAGGCTTCTGCTGCAGGAGCAGGCGTGAAGTCACACCTTGCAGGGCTCCCTGTGCCAGAGTGAACAGGTGCTTGTCTCTGAGGTCTATATTACAATAAGCCCTTTACACTCAGACCTCCCAGGACTCTAAACAGACCACACACTGCTCCCTGGCCCCAGCCTGCCCAGGGCTTCTCAGATTTCAAATCACTCAAGGAGGGGAGGGAAGGGGAGGGGAGGGGAGAGGAGAGGGGAGGGCAGGGTAGGGGAGGAGAGGAGAAGAGGAGAGAAGAGGAGAGGAGAAGAAAGGAGAGGGGAGGGTAGGGGAGGAGAGGAGTAGAGGAGAGAAGAAGAAAGGAGAGGGGAGGAGAAGGGAGAGGAGGAGAGGAGAAGAGAAGAAAGGAGAGGAGAGGGTAGAGGAGGAGAGGAGAAGAAAGGAGAGGAAAGGGGAGGAAAAGAGAGGGGAGGGGAGGAAAGGGGAGGGGAAGAGAGGAGAAGAGAGAAGAGGAAGAGAAGAGAGGAGAGGGTAGGGAAGGGGAGAGGAGGGAAGGAGAGGAAAAGTGAGGGAAAGAGAGGGGAGGGGAGGGGAGAAGAGGGAGACAGTGAGGAAAGAGACAGGGAGAGGAAGAGGAGAGGAGAGGAAAGGAGAAGAGAGGAGAGGGTAGGGAAGGGGGAGAGAAGAGAAGGAGACAGTGAGGAAAGAGAGAGGGAGAGGAAGAGGAGAGGAGAGAGAGAAGAGAAGGTCTTGATTATAAGTGACTGAGAGTAACCCTGGGCTGGCAGAGTCCGTCAGCTGCATACTGAGTGAGCCCGAGCTGGGTAAACAATCTCTTGGCAGGAGCTTCCCCAAAGGCTCCAGGAAGGAGCAGAGGCTGGGGCAGGGCACCTCCTGGGTACCATGAGCTTGCCTGCTGTGGTATCCAGGCTGTTCAATGGTATCCTGCTTCTCTCTACCACCCCAGGGTCACTCTGACGGCACTCAATAACACTAAAAAGGTTTGCAAAGCATTTTTACATCTATTATCTGGTGATCACGTAACACCCTGGGAGACAGGTGCTATATTATTAACCCCACTCTGCAGATGAGAAAACCGAGGCCCAGAAAGGTTAAGCGATATGCCTAGAGTCAGACAGCTAGTAAGTGACTGAGGCAGGATTCAAACCCAGGCCTCCCTGAGTCCACGTTCAGGGCTCTGTCCGCTGTACCCCACTTACAGATCATGGGTGCAGTTGGCAGGTTTGTCCATCCGATGGCCCTCTTTTAACAGCTTGAAGAGCTCCTCGACAGGAATCCCAGGGTACGGGGAACCTCCTAGAGTAAAGATCTCCCAAAGCAGGACACCAAAAGACCAGCTAGAAATAGGAAAAGACACACAAGCAAATGAATGAATGAATGAGTGAACAAATATGCAAGTGAATGAATGAATGAATGAATGAATGAAAAGTTATGGGGGGTGAGGGAGGGAGAAGGGCTGTGAAAACACTGGGAACGATTCCTTCCTCTCTCTCCTTGGCCCTGCTCATAGCTCCCCTCCTCTCTTTCTCCCCCAGTCCCGTCCTCCTGGCCCCCCTCCCGTGTCCGGCTTTGTTCCCAGGCAGCCGCGCATGGCTAACAGAGCCATCAATGGCGTGACTGGCTGCCCGGGGCCGCTCCTCGGACTTCCTCCGAGAGATCTCTCTGCTGACCCAACTCAATCGCGAGGATCCCACCCGGGCACAGTCTGAACCAAAATGAGCATTTCATCAGGGAGGTGACAGCCAGCTACTACCCCCAGTTCTTTGTCAACCTCCCTCCCTCCCAGGGCCACTCCCGCCCCACTTCCCCAGTTCCAGAGAACAGAACAAACCTAATTATCTATGCCCAGCTTCCCGCTCAGGGCGGGCAAGCCAAGAGCCACAGGTCTCTCGGTGCAAACTGACACCCAAGCTTGCCTACTGCAGCCCGGGCCTGCCCGCCATGCTTAGAGAAACCCCCCTGCACCTTCTCTTCAAGCCTTGAGAACACTGTCCAAAGTGGGGGGCGGCAGATATGGCCCAACAGCCCCCAGGACTGAATGCTTCAGGAGGTGTGTGAGATGAAGGCTTTTGGGAGGGAAAAGGAAGAAATATGATAACTGGCGAGAGGACCTGAATTTGAATTGTACCTCAGGCACTTCTTAGCTGTGTGGTTCTGGGCGAGTCACTTATCAATAAGCCTCAGTTTTCCCCGTCTGTAAAGGGGTTGTACAAGATGACCTGGAGGCTTAGACAGCCGGGTATAACATCGGCTGGATACATAACCTGGTCTCACTGAGCTTGTTGTCTAGATCCAAGGATGGGGAGACCCAGTTCCCCGAGTTCCTGGATAATAGTTATAAGAGAATTGAACATATTCCTGACTTAGGAGCCAAGGCCAGAAGGGCTTCGGCAGTGGGAGGGAGGCCACAACCCAAAGGGTTGGATTCCGTTTCCTTCAAAAAGCCTTTCTTGGTTGTGGAGGCAAAAGATCTGGGTTTCAATCCTGGGCTGGCCACCAACTTCCTGTCAAATCACTTATTTACTCTGGAGCTCCTGCTCTGTAGATCCACGTCCCTCTCCTACAAAATGGGGGTAATGATACCAAGAGCTTCTTTGTAAATGCAGAATGGGAGGTGTTATCGTAATACCAGGTAGCATTTATATAGCATTAAGGCCTGTGAAGTGTCCAGGTCTGGTACTCTAGCCATACTAATAACTAGCATTCACACATCACTTTAAAATCTTCAGAATGTATTACAAATAGTATCTCATTATCTTCACAACAACCCCAGAAGGTAGGTGCTGTTATTATCCCCATTTTACAGTTGGGGAAACTGAGGCAGACAGTGGTATTATAATAATGATGATAGTGATAGCCAACACATGTAATGCTTACTCTTGCCAGGCACTGTGCTAAGTGCTTCACAAATATTATCTCATTTCATCTTCACAACAACCCTGGGAGGTAGTTATTATCATTCTCATTTTATAGACGAGGAAACTGGGGCAAACATGATTTAAGTGACTTGGCCAGGGTCACACAACTACACAGCCAGTGTCTGAGGACACATTTGAACTCAGCTCTTCTTGACCCCAATACCAGCACTCTTATCTACAGCACCCCCTGGCTGCCTAGTTCACCATGATACCCCCTAGCTGCCTCATTCCTATGGATGTATGTGCTGGGTCATGGCAACTCAATGATTCTCTACTGAATAAGTGGATGGCTGCAATCTGTGTGGGGATGAGGGTGGGTGGGAGGGCAGAAAACTTAGCCAGTGAAATCAGAGACCCCCTAAGGATGGATATGTTAATGCCTATTTCCTCAAATTGCTGATGTGTATGTGTGGAGGACGAGCCTTAGACCCACCTCCAGCACCGGCCTTGCCGACTGGCAGCACAGCATCGAAGGTGTGTTTGGGACTGACTGACCCCCTCAAGCCTTCAGGGTCTGTTCCACAGTGAGTCCCTAAAGCTGTGTTCCTCCTCTAACATCCATCCCACATAATTTGGCCCTTTACCATCCCACGTTCCCTCCTAGCTGGGACGTTCCAGTGTTTCCCCAGCTCCGACATCCTCCACCCCCAGGTTCCAAGGTCTCTCTCTGCCAGTTCCAGAGATACCAGACTCGATGACTAGGCAATGTCTGACAAAGCCGCCGATGCCCGAGGCCACCCGAGCGCTGTAATTTTTGGAGGGGATTGTCTGGGAAATGCTTACACATCGCTCTGGTGAGTGTACACCCGGTCAAACAGGGCTTCCGGAGCCATCCATTTCACAGGCAGTCGCCCCTGGAATTAGGGAGACAAAAAGGAATGTCCTATCAGCACATTCAGGTCCAGAGGACCCCTCGCCCCAGAGGCCCATGGGCCCCAAAGAGAGGATTAGGACGCCCAGCCACGAGGCTCATGGGGCTCAGCTGCCCTTTCACCAAGGACCCGTCTACAGACTTGTTTTAGAAGGGGTGTCATGCAGCTGGGGTGTGGCTGTCACAAACATCTGTGGGGGTCCTGGGGGCTGAGCCCCGTGCTGTGTCCTTGACACAGTAGGTGTTCAGCTGAACTGAATGGGACAGATGGGAAGAAACTATGGGATGCTATGACCAGGAGAAGGAACTTGGGGTGCTTAGCCTGGAGATAAGAACTCTGGGGTTCATGGCAGCTATCAGGTCCCCAAACTGCCAGGAAGAAGGAGGAGGAGACCTGTTCTCTTTGGCTACAGAGGGTGGGCAAAGGGGGAAGAGGAGGGGGAGAAGCAGCTGAAGCCTTGATGGGAAGGAAAACTTTGCTCTCTTCCCCTGAAGATCAGGTTTGGGCTCCTCAGTTCTAGAGTATACAACTTTTTGAGGAACAAAAGGGAAAGATATCTTGCATTTGACCTGGGAATGACAGCATAAATCTCACCTCAGAGGGGTGAGACCTGAGCCTTTGTTTTGGGTTTTTAGGTCCAGAGCACCTCTGACCTTCTATGTTTTAAGGTCTCCTCCAGTTCTGACACTCCGTATTCTAAGGTCCTTTTCCCAGCTCTGATATTTCATGCTCTATGTTCCTCTCCAGCTCTGACATTCCATGTTATTTGTTCTAAGGTCCCTTCCACCTCTTATACTCCATATTCTAAGGTCCTTTTCCCAGTTCTGATATTTCATGCTCTAAGTTCCTCTCCAGCTCTAACATTCCATGTTCTTTATTCTGAGGTCCCCTCCAGTTCTGACATTGCGTGTTCTAAGCCCCCTCCCAACTGCGATATTCTAGAGTTCTAAGTTGTCTCTTTTCTCAGAGATCCTAATATTTTAGGATTCATTCTCCCTTGACAAACAAGGTTGGGGTCAAGAAGGAAGCCTGAGAAGAAAAGTGGGGTGTGCCCCCCAGATGGCGATAGATCTAAGTTAGCATTCTCAGGTCATCTACTCACATTGGTAGTTTTCTTGTAGTAGTCAATATTGTGCACGTCCCTGGCGAGGCCGAAGTCCGCGATCTTCATTACGCTGTCTTCTGTCACGAGCACGTTCCGAGCAGCCAGATCTCGGTGAATGCACTAAGTAGGGAGGGAGCGGACCCAAGAATAAGCAAATGAACTACATACCCAGGGGTGGCTGGGGGCAATTTCAGAGAGGAGAGTGGGCGTGAGAAGGGAGGTCCTAATGAAGTGAGACGTCGTCGGCCTCACTCGGTTGCCTAGTTTGTAAGCTAACCCCCGTGAGGCTGCTTTTGCCCATTTGGAGAATGGTCACAATTCCATCGCAATTCTGCCGGCTTCCCTTCCACCTCTGACAAGTCCTGAGGGTAAAGAAGCTAATAAAATCCCAAGGGCCCTGAGTGTGAGCCAAATAGGCTCCACCTGAATGGCTCAGGTGAGATGAACCAGGGATAGGTCCTCATACAGCAACTCCATTCCCTGGGATCATTTTCTTCCACTCACTGCAGGATTAGACCATGATACCCACCAACCATACTGCCCTGGGCCGCCATGTTTCACCTGCTCCATTAAAGAGGATGCAAAGGCCACATGGGTGAGGAGGGATAACCAAAAGATAATCTCTCATCTTCCCTGGACTAAAGAGTCAGGGTCTTGAATTTCAGTCTTATTTCGCTATGTGACCTTCAGCAAGTCCTGTCCCTGCTTTGCCTCAGTTTCTTCAACTGTAAAAAGAGGGCCTTGGATCAGATGACCATCAAGTTGCCTGTTGGTGCAGACAGTCTGTGTTGTTTGTTCGAAGGCCCCGTCCAGCTCTTCCAGCTTGGACATTCTATGTTCTAGGGTCCCTCTTGGCTTTGATACTCATTAATTCTATGATGCTATGGGATTAACTCATGCTCCTGTGTGCATAGAGGCCTGGGGAAGATACTGAGTTAATTAGAAAAAACTTCAAAAGGGCAATATAGCTCAGAGCAAACCAGGCCTGGGGGAGGGGGTCTGAGCCCTTTTATATTCCCCTAGAGACAGGTACAGGCTCAGACACTTAATAGCTGTTTGGCCCTGGGCAAGTCACTTAACCCTGTTTGCCTCAGGTTCCTGTGTCTGAGGCCGTATTTGAACTCAGGTGTTCCCTACTCCAGGCCCAGGGCACTATCCACCATGCCACCTAGCTGCTTGCATCACACAGCTAGTAAGGGTCAAGAGGTGGGATGTGAACCCAGGTCTTCCCAAGTGGAAAGCTGAACTTCTCTTTTGACTATGTCTGCCTCATTGCCTCCTACATCAAGTGGGGTTCTTTCTGGGGTCTCACAGTTTATTGAACCCTTTCCTGGTGCAGATGACTGTCTATTGTTAGTGGGGAGAGGAAAGGATGGGCATCTGGCCAGGTCACGTGGTTTACTCTACCTCTCTATTCTGCTCAGTTTTAAAATCTTTTTAGGGAAATGTGCATATACTGAAGCAAGAGTTCAGGCTGCCTTTCCATTCCAGGGCTATGGATTGGGTGGGTCAGGAGTTTTGGGACAACGGATTTGCCTGGGCTTCTCTATTTTTGAAGTGGGAAGCTCCAGAGCTTCAGGAAGGGTTGACTTGGATGATAAAGACCTGGATTCAGGCCTTGGCACTGAGACTTACTATCTCTGGTGTCTTGGCCAAGGGACCTCACTTCTCATCTGTAAAATGGGGATAATGGCACTTGTATGGATAGCTTGCCTCACTGGGGGGGTTGTGAAGAATGTGCTTCATGAATAAGAAGATAGTCGTCATCTGATCTGTCTTTGGGGTGCAGAGGGGACCCAGGGCTCTCAGAGGTGATGCTCAGAGTGCCAAGCTTGGAAAGGCTCTCAGCATAGGTCTGGGGATGAGCTACATGTCCGTCTAGCTGCTTCTGGAGAAGCGTGCCACCCAAAGGTTAGTTACATCTTTTTTTAATCGTGGGAAGCCAAAAACATGAAATGTTAGAATGTGAAGGGCCTTCATGTAGTCCAAACCTTATATTTTACTAATGCGGACACTGAGGAACAAAGAAAGGAAGGAACTTACCCAAGGTCACCGAGAAAAAAGTACAGAAAGATGGTTGTGAAACTAGATCTTTCTACTCCTGATAATCCCTACCCTGAAGGTCAATGTGGCACACCCAAGTAGACGCAGCATCAGGCTCTGGGTCAGAAGACCTGGGTCCAGGTCCTGCCTGTGACACATACTGACTGTGTGTCTCTGGGCAAGTCACAACCTCTCAGAGGCTTCAGGAAACTCTAAAACTATACTGTTTTTTAAAAAATTATTTTTATTCTAAACTTAACAAACAGTAAATAAAATGGGCATCTCCACACACAGAGCAGAACATAGAAAGAGGCTTGTAGATTGAAACTGCAAATCTCTTTTACATACCACTTGCTTTTATTTTTAAGCATATAAACAAGCTCATCTTGCAGCTGTCAAAACTCCCCTAAGACCGTAGGTCACAGACCAGTTGCTGATCTGCACTAATAAAGAGACTTTCCTCACCTGG
The DNA here is from genome assembly GCF_900497805.2 of Vombatus ursinus. Lineage (NCBI taxonomy): Eukaryota > Metazoa > Chordata > Mammalia > Diprotodontia > Vombatidae > Vombatus > Vombatus ursinus. The sequence continues at coordinate 7,452,882 of NW_020954596.1, read as the reverse complement.
GAGCTCCCTATCACCAGCCTTCCTTACCAGCCAACAAATTAAAAAAAACCCCAAAACACCTACTTAAACATGGAGGGGGTTGCAAAGGTGGAGAGAAGGCCCATATTAATAACCATACACTTTCACAAAAACAACAGCTTTTATTCTAAGGGTCTTTAAGGAAGGTTTACGAAGTTCTTTGTCTTAGAACAACTCTGTGAGGCAAGTCGTATATTATTACCCCCATTGTACAGGTAGAAAACTGAGGCTCAGGAAAACTACCAAGTGTCAAACCCATAACCTGAAGCTAGGTGTTTGAAATCTAAGGCCAACAGTCCTTTGCAGGTGGTGAAGGCTGCCCAAGGCTGGTGGGCTTTCTGATGGGGGTGTGTGTGTGTGGGGGGGTATAAGCCCCTGATTGGATGCCCTCATGGCCCCACCACCTGCTCACCTTCTGGGATGCCAGGTACTCCATGCCTCTGGCCACCTGGTAGGCACAGGACACCAGGTCCTTGAAGGTCAGCTGTTCTTCTGGAAGCTTGCAGGTATCGAAGGAGTAGTCCATCCCGGGGGGTCTTCGGGCCCGCAGGTACTCACGAAGGTTCCCCTTGGATGCATATTCCACCAGGACGTAAAGGGGGCCTGTGGGGCCAAGGGGAGAGCGGTGTTATCACACGCAGCCTACAGAGGTGCTGGCTTCACCAGGAGCAAGCCACACGGTGGTTCCCCAGCCTAGGACCCTGGGGCTGGCCCCAAGCTGGGAGTGAAATGCCCCTGGATTCAGAACACTGTGCTTGCATTTCCTAGATCTCATGTGTTCTCAGGACAGTGGAATCTCAGCGTGGGAAGGAGCCTCAGGAGGCAGCCAGGACAACCTCCCACCCCCTGCAACAGCTCCCTCTATCATATTCCTGATGGGGCCATCCAGTGCCTACTTAGACTAAGAACCCCCAGGCTAAGAACCCCTGGCTTAGATAGCTTTAAGAAGTAGAAAACACCAGTTGGGAATCAAAGGACCCGGATCTGCTTCTTATTAGCTGTGTGACCTTAGACAAGTCACTTCTTGCTGAATCTTAGGTTTCTAAATTATAAAATGAGCTTAAATTACAGTCCAGGTTAGGACCATGTTCTGGGGCCTGCTCTGTACCTGAAAGATATACAAGGGAGTCCATTCTGCTTCATTAGCCTTAGGACCTCTGAACAGAATGAGAAGAAACCTGGATCTGGAGTCTGGAGTTTGAACCCAGACTTAGGTGCTTGACTCCCTGGGCAACCTTGAATAAATCGTCTTTCTTTTCTGAACTTCCATTTCTCATCTGTCGGAAGACCCAAAATCCTTAACCCAGGGTCCATGAACTTGTTTTTATTTTTAATATTTTGACAACTATATTTCAATATCACTGGTTTCCTCTGTTCAGTCATGTCTGACTCTTCATGACCCCATTTGGGGTTTTCTTGGCAAAGACCCTGTACTGGTTTGCCATTTCCTTCTCCAGCTCATTTTACAGATGAGGAAACTGAGGCAGACAGGGTTAAGAGACTTGCCCAGGGTCACACAGCTAGGAAATGTCTAAGGCCAGATTTGAACTCAGGATAATGAGTCTTCCTGATTCCAAGCCCAGTGCTCTATCCACTGTGCCACCTAGTTGCCCCTCCTTTGTACTCCTACATAGTTTATTTTATACATTTAAAAACATGGTTCTGAGAAGGGGCCCATGACCCAAAAAAGGGTAAGAACCCTTGGTTTAGATGGTCTTGATGCTGTCTAAGGTACTTCCCACGTCTATGGTTCACAAGCAGCCTAACCCAGGATATGAATGTGCGGGGCTGTCCCAGGGATTGGTATGGTCACTGAGTCTGTACCAGTGCCTCAGTTTCTCTGTCTGTGCAGTAATCAGAACATTATCTGCCTGTGTGTGTTCTCCCTTTTGGACAATGAAGCACAGGGTGGGGGATTGGTGCCCGAGATCTCGGGAGGAGACTGGAAATGAGGGGCCTTTTCTGACGGGGATGCCTGGCTTCTGGAGGATGCAGGATGGGGGCAGGGTGAGGACCTTGGGCTGGCGTACCATCCTGTGTGCAGGCTCCCAACAAGTTAATGATGTTTTTGTGTTTTCCGATCATTTTCATCATTTCCATTTCAGAGACCAAGTCAGAGAGATCCTTGTCCGTGGCATCATCTAAGGAGGTAAAGAAGGAGGTCAGGCAGGCAGGCATCCTTTAGGGTAAAAACCAATTCCATCAAGAAAGATCATCGTATAGCAGTTCTAATATGGCCAGGCAGGGCTATGGTGGCAAATGTTTAACAATTGGCTCTCCAGGAGAAAAAATGTCCCCACAATACACTTTTAAGTTGAATCTGCATTATTTCTTTATCATGTTCTTAAGCCTAGCCAAATCACAGAACAGTAAATCGAGCTCTGATTTGTAGCATCTGCTGATTTCTGAGGTGTAAAGGCTCACACTGAAAATTCAACAATCGCAAATTCAAGTTGGCTCTGGCACAATCCTGCCATCATGTCTGAGTGGCAGGGCCCACCCCAGAGACCCCCTTCTCCTCATCACATTCATCTGATTCAAACCTAAGACTCAAATTCCAAACAATGACTACAATGGGACATAAGGCTGAGGAACCTTGAAGGTTTGGCTTAGGGGAGGCACTCCTTTTCACATCTCCCCCCACCCCCACACTCAGGATCATCCTGCATTAGCAACAGGGCTATAAATTTGGTGCCAATGGGGCAGCTTGGCAGGGCCACTGAGTAATCATTCATTCAGACACAGAGGAAAGAGTCCACACCTGCCTGGTCAGGTGTGTGAGGCCCAGATCCATACATCAGAGTAGCAGCCCAGGGGACACCAGCCATCAACCAAAGGACATTCAAAGAACAGATCTGGTGTTCAACTTGAGGCTTCACTCATAAAACAAACTGAACTGATTGAGGTCTTCGTTTCAACAAAACAACTTGGCACCTTGCCTGGGTCTCTCTCTTTCCCACAATGGCAGAGAAGCCAACTGATTGGGACCACGTCAGAATATCAAGATCTACCTTAGAATCACAGACTCCTAGAACGTCATGGAATCACAGCGGGAAGGGACCTGAGATGCCCCCTAGTCCAACCACACCTGAACAGGAAGCCCCTCAGTGCCCTCCCCAACAAGTGGTCATCTGGCCCCTGCACAGAGACCCTCAGTGAGGCCTACACCAGCATGGTGTCCAAAGGCACTCTTTGCTTTCAGGGTTTTTTGGCTGTTACAGAAAATGTTGCTATGAAACTTCTGGTACATGAGACTTTCTTTTCTGTCTTTGAGCTCTTCGGGTTATATGCCTCACAGGGGGAATGATATACCCCCAGATTTTCCAGATGAGCAAAACCCTTCATGGTAGGGCCATTCCACTTTTGAATAGCTCTAATATTTAGTTAGGTTTCTCTTCCATTGAGTCTTAACTTCTCTCTTTGCAATACCCATAGCTCTTAGTTCTGACCTCTGGGGTCAATAATAATAACTAATATTATTATTATTATTAACCCCAAAATTATAATAGTTGAGAGTGGTTTAAGGCTTATGAAGGGTTCAATATAAATCATATCATTTGACACTCACATCAACTTTGTGAGGGAGGTACTACAAGTATTTTACAGTTGAGGAAACTGAGGTTCAGAAGGTCTTAAATGACTTGCCCAGGTTCACTCAGCACCTGAAATGGGATATGACCCTAGGTTTACCTGACTCCAGGTAGTATAGCATTGTGCTACATTGTGTCTCCAAACAGTATACGCCCAATGTCTAGGTGACAGCGTTCCAAATGCTTGGTACTGTGACATCTTTGCCCCAAAGATAAGGCTGGTACATGAGTGTAATGGATGGAGACTTGTCAGGAAAGGACAAAATGGAGACTATTAGATTGGAGGCTCCTTGAGGGCAGGGACTGTCTTTTGCCTCCTTTTGTATCCCCAGTGCTTAGCACAGTGTCTGGTATATAGTAGATACTTAAATGTTTACCAATTGCCCAGAACCAGGTCTTCCTGTCTTTAAGTCCAGAAATCTTTCCAGTCCACTGCAGGGAGTTAACTAGAGGCAGAGAATCTATTAAGACATCCTTCTGAACAGCAGTTAGCACTGGGGACTTCTGTCGTGGCCATTTGGTGCCATTCATCTCTGACACTCTTTAACCATGGAAATTCTGAGGCTGGAAGGGGCTTTTGAGGTCTCCTGGGCAGGGTTCCAACAATGCATCTTCTGGGGAGCCTACCCAGAATGCTGTGGCCCAGTGATCTCACCCTCCCCGGAGCACAGCAGCATTTGCTGTCTGCCTCACTCCTTGGGCAACTCATCCCTGGGGCCTTGTGACATGGCTGCCATGTTGTTTAAGAGTGGTATTGAAGTTCTGTGTGTGTGTGTGTGTGTGTGTGTGTGTGTGTGTGTGTGTGCATGTGTGTGTGTGAAAGAGAGAGAGAGAGAGAGAGTGTGTGTGTCCTGACTCTCCCCCTTCCTCCAGTGAGCTCCCTGAGGGCAGTATCTAAGTCCACTCCTCATTCTTCTCCTAGAGGCCAGGGTCTTCTTCTCTTTCTCCTGAAGGAAGTTGAACAACCAGGGCAACAAGTCCTTTAGTGCATTTTTTGGCCCTTTTTAAGTAACTTCCAGGAAAGGAGATGGCAGCGAGGTGGTGCAGTGGATACAGCACTGGGCCTGGAGTCAGGAAGACTCGTTACCATGAGTTCAAATCTGGCCTCAAACATTTCATAGCTTTGTGACTTTGGGCAAGTCATTAACCCCATTTGCCTCAGTTTCCTCATCTGTAAAATGAGCTGGAGAAGAAAATGGCAAACCACTTTAGTATCTTTGCCAACAAAACCCTAAAATGGGGTCACGAAGAGTCAGACACCACTGAAATGACTCAACAACAGGAAAGGAGATGCAGAAGGCGGCAATATCTTCTGTGTGGCATGCCTTGCCCCTCTCCTCCATCCCCCCTTCCCTTGCCAGGCACATTTGCTCATTTGACATTACCTTTCAACATCTTCACCGCTACAGTGACGGGCTTGTTGGGCTTGTCCTTATCGATGCCGATGGCTTCTGCCATGACCACCTGGCCAAAACAGCCTTCACCAAGAGGTTTTCCCAGGGTAAGACTAGAAGGAGAGAAAGACCAGTGAAGACACACTTTCCCATGCTTGCTCCTTCCTACCCCCTGGAATAAACCCGATTGTATTCTTGGAGGGCAAATCACTCAATCCCTCTGAGCCTCAGTTTCCTCGCCTATAAAATAGGGATAATAACTTTGACACTACCTTCTTCACAGAGTTGCTGTAAGCAAAGGTGGTCTGTGTCCAGTGTCACTGACATGAGTTCCTACTGCTGTCCTCACCCTTCAAGGCTCAGCTCCACCCTGCCTCTTCCATGAAGCTTTCCTTATCCTGATCTCTCCTGATTCTGAATACTTTGGCATCTCCATCGCACAAGTTAACACCAAATCAACTGGCTCTGCTCCATATTCTCCCTCCTTAATCAGACGATGAGCCCCCTGAGGGCTCAGAACTATGTCTTCTGTTGTTTCTCCTAGCACAGGTCTGGGTATCTAGTTCACACTCAGTGACCAAAGGAATGTTAAAACTTGTACATCAGAGGGCATCTAGTCCAGCCCCCTGAGGCGTGTTTTTTAATACAGATAACAAAGCCCAGAGGGGAAAGGACTCACTCAGAGTCATACAGGGACTTAGTGACAAGGCCCAGATTGGAACACGGCTCCTTACTCCCATTGCCATGACTAGGGAGAGGGGTTGAAGGATCAGCGGAACTGCAGGGCAGGATGAAGAAAAGAGTGAGAGGAGGGAGGTGGAGGTCTGAGGCCGAGGAACAGGTGGGAAAGGGGGGGATCCGAGGCCGAGGGGCAGGTGGGCACTGAAGCACTGACCGAGATCTGCACAGCTCCCACTTGGGGTCGGCAGGGAGCTCCAGCTCAGACACGTTGGCCAGCATGGGCCCCTCGCTGGAGGAGAGGCGGGCGATTCTCACCAGGGGGGTGTTGGAATTCATGGACGAGTTCGACTCCAGGGACACCTGCTTGAAGGGAGCAAATAGAATGTTATTGCCACGTGTTTTCCAAGCCACTTTCCATGTGGCCAGATGATCTTTCCAAGGAAGGCCAGGAAAACGGAAAAGCAACAGCTTCTATCACGCAGCTCCCTTGTAATGGGGACTCCCTACTACCAGCTGAGAAAATTCTCTCCTGGCATTCAAGGCTCTCCATGATCTGACGTGATTATGTCCAATCGTTCCCTCCCATGCAGTCTATGCTCTAACCAAACTGGGTGCCTCTTAAGTCTTGTTCTCAGGCCCCTTCCTCATCCCATCCAAATATCTCTTGGGGTTTCCAGCCTCTGTAACTTGCTCATGCTTTTCCCTACACCACCTTCCCCCTAAAAGTCTCCCTATTCTTAGGGCCTACCTCAAGGGCCATCCCCTCCTCGTCCTCATTCATCTTCCCCAGGGCGGGTAATGATAACCCAGGTGATACCAAGGGAAGGGGGAGGACCTGGGCTCCCATTCCAGCCCTTCTACCAGTGTGACCTCAGGCAAGGCCTCAGTTTCCTCATTTTTAAAATGAGTGGGTTGAATGATCCCTGAGGTCCCTTGCCGCTCTAAACTGATTCACAAAATGCAGGCATCACCCCCATTTTATAGATGAGCAAACAAGACACAGAGAGGTTAAGAAGCTTGGCCAGCATCACACAGCTAGCAAATATCAGTGCTGGTATTCAAAGTCAGGTCTCCTAACACCAAGACCACTTTTCTTCCTACTTCACCCTAGCCCCTAATGACCTTTCCTCTCTTGGGGAGTCCCGCTATCCTGCCTCCCAAACCCCTGAATGGCAGCCGAGTTTCTCTGAGACAACGTCCTGGCCCCCTTTCTGTGGGTGGTCAGACCCCCCAAAAGTGCAAAGACAGAAGGAACTCCACTGGACACCCTGTCCCCTTCCCCCACTTGCATTAAGCATGGAGGCTTGAACCCAAGCCCCAGAGCAAATGCATTGACTAGGTATCACAGTTTCGAGTCTGTGTGCCCTGGACACCAGAGGCCCTTCAGTCCATTGAGAAAGATGCTCAGGGTCATTCCTGGTTTGTGGTTTGGATGAGAGGAAGTCCCAGAATGTTGGGTTTCGGTTCCTTCCTAGGCCTGAGGCTGAATGGGACCTTAGAAGGCACTGGTGGGAGAGTCCAGGAATTCGAAGCCCCTTCTCTAGATTTTCCTAAAAACACTGTGTGGCCTTAACCAAGCCGAGTTCTTCCCAAGACCACAGAGACGCCTGGAGAGCTATCGAGTTCACCTGAAAGCCTCCATACCCAGCAGGAACTCATACAACTATGGCCCTTCATGCCAGTGTGTGTGTGGGGGGTGTGTGCAGTGTGTGGAGGGAGGTGCCCAGTGCACTTATTTGTATCTTTGCCCTCTTGGAGTCTGACCACCCACAGAAAAGGGGCCAGGAGGTTCGGTCTCAGATAAACCTGGCTGCCTTTCAGGGGTTTCTGGGCAGGATAGCAGGGCTCCTAAGGGGCAGGGCCCGGCTTTTCTCAGGAAGTCAGTAGGGATGGGAAATTCTGTGCTCAGCAGACCAGAGACGAGCTCAAAGCGAGCATTTATCACAAGAGTTCAACAGGAACTCTCTGAGCAAACACTGCCAGACAACTTGCCTAGCAGATGGAGAAAATGGGTTGGACGCTTTGTAAGCCCCGTGACTCCTCAAATGACCTAATGCTGCCAGGTGTTCATGGAGAATGGTCTTATTACATAGACTCAAACATTCCTGGCATCACCTTGTTGTATTCAACTTTGTGTTAGATGCTTGTTTGTGGAAACAGGGCCATCGATTTAGAACTGGGATGGATCACAGAGGACATTTTACACAACTGAGGCCCGAGGAAGTCTAAAACTCTTCCAAGGTCACAGAAGCATCCAGGGTTGGATTTGAACACTCATCCTCTGACTTAAAAGTTAGTAGTTGCTCCATCACACCATGATGCCTCCTCTGTAGAATCTTCCCCTTTCAAGTATACGCTCCCTGAAGGTAGGGGTCATGTCCCTTTTCGGCTTCACGGTCTCAGCACCGAACACAGGCCTTTGTACACAGGAAATGTTTCATATAAATGTGCGTAGAACTAGAGTGAATAGATGAGGCCTGGCAAGGCTAGGGCTTGATAAATCCTTGGTGCCAGGTTACTGTGGACTCTAGAACTACTGACAGGCTGGTCAGGCCACATTTGGAGTACCAAGCTTTGTTTGGGGAACTTTGTTTTAGAAAAGGTATCGACAAGTTGGACACCCTTGCCCCCTCCCCTCTAAGAGGAGGGCATCCAGGCTGGTGAAGAGACTGGAAATGAGGCAAGCCCTTCCAGGATCAAGTGAAGAATGTTTAGCTTGGAGAAGAATTGGGCATGTGAGGCAAGACAGCCATCTTCAAAGACTTGAAAGGTGGTCATGGGGAAGGGGATGTGTTCTGCTTGGCCCCAGAGAGCAGGACTAGAAGTTACCAGGAGGATAGATTTTGGATCCGTGTAGGGTAAGCAGGTGGGACGATTCAGTAGCACCAAGGTCTCTTTCCTCTGACCTGGTGAAGTCGGGAGCTCTCAAACCATCTTCCTCCAGATGGCACAAAGATGTCAGATTTCAACATACCATGGGCACATGCTCTTACTGCAATTTTAAATATTAAGTCATTTTCTAATAATAGCTTCCATTCCCATGGTACCTATAAGGTTTTCCAAAACTTTTGTCCCAAGGTGCTTTTGAGGTAGAGAGTGTGTTGTTATGCCTGTTTTACAGATGAGGAACCTGAGTGAAATGACTTGCCCATAGTCACATAATTAATTAGCAAGAGTCAGAATTTGAACTCGGATCTCTTGATTAAGTCCAGTACTCTTCTATTCCACTACATTCCCTGCATATGGACTAAATCTTATTTATCCCACTCACCGGAGGTGCCTGAGGCTTTTCTTAAAAGTTTTTCTATTAAAAGCTAAAAAGAAATACATCTGGTACCCAATTCCAAAGCAAATTTGTTGAAGGCTCTGCCCCCAAGCCTTCTCCTGCCAAGGCTGGAGAGGTGAGAAGAGGGAGGGGGAGGATTGTAGGGGGAGGGGCTCGGAATCTTGTATCTACTTTCTGTTACCTGTCGCTTGAGTGGGAACTTGGACACCTTCTGGACAGTGGGGGTGTTGATAGCCTTCTTGGAGGGCATCTTTAGCCGACAAATGGCGACGGCGACTGCCACCGCCACAATGAAGAGACAAAACCCAAGCCCATAACTGAGGAGGCCGGCAAAGACGCTGCCCGAGTCATCCACTTCCACCATTTCTTCAGCTGGGGAGTGATGGGAGAGCTGGTTAGGGGCAGAAGAAGCACGAGGAAGGCCAGGGAGAGGTCAGAAGGGAGAGAGGGAAGGGAGGAGGTGAGGGAGGGGCAGTGGGCGAGGGAGCTCAGATGCCTACTGAGTAAGAGTCTATTCTAAGATCCGGGAGCTCAGGACAAAAAGGATGCTCTGGCTGTGGCACCTGAGTGTGTGTGCGTGTGCCTGTGCGTCACAATCATGACTTAGAGCTTTAAGGAGCCTTAGAGGGCATCAATTCCAACCTTCTCACTTTTTGGATGAAAAAGCAGAAGCCCAGGGAGTGCCGAGGGAAACTAGCCCAAGGTCTCAAAGGCTTCAGGGGCTGAACTAGAATTCAAACCCAGATAACCTCTAATGTGTAGGGTTCATGTCTTTCCCAATTCCCTTTAACCTCCCCCAATGTATTCTGTCTTTAGCTTATCTGTACACAGTTGTTTGCATATTGTTTCCCTCTATTAGACTGTAAGCTCTCTGAGGGCAGGGACTGTTTTTGCCTTTCTTTGTATCCCCAGCCCTTGGCACAATGCCTGGCTTGTACCAGACACTCAGTAAACGCTCCATGACTTGTTTCTATTTATATGCGTGTTTGTCTTTTACGGATCTCAGAGGCTATCCCAACGCCCTCATTTTACAGATGAGGACAGTTGAATAATGTGCCCAGAATGACATAGGTTGTTAAGCAGCAGAAACAATTCAAATTCAAATCCTCTGCCCACAAATTCGGTGCTACTGGACACAGCACAGCACAGAGGAAGGAGTGTTGAGTTTGGCATCAGACCTGGATTCAAACCTCTGAGCGGCTCCTTGATACCTGGAAGATCTAAGGTCAGTCAATTTCCCTCTCTATGCCTCAGTTTCCTTATCTGTAAATGAGGGGGCTGGACGACATGCCCTCTGAGATCTCTTCCAGGGCTGAGGTCTTATGATTCCTGTGTGGCCTCTTAGGTGTTTGTGTGAGTTTGCACGTTGGTTTGTCCCTGTGTCTGTGTGTGGATGCATCATAAAAATCTGAGGCTGGTGGAAGAGACCCTCAAGGAGTGTGTTGGGTGGGCCAAGACAATGTTCTCTGCATGCTCTTTTATACAATGATAGCTGGGTTTGCCTCTAAAAGTCAGAAGGAAACTTGCGTGTGTGTGTGTGTGTGTGTGTGTGTGTGTGTGTGTGTGTGTGTGTG
>NW_020954596.1:7439024-7442329 GCF_900497805.2 Vombatus ursinus | reverse complement strand
TGTGTGTGTGTGTGTGTGTGTGTGTGTGTGTGTGTGTGTGTGTGTGTTTTGTTTTAAATCCCTAAATAAAAATAACTAAATGAGAAAAAGGTTTGGGCAAAGCTTCCAGGGCCTGCTTTCTCAGACATTCCTCGGGAATTCTTCTTTCCCTGCTTTGGAAAGGGCACTGGTTCTAACCAGACAACCGCTTTATCAGGGGATTGGATTTGCCAAAGCAAAGCATTTCCAAATGCTGCATTAGGAACTAGGATCTGAAGTGGCCCTGACCAAGATGGTAGAGGTTTGGGAGATGGCATGGGGAGGATGGAGAACAGGGAGCAGGGGGGAAGGGACAGGGAGTCAAAGAGCTCAGAACCCCAGGAGGGCCCTAGGCACACAGAGCCAAGGGCCCCCACCTATGGAACTTCCCCTGATTTGTGAACGGAGGCCAATTATGGCCAGCAGAGCATCCATAGCTTCCCATGTTGTGAGAGCTTAGTTATGCCAAAGGAGCCAGTGGGGACAGCCCCCCTAGAGCTTTCCACAGCTGCTGAGTGGCTGAGATTAATTGTGGGGACAGACGGGCAAGCATGTCAGGGCAAAGGGCCTCAGACACAGGCTAGGCCACTGTTGGCCGTGTTTCCAGGTGACCAATATACCGTACAGGTGATTGTCTTCTACATACGTGGGCAAACACGACTGAGCAAGAGGGCCCTTCTGTGAAAGCTGTCTACAGATCTGTCTCTTTCTCCTCAGAATCCTCAACAGGATCCCAGAGCAGAAGGGAATTTTAGGAAATCACCATTTTGCAAATGAGGCAATTGAGACATAGAAAGTGACTTCTCCCAAACCCCACAGCAAGTCAGCAGCCATGTTGGGACCAGAACTCAGGCAGCCTCATTTTATACCAGAGTCCATACTCTTGGGAGTCACTGTATGGTCAGGGTGGGAATTTGAAGGCCCGGATGGCTATACTATTAAGATATTCTGCCTTCTGAGGAGAAACACTGAGGGCGATGCCATTGATAAGGGAAGGAAGGGGAGAATTCTATTCTGGGATGGCCAGTCCAGATGGGATTGGCAGTTTAGGATCCCAATTTCCATTTCCAATTGAATCTGGTACCCCATGTACCTCACAGAACATGGCCAACCTTGAGAAGGTCTTGTTTCCAGCCCTCCTACAGGCGGCACTTTGGCATTTCTAAGAATCCCCCACTGCAACGTTCCCAACAGGAAAGAGAGGGTCCAGGCCCAGATAGAAAGCAGGGGGAGGGGAGTACCTGGGAGAACCATCAGCCAAGCAGAGTGGTGCGAGAACCCAATAGAATTCCCAGCAAGACAAGTATACTCCCCCGCATCCTCAAAGGTGACATTGCGCAAATAGAGAATTTCTAGTTCCTTATCCGTTGTGTTAACTCCTGCCGTCTAGAAAGACAAAAAAGACACACCGAGATAGGAAGGGTAGCAAGAGACGGAGTAGAGGGAGCTGCTCAGGTCCCCAGCACGCAACGCAGAAGATCACCAGCTTTCGCAGGCAAATTGTCCGACACAGATTGAGAACCAAATCAAACCAAACCGAAAAGTAATTCACACGGCCCCATCTTCCCTTTCATTCCAGACCCCACTGGCAACCTGTAGTTGAAAGCAAGGGGTTCCCTTCACCAGGCATTTACTCTGTCCCACTAAAGCGGCAGCATGCAAGCAAAATCATCTCAATGGAAAAGTCGCCCCACAATGTGACTGGGGTGGGGTGTTAGTACAGTGGGCTCAGGGATGAGCTAGGAGCTCAAAGATGAGTGTGAACTGGTGAAGAAAAGAATGGAAAGGCTCATCTGTCTCAGTACAAGATGGTGGGCCTCTGAGCCTCATCTAGAAGGGGCCTCATCTAGTCTAACCCCCTCATTTTAAATGAGGAAACTGAGAGGGTGGAATCTGTACAGCTAGCAAGTGACAAGAGTCAAGATTTGACTCTCCAAATCCTGTGCTCCTTTCATCATGCTAGGCAACCTCTCAGAGGTGGGGATTAAGGAGGGCCTACTTTGGAGATTACAGGCTAACACGGCCAAAGAACTTGTAACATACACAAAGAACAGTGTAACATACACTGTTTGTAGCTTGAGGATCAGGCAAGGTGGGGAAGGGGATTGGACAGAGGCTAGAGGTGGGTAGAAGGAAGTGGATTAGAATGAAGTGAGTGCACGTATTAACAATGCTGCTGGACCATGTCTTTTGGCAGGCTGGACCCTGACTCTGACCAGTGATTATGTTCTTCTAAGAATATAATCAATACGGGTAGGTGACCCTGCTCATAAGTGGGCTGCTAGCTGGCATTCAGCCCAATGCCCCTCATTTTACAGAGTGGCAAAACCCAAGAAGGGCAGTGATTTGACCAGTCACTCAGCAAATGAATGGCAGAACCAAAACTCAAACCCAGGTCATTTAAGACCCTACCTAACACCTAGGACCCCTTTAACTTTACCGTATTTTGATGGGAATGGTCACAAGCATGCATTCCTAAGTCTAGCACTCATCATGGAAAGGGGGTAAATTTCTAGAAAGAGAGCGTATTGAGAAGACGGGGTGTTTCTGTGTTTAAAAAGTTCAGTCACTTTATTGTGGGAATTTTTCCATTGCATTTGATGATTGACATTTTAATCCAAAAGTATATACATATATTATATACATGTATATATATACATTGACACATACTATATGTATAAATATACATATACACACACATATACATAGCAAAGAATTAAGATCAAGCCATTCAGCACCAGATGATAGAGTGTGTAACCAAATGATTTTTTTTTTAAACAACTTGATCAGTTTCTTTAAAATGTTAAAAGCTCATTCCTGCGTGTCGCTAAGGCTTTGGGACAGAGTCAGTCTACAGTTACCTGGTCTGGATTTGCGAATGTGGAGCCAAAATGGCTTTTCGGCTATGCCTACGAAATTGTTGGCTCTACAAAGGTATTCTCCTTCATCCTGTTCTGTCACATTGAACAGATTCAGGCTAGCGTCTGCTTCAATGGTACTGCTGACCCATGACTGCAGGAACAGACAGAAACCTGTACTTCAGTACACCACAAACACCAGCCGCCGCTGGGCGCCCCGCATCATTTCTTCCCAAGTCTTTGGCTCTTTTCCCTGGCCTCGGTAGCACTGTTCACATCCCTCTCCTCCCTCTCCCCTTGCCCTCGCCCAACGGTGGCATCTGACATCTTCTTTTCCGGTACTCCTGAGCCTAAGAACTGTGGGAGGAAAATGATGTTATCAACACACACACACACACACACACACACACACACACACACACACACACA
>NW_020954596.1:7390975-7439014 GCF_900497805.2 Vombatus ursinus | reverse complement strand
CACACACACACACACACACACACACACACACACACACACACACACACCTTGGCACTAAGAGACTGACACAAATGTCAGAACTGGAAGGGACCCCTTGAGAATCATATCGTTTATTCCATCGGACCCCTTGTTCTACAGATGGAGAAACTGAGGCCAAGACTTGTGTCGAAAGCCACATTCTATAAAGTATAGAATGACATGCAGTGTCGAAAGGGAAGTCTGTACCAACAGATGAGAGAAACTCTTGTTTCCTGATGGCCCTGGGAAGACATGTGCTATGCTCCATCACAGAGGGGCTTAGCAGGGATAGGCGTCTGTGACCTGACTTGGCAAATATGGTTTCAATTATCAGAGCTCCAAAATAGAGTTTGGAAGACAAAATACAAACTGCAGCAGCCGCCAGAGCCCAGCTGCTGGCTTGGCTTTTTTGAGCGGTTACATTTTCCACTAGGTAGAGGACATTTCTTTTTTAAAAAGGTCTGCGTGAGGAAAGCAGAAGATCACACAGACAGATGGGCACCCAGAGCTTCCAGGTTACATACCTCCCCCTCTGCCCCTTTCCCCCCTTTTCTTTTTTTTTTCTTTTCTTTTTTTTTTTAGGCAATTGGGGTTAAGTGACTTGCCCAGGGTCACACAGCTAGTAAGTGTGAAGTGTTTGGTCTGAGGCCGGATTTGAACTCAGATCCTCTTGACTTCAGGGCCAGTGCTCTATCCACTGCACCACCTATCTGCCCCCATCCACTGTGCCACCTAGCTGCCCCCCTCCCTTTTCTTCCCTTTGGAAGGTTCCCTTTGGAACCTTCCAAGCAGGTTCCAAATCACTAGATGAACAGTTCTCTTTGGGGCTTTGGTGTCTAAACCTTATTGGGTCTTTCTGGGAGACTTCTGTGCTGCTGTATGGGAAGGGGAGATGAGAGCCAAGGCAAATCATCTCCCCAAATTCTGAGGAGGAGCCAGAAGCACAGCCATAGGAGGGCGGACCTCTGTGCAGCTGACTCCTTGTGTAAACTGAGGATTATAAAAGCAGTCAGTACCGACCTCCTCCTCCTCCTCTGAACATATCTGACCTCTGCTATCAAGGAGCTGAAGAAAAGATCTGTATCATCATGACACCCTCTTGGAGTCTAACTTGTGGCAAAGCTTATTTGAGTCACATTCTATGGAGTTTGAAATTCGTCCCCTCCCCACCTGGAAACCAGAAGACAATCAGGTTGGATGTCATGGGAGAAGAAAGCATGCTGGTGGAAATGGACAGTGGCGAAGTCTCCCAAGGGCATGGCTGGCTTGCCCCAGACATCCCCACTAAGTGTCCTTTTCCTAATCCAACAGTCCTGTCTGACTAATAGGAATGAGGCAGACTTAGACTCAGCCTGGCGTGTAAGGCCCTCCACAAAGGCTTCATTATTCCTCTTGAGGCTCCTACTACTGGAAGAGATACAGAGGTCATCCTCAAACTGAGGCACGGAAGAGAACGTAGACTCCCTGGCATAGGGGGCATCGGGGGCAGGCTCTGAATCATGTGTGGGCTATTGAGAGGCGTTGATAGTTGAGGGCAGGCAAGGGGGAATGAGGGAGCACCATTCTAGATTTAAGGGACCTATTGTGAACAAAGGCAGAGTTAGGATAACGCAGGCCATGTCTGAGGGACAGAGGAGGGCAGTAACTCGAGAAACTGTGGAAGGCCTTGAATGATGGACAGAGGAGCTCGTACTTTATGCTATAGGCAAGTGGGAGCCACCAAAAATTCCTGAGCAATGGGGGAAATGAGGTCAGAACCATATTTTACGGTCCTTATATCAATAACCTGTATAGATTATTGGATGGTTATTGTTCCTGGATGTGAAGGGAAAACAATACTGAAACAAGACCTGTACGGAGACTGGCCCAAGCCAGAGGTGATGAAGGCCTGACCACAGGTAGAGGTAACAGATGCAAGAGAAGGAACCGATGGGATTCAGTGGCTGTCTACTAATCCAGGGTGAGCAGGACATGAAGCTTCACAAATGAGGATGATCAGGCCCCGTGGAGGAAGGAAGGGATTTGTGCTACTTATGGGAGAGAAGGTATTAGGTATCTGAATCCAGGCCTCCTAGCTCCCTGTCACAGAGGTGCCATTATCATCCCCATTATACAGATGAGGAAATTGGAGGCAAAAAGAAATTAAGTGACTTGTCCAGGATGACAGAGCTAGTAAGTGCCTGAGGCTGGATCTGAACTCCGGTCTTCCTGACTCCAGGCCCCTCATTCTGTCCCTGGCTCTAGCTAGCTGGTTTTGAGGAATGAATGAGATTATATTTGTAAAGCACTTAGCACAGTGCCTGGCACACAGTAGGTACAAAGTGTTGAAGATGGAGACAAATAAGTGAGAAAGAGGGAGAAAAAAATACTATTTCTTCTCTGGCCCCGCCTTTGTCCAGGACCTGGCTACGAACCTTGAGGACAGTGACGTATGGTGTTCCATCGGGGCCATATTTGCTGCCGTTCACCTCCACGTGCTTCAGCCACTGAATGTGGGGCTGCGCATCGCTGTACACCTTACAGTGGAATTCCACGTTGCTCCCCACGACCACAGTCTGATTGGCCGGGAGGCCGGCCTGCAGAATGGGCCGGTGTGGGGATCTCTCTGAAAAAAGACCAGAGAGGACCCAGCTCTAGACTTGCGGTTGGTAGGGGCGCTCACTCCCAGAGCCCTTCTCCACTAACCTCGGGGATGCCTCTCCCACCCCTGCCCACCACTCCTCCAAATACATACCCTGAACACAAATACAACCGTCAAATCCATATGCCCACTCAGCTGGCCAAGAAACTGAGGCTTGGAAGACTCTAGGAGGTACAATCAGGGAATGTCAGAGTGGGGGGTAAGACTCACCCAGGACATCCAGCGTGTATGTTTGCTGTATGCTGCCATACTTGTTCTCCACCACGCAGGTGTAGTTCCCTCGGTCGGAGGGCACCACGCTCTCCATGACCAGACTCCACTGCTGGTGTCTCAGCTATGAGAGGGGCCAATGGGAAACAGTGAGGTCATGGGCAGATCTCTCCGAGGGATGGACCACGGAACATCAGAGTTGGGAGGGACCTCAGAAAGGAGACTCTCCGATCTGGGGGGCTCTTGGAGGCCATCTGGTCCAACCCGCTCATTTTATAGAGGATGTCCAGAGACAGGAAGTGATTGGCCCAAGTCAAATAGTGAGACTAGAACCCAGGACAGCCCAGCCCTGATCTGCCTTTGATGAAAGAAAATGGCACTTTGGGGACTTTCCAAATTATACCCATCCTTCAAGGCCAACCTTGGACAGGGGGGACTCTTCCATGAAGCCTTCCCTGATCTTCCCTGCTAGGAATGATTTCTACCTTCTTCCCAGGGGTGCTTTGCTTGTTTTAAACATCAGATTTGGAGCACAAGGACCTGACTTTGAATTCCAGCTCTGCCATATACTATTTTTTTTTCTTTTTAAACCCTAGGGAGCTCCCAGAAAGGAATTCCCTCTACCAGAGCAGGTCTGGCACATCTTCTCCACAACTTACAGTCTGAGAGAATTGCTCAGGTCGTTGACAGGTTAAATGACCTTCCCATGGTCACACAGTCACCAGTATCAGAGATAGGACTCGCACCCAGATCTGTAGACCCCAAGGTCAGCTCTTTATCCACTATACCAGGCTGCCTTTCCTACTGGTTCAGCCTTAAGTTTTTGGTTTTGTTTCTTCTTCTATAAAATGACAAGCTTGGCCTCAATGACCTCAGAGGTCCCTTTGATGATGTTAATTATCCTACTTTGTATTGCAGGTATGGACCCTTTCTAGGCTCTTAGGGGCAAGGACTCTCTTATTTATCCCATCTTCCCCAAACACAGCAGATGCTGGGGATAATGAAGGGTTGCAGAGGGTACCAAACCCCAGAAAAAGTGTCTTACCTTAATTCCCCCAATCCGATGTTCTCCTTTGAACTCTCTGCCATTCTTCAGCCAGTAGATGGAGGGAGTGGGGTTGCCTGCAGCTGGACATCGGAAGCGGACTGTGTTTGCAGCTGGGACAGCGAGGAGTTTCTTATCCATTCGCTCAGGACGGGTCCAGTACGGGGCACCTGGAAATGAGAAAAAAAAAAAGATGGAAAAGATCAGAAGGTGGTGTTCTCTCCTCCTTCCATCACACCAAGACAAGCAGCTGAACCTCGTGACCTGAAGGAGTGAAGATGGAAAGGGGAAGGGCTAGAGACTTCATGGAGGGCAGAAAAACACATTGATCAAGGGACTGAGCTGCAAGAAAGCACAGAGCTCCAATCTAGTCTGACCCCTTTATTTTATAGAGCAGGGGACTGAGGCCCAGGCAGTGGAAGATGCTTGACCAAAGTCATCATCCAGGGAAGAAGGAGATAGCCAAACCAGGATTTGAACCCTGGTCCTTTGACGCCAAGCCCAGTGGTCTTCTGATCCACCAAGCAATAGGGAGGGCAGAAGTCTTATTAGGCAGGGCTCCCACCCTTGGGAACCCCAGAAGTTGGCTGGGGGGTCTGCTACTCACTGACTGCGTAGCTTGGGACAAGTTACCTTCCTCTCTAAATTATAATT
Source organism: Vombatus ursinus (assembly GCF_900497805.2). Classification (NCBI taxonomy): domain Eukaryota; kingdom Metazoa; phylum Chordata; class Mammalia; order Diprotodontia; family Vombatidae; genus Vombatus; species Vombatus ursinus. Next base: position 7,434,446 of record NW_020954596.1, on the reverse strand, counting down.
TTCTTATGTGAGGAACGAGAGGAGTCAGATTCAATGATCTCTGAGGCCCTTTCAAGACTGGATATTTTTTGAGTCTGTGCTCTAGCATGCTTCGATGTATAGCCTTAGCAGAAGGCTTTGTACAACTGGTGAGACGATCAGGCACGAAATGCAGAAAGAACATGGAATTGGAGCCAGAGCACCTGGGTTGGCTGGGCAAGTCATGTTTGCTCTAGGCCTCAGTTTCCTCATGTGTAAAATGAGGGCTTTTTTTTTTTAATTGAAAAAATAACTCTAACTCGACAAACACCAAATAAAATGTCCATATACTTTGTAGAACAAACTAAGTCTGTACATGAAACCACAAATCTCTATTAGATAGAACGTGCATTTCCTTTGAAGTGTATATTAAATTCAACATGTAATTTTCAAAGCAAACCCGCTTGTCTGATTTCTTCGGCTTTTCTTCTTGTTCTACTCTCATTTATAAAATGAGGGCTAAGACTGGATGAAGGGCAGCTAGGTGGTACCATAGTGCATGGAGCTCTGGGCTTGGGATCAGGAAGACTCATCTTCATGAGTTCAAATCCGGCCTCAGCCACTTACTAGCTGTGTGACCCTGGGCAAGTCACTTAACCCTGCGTGCCTCAGTTCCTCATCTGTAAAATGAGCTGGAGAAGGAAATGGTAAACCATTCCAGTATCTCAGCCAAGAAAGCCCCAAAGGAGGTCACAAAGAGCTGGATACAACTGAAACGACCAAACAGAAAGACTAGATGACCTTTCTGTTGCCTTTCAGCTCTAAAATCTAACATCCCATGACCTTATGACTAGAACTGAATAGAAGATGAGGAGGGAGTATGTTATAGTAGAAAGAATGCTGAATTTTGAGTTTGTGGGCCTGGGTTCAAATCCTGGAAATGCCACTTGGTACCTATGTGACCTTGAGCAAATTACTTGACTTCTCTGGGCCTCAGTTTCCTCATTTGTAAAATGAGGTTGGACTAGATGATCTCTAAAGTCCCTTCCAACTCTACATCTATGACCCTTGTAATAGTTCTTTCCCACAGGGCTTTCAGGTTTACAAAGACCGTTAGCCCTTTCCTCGAGGACTAAATACTTATAAGATGAGGAGTGTTATCCCATCACACAGATGAGGAAACTGGAGGCTCACAGGTTAAGTAATGTGCTCAAGGTTACATAGTAAGTGCCAGAGGCAGAGCCTGAACTCTGGGCCTTTGACTCCAAAGCTGTGGCTTTTCCCAATGCACCACATGCTCTCTGGCCTCTCAGTTCTGGTCTGTTCCTCCAGGACACATGGCAACCTCCTCTGGTTCCCCTTGGCTGCTGAGGCCTGCTGAGGCAGGCACCTGGATGCGGGGACTGAGAACAGAACAGAAGCCAGCTCCCCTGGGAGTCAGAGGCACCGTGCCCAGGGAGCATCGCAGAGAGCCTCTGCGCCACTCCCTGCAGGGGTGCGGCTTTCCCCAAGCTGCTGGGGGAGGCCACCTCCCTCTCATTACAAATCCTAACAGCCAAGGGAGCCCTAATGATTTTATGGGTTTGCACACTTTTTAATATCTTCTCACAGTGCTGCTGGGTGTGCCTGGCCAACAGAATCTGTCCTACTGAGGCCTCCCCCCACCTTGCCCCACCCTGATGGGCAGGAGTATCCTGGCTCAGGCAGAGCACATCTTGTCAGAGAGTGGAGCCCAAGGGGGCGCATACCCCATTCCCTGTGCGGAAGGAGTCCCTGGTGTTAGTGCTCTGGGGCCCTTCAAAGAGAGGCTGACTGAGGAATTCCTACATCAGAAGAGAACCTTGCTGAGCTGGCTTCCAGCTTCCTCCCAGACTCAACTCAAGCACCCCCTCTATACAACTGCCCTCAGCTGCTTCGTGCCCCCTGACTACCTTGTATTTATTATATATGCATACATATACACACAATATATACATGTATGTGCAAACATCTACATACACATGTATGTGCAAACACGCAATAGATATATACAAGCAAAGTGCCTAAACACATGTAATATACAAATGCACACTGCACATGCATGCATACATACACAAACACAATGCACATATATGTACACACATCTAATCATACACATGTGCATATGCATAGCAATACACAATGAATATATGAACAATGCACCTAAATACACATATACACAATGCACCCAGTATACATGTGCACATGAATATGCACATATGTGCAAAAATATGTGCGTGTACGTGTGCACATAACACACTGTGTATATGTTCACACATACACGCACACAAATACACATGGATGAATACTATACTATAAACACACACATGTACACACATGTACACAAATATATGCAAACATGTGTGCTGTCTCCCCCATTTAGAATGAAAACTTGGTTGAGGGCAGGAGAATTTTTGCTTCTATCTTTGTATCTCTAGTGCCAGGCACACAGCAAGTTCTTAATAAATACTTAGTGATTGACTTAACTATTATCACTAAGTTTCGTGGCTATGGGCAAGTCGTGGAACGTCTGAACCTCCATTTCCCCACCTGTAAAAGAAGGGTTTTAGACTAGCTGACTTTAGCATTCTACTCCTGAACCCATGATTCCCCAGGCTAAGTGTCATAAACACGCCTCAGTTTCCCCAAACCAAAGGTGATGATTCTGCTATTCCAGCCTAGCTAGCAACTACTCCCCTGCCCTCTAATCCCCGCCCAGTCTTAGACGTGAGCAGGAGTGCTGATCTAAGCCTTTTTACAGCCTGGTTTTTCTCCTTGCATTTGGAGGCAATATTGTCTTGTTTAGCACTATTTTGGGGTTAGGCAATATTCACAGACAGGCAGAGCTGGCAGAGGCACGGGCCAGAGGAGATTTGTTCTATCTTTAAAGACCTGGAGATTCGCCTCTATTTGACCTCAGACCATCATCCTACTGCCAGGGACTGGGCCTGGTCATCTCACCAGCAGGACTGCCCACTAAGGATGTTACTGATGGAAGAAGCAAAAAGCTTTTAGGTACAAATGTACTCCTAAGAGCTCTCCTCTTAACAAATAGCAACAGACTGGAAACAGATCCAGGTGGATAACATTTGGGGAGCAGATGAACACACTGTGGTTCCCCAATAGAATGGAGTGCTATTGTGTCATAAAAATGAGAGAGATGATGAAAAAAAGACACGGGGGGGCGGGGAGGATACAAACGAAGGGGTGCAGAGCGAAGAAAAGAGAAGTGAAACGTACACATGGCCTCCAACCATGTAAACAGCAACAGAATCCAGAATACACAAAGGAACAAGAATTCAGCAGGGGATACACAAGCCAACAGGAAGCTCATTAGTATTTTATTAAAGTTAATAGACATATTTTTAAAAAACTCCAAATGGAATTTGTTTTCACATATAATTCCTTAAAATCTTCTAATTTTTGTCTCTGTATCCCGTATCTGAATCGCTAAATTATTATGCTTAGAATAATTTAAAAAGCAAAAATAAATGTAGAAACCCCAACAAAATATTCCACTGAGCTCGCCCGTCTCTAATTCCCTCTGCAAACACTTCGAGGTTAATCTTTCTAAAATGCTGTTCTGAGGCCCCTGATCAGAGGCCTCTGTACAAGATAAACTGCAGTGCACACTGAGCCCCTCTCCCTTCTTAGTTCCCTTAGCCCTTACTGTGTGCACCCCACAAGTGAGCACCTAATTTTATTGTGTTCAGTGTTCTCAGTTGTGCATTCCCAGTTTTGCCTCTACCCATCAGACTGAAAGCCCCCTAAAGACTGTGTTTAGGCCTTTTGAGAATCTCTCAGCACAGAGAAGCAAGTTTGGGATAGATTCCCAGAACTCTAAAAATTCACCTTTTCAAACAGGCAGCGGCTAGGTGGCCCAGTGGATAGTGCTGGGCCTGGAATCAGGAAGTTTATTGTTGTGCAGTTGTGTCCAACTCTTCATGACCCTATCCGGGATTTTCTTTTTTTTTTTTTTTTAATTTTTTAGGCAATTGGGGTTAGATGACTTGCCCAGGGTCACACAACTAATAAGTGTCTAAGGCTAGATTTGAACTCAAGTCCTCCCGACTCCAAGGCCTAAGCTCTATCCACTGAGCCAACTAGCTGCCCCTCTGGGATTTTCTTGGTGAAGATACTGAAGTGGTTTGCTAGTTCCTTCTCCAGTTCATTTTACAGATAAGGAAACTGAGGCAAACGGGGTGACTTGCCCAGGATCACGCAACTACTTAGTATCTGGCTGGATTTGAACTCAGGCCTTCCTGACTCCAAGCCCAGTGCTCTATCCACTATATTACTGAATCAGAAAGACGGTCATTCAAATCTGATCTCAGACGTGTTGTGACCGTTGGAATGTTTAACCTGTATTTGCCTCAGTTTCCTCAACTATAAAATGAGGGTCATAGTAGCATCTACCTCTCAGAGTTGTTATGAAGATCAAATGAGATGATATTTGTAAAGTGCTCAGTATACAGTTGGTGCTATACTAATGCTTAGTCCTTTCCCCTTTCAAATAGGTGCCTTCTCTGGGGCTTCCTTTAGCTTATGTGTGACTCTTCGGGAAGGGCAGAACGTGAGGGGAGTCATATCCAAAAAGAACTCCCAAATCCTATTTGTACCAAGATGCTTGACCCTATGACCCTAACTCGGACTGCCAGGAGGGAGGCTATGCCGAAGGGCTGGCTGTACAGGGAGACCGAAGCACATGCTGTGTGAATGCGGGTTGGTGAAACAGTGCTCTTTTTTGAGAATACCGACTCCAGAGTGGATTCCAAGGACCTGGGTCCAGTTCTCACCTCTGGGTGATCCTGGCCAAACCCCTACCTGCTCTGGGTGTCCATTTCCTCTCTGTAACATGAGGATGCCTTAGATGGCTTCCAAGCCCCCCTGAGTCTCTGGGTCAATGATCCCAGCAAGAGAATGACAAGGGAAGAGATTTGATGAGGGGGAGGGAGAGAGAGAGAGAGAGAGAGAGAGAGAGGAACTGTCCTCCTGAAGCAAAACAAAACTCCCCTGTCATTGGCACGGGGATCCATTGAAAAATCAGGCCTGGGCTGGAAGTCAGAGGATTCAGAGAGTAAGTCCATCCCCCCATTTTACAAAGAGGGAGACTGAAGCTCTAAGAGACTAAAGAATCTGCCCAAAGTCATATAAGTTGTCACTCGGACTCCAAATCTATGCGCTTCTCATGATGTCACACCTCCCACTTGAGTTCAAAACCCAGCTCTGCCACCTTAAAGCAGCTTGCTCCTTGGCTCCTCGATCTACCCTTCTGTGAAATGGAAATAATGATGCGTGCCCTGTGGTGGTGAGGATCAAATAGAGAGTGAATAGCTGTCAGAGTGCTTTGAATAAGTTCAAAAAGACCACAGTCATAAAATCTCTTCATTATCTAGGGCTCCACTCTCTCCTCCTGCTCCCTCTCTGAACCTTCCTCAATTATTCCCTTAACGAGGCTCCCTCTCCTCTCATCTCCTTAGTAATTACGGCAGAGGCAAGAAATGCTTTCTTGGTGTCTGAGAACAGGTTTAAAGTGTGGGAGCCCCTTCAAGGGCCACAGGGAGGATGGGGTGGGAGGGCAGGGCCCCTTAATCCAGGTTCCTCAGATCCTTTCCCTATCTGGGTCCTGGTTCCCTGGCATCTTGTGTAAGGGCTTGAGTTGAGTTACTGCCCAACCCCTGGAGCTGATGAGGCCCAAGTTCTGATCCCACCCCCAACTCCAGCCCCAACAGCTGAACTGGTTTTTCTCCTTCCTTTGGGCTCAGGCTGGAGCCTTGGTCTTCAAGCTGCTACTTGTGCTACTGAGAGAGAGAAGAGGCAGGTGGAAAACTTGGGAGTGGGGTAGGGGACACGAGACCCATCTCACAAAGGCATCTGGGCCTATTGAGTCTCCTCCGGCTAGGGGAGCCATCTGAACCCCCAGCATTGGGGGCCCAGAGATATGACTCCACAGCTTCCTCTGACTCCAGGCTCTGTATGTGTCCCCCTGCTCAGCTCAGGTCCCCTGTGAGATCCAGGGTTAGAAGATCTGGAAGGGAAGGAGGGTAAGGAAAAGAGGAAGGAGGAAGGGAAAAAGGGAGGAAGAAGGGAAGAGAAAAGGGAGAGGAAGAAGAGAGAGGAAGAAAGAAGAAGGGAAGAGAAAAGGGAAAGGAAAGGGAGGGGGAATCACAGATTCAGAGCTGTAAGGGGCCTTAGCAGTCATCTAGTCAGACTCTCTCATTTTACAGATGGGGAAACAGAGGCCCAGAGAAGGAAAGCATGCCTAGGGTCACACAGGATTCCGAGGTCAGTGCTCTTTTCTTTGTCCTACTGAAAAGGAGGAAGGAGGGAAGGAAAGAAGGAAGGAAGGAGGGAAGGAAGGGAGGGAAGGAGGAAGGAAGAAAGGAATGAAGGAATGAAGGAAAGAAGGAAAAGAGGGAGGAAGGAAGGGAGGAAGGAAAGAAGGAGGGAGGGAGGGAGGAAAAAAGGAAGGAAGAAGGCAGGGAGGGAGGAAGAAATGAAAGTAGAAAAAAGGAAGGAAGGGAAGAAAAAAGAGGAGGAAGAAAGGAAGGAGGAAGAAGAAGGAACAGAAGAGAAGAATGAAAGGGAAGAAGGCAAAGAGAAGGGGAAGAGACAGAGGAGGGGACTGACGCTTTCCCTGGCAACTCAGGCTCCTCCCTTGGTTAAAGGTGAGCTCTGCCACTACAAACAGGTAATGGGAAAAGCAAGCAAAGACGTGGGAGGAGGGAAGGGAAGCCAAGTGGGCTAACTGGTTTCTTCCCTGGGACCTGAGACAGCTGTCTGCCTCCTTAACCCCAATTCCTCTCGGCCCTTGGCCTTCTGGGCTCAGTTGGCCCCGATGGCTTTCTCCTACCCCACCTACGGAAAAGGCTGCTGCTGTTGCTTTCCCCTACCCCCACCCCGTACTCCTGGGGTCTGTCCCTGCAACTTGCCAGCCTGCCCCTTTAAGAACCAAGTTCAGCAGCAGCATACCCTTAGGGAAAAGCTCTCTTTTTAGGATTGGCCTTTCCTGAACTAGGCAGAGTGCCACTGTGGCCACTAACTAGCTGTGTGATCTTGGGTAACTCACTTCCCCTCCCTGGCAAGCTTAAAACAACAACCCAGATTGGGGTCACTTCCCAATGTCTGCCCACTCACCCGTTCCACAGAATTCTTCCTTGTAACAAAGTACGGCTGAACGAAACCAATCAATCACCCGTTAGGTCTGACCATGTGTGCCCTCCCCAATCTGCATGTAGGGTCCACCACTCTTGGCCAAGAGGAGGCCACTGGGCTGACAGACCAGAGTTCTGATGTCTCTGCATGTTCTCTGAGCCTATTTCCCCCTCTGGCAGTTATTCCTGCCCTGCTGCACACACAGGGCTGTGTTGAGGATCAAATGAAATAACATAGGACTTGAAAATGCTTTGTAGCTGGAAAGCCCTTTAGAAGTGAGCAGTTAGTAGCTGCATTATCAGGAGACTTTTCAGATCATGGGATCTAGACTTTGGGACAGTTAGGGCACTGAGTCCAATCTCATTTGACAGGTGAAGAAACTGAGGAAATCTAGCATCCAAGGCCCAGGTCTGAGCAGAGCCAAGGATCAAGCACACAGAGAGAGGCTCAGAAATATTAAATATTTAGTTCTCTTTTGGAGGGCCTCAGTTTCCCTTGCTGTAAAATGAAAAGATTGGACTAAATTGGCGGTTGTTTTTATTCCTTTGGTTTTTTCAAGGCAATTGAGGTTAAGTGACTTGCCCAGGGTCACACAGCTGGTAAGTGTCAAGTATCCGATCTGAGACTGGATTTGAACTCAGGTCCTCCTGACTCCAGGGCCGGTGTTCTATCCACTGTGCCACCTAGCTGCCTGGTGGTTTGGTTTTTGATAGCATACGCCATCATTAAAAAAAAATTATTGGGCACCTACTGTGTGCCAAATATTCTTGTCCTTCCAGAGAACATTAACAACTCAGGTGAAGGTGTCATAGTGTAGTGAAGAGAACCTAGGATTTGGTATCAGAAGACATGGGTCAAATTCTTGCCCTACTACTCATCCCCTCCTCTGTAAAGTGGGCTGGTGGTAAATCAGATGACCACTAAGGTGCACCCCCCCCCAAGCTCTACATTCTGTGGTCCCAGAACTGTCACCATTGTGATATAGCTACAAACAAAAGGAAAATTAACTGGGCTAATTATAAGACTCCTATTCTCCAGCTCCTGAAACTCTACTCCAGAGAAAATCAGGGCCTGGCTATTAGTGTCTCTCTGGAGTCACAAATCTTAGCCCCATGGAGGAAAGAACAATACCAGGGCAGGTGAAGGTGGGGCTGGGGAAAGAGACCAGCTGCCCTCTGGCAGGTACTGGGAAGGCCTGGTGCCCAATGTGGTTCCCGTGCCAAAGATCACTAGGATACCCGGGCCCTGAGTTCACCTGCCTGGGTAGCACTGGCTGCCAGCAAATCCCCGTATGTCTCCACACACTTTCCTTGGCTGCCTCTATCAGGGTGGGGGGCAGGGCCACGGCTGGCAGCTCGATCCTTCCAAGGTGTTTCAATCAGTTTAAAATAGAGTCACGTTTGAAGAGTTTAAATCAATGGCAATAACCAACCGTGACCCAAGGGGCCTAATAATGAAACCTGCTAGCCACCTCCTGGCCCAAAGAGATGGGCTCAGGCTACAGAATGTGAGATACGGAAATGACACACATATATATTTAAGCATACCAGCATGGAAATTTATTTTGCTAGCCTATGCATATTTGTTATAAGGGTTTTGTACTTTTTTTTCCCCCACCGGGGTGGGAGGGAGAGAAAATAAATGCTTGTTAATTGCAAAGAATTTAAAAACACACACTCTTGAGAACAAGGTGAGATGTCAAGACAAGATGCTAACTAGACTCATGCCTCTACCTCCACCAGCATCACACTTAAAACCAGAAGGGACCTTAGAGAGTGACTTCTACCCTCTTGTTTTATAGATAAGGAAACTGAGGCCCAGAGGGGTGAAGTGACCTAAGCTCACATAGCTAGTAAGTATGTGAAGCAGGATTTGAACTCTGGTCTTCCTGACTCTGACTCTTGCACTCTTTCCATGACTCTACCTAATAGCACTTTTTGTTATTTTTTTCAGTCATTTCAGTCATGTCTGACGCTCCGTGAACCCATTTGGATTTTTCTTGGCAGAGATACTGGAGTGGTTTGTCATTACGTTCTCCAGCTCATTTTACAGATGAGGGAACTGAGGTAAACAGGTTTAAGTGACTTATCCAGGGTCACACAGCTATTAAGTGTCTGAGACCAGATTTGAACTCAAGTCTTCCTGATTCCAGGGCTGGCTCTCTATCCACTGTGTTCATTTCTATTTGTAATAACAGCAATAACAGCTATGCCCATTTGAACAGAGCTTTTAAAGTTTGTTTACAGAGCACTTTCCTCACAACCACCGTGAGAAATAGGTAGGACAAATATCCCCACTTTTCAGATGAGGAAACTGAGGCTCACAAGTAATTTAGTAACAAAGTTCCCCAGCTCCTCAGGATCATAGATGGGGACTTCAACCCAGGCCTCCTGACTTCAAATTCAGTTCTCTCATAAACATGATTATCTGTCCATAGTGGGCACAGGGGTCAGAAGCCCCAAGGCCCTTGGGACTGCCGATTTCTAAGCATCTTGGCCTGAAGTCTCTCCTACTCCGGGGGCCTGAACTCTCCTGGCCAAAGGCATCCCACACAGCCAGAACCACCTGTCCCAGGGCAGCCAGAGGCGACTTCCATCCAAGGCCACCTTCCCAGGGCCTTGCTGGAAACAGAGGCGGAGGAAATTCAGCTGGAGTGGGGTGGCCCTGGGGGCTGGCCAACATTTTGAGGGGTGGTAGGGAATGGGGCAAAGGGCCAACTGCTAGGGCTCTGAGCACCTGGTCTGCCCTCCCCTCCTAGGACCCCCAGACAGACCCTGTCTCCACTCTATGAGTCTTTTGTGTGTCTTCTTTTTCTTCTCCATCATGGTACTGCCTTTGGCTTCCGCTGTAGATTTCTAATTTGTTCCTGGTTTTGTCCAAGGGCCCATTTCCCTCCGATTGCCGCTTTGTGTGTTGAGCCGTTACTGGGCATGTGGGGGTGGGGGAGGGACAGGGGATGGATGGACAGAGAACATAAACTCTGCCACCCACCTCGGGCAGCCGGCCTCCCCCAGATCCCCCCTTCCTTTCCTCCCTCCCAGGGTTCTAAGGATGGAGCCCACTGGGAGGTCAGACACACAACATATCTGCCCTGGGCTCTCTCTGACACCAGAGATACTCAGAAGCCAGAAGGACTCCTTGCCAGGCAGTGTGCGGCCAGAAGATTCTGAGGTCACTGGGTCATTCAGTCTGACACCCTCATTTTTAGAGAAGATGAGCTGAGGGCCCAAGAGGTCAAGTGATTTGCTCAGGGTCACACAAGTAATATGGCTAAGCTAGGACCCAAACAACAATTCTCTAATTCCAAATACAGTCTCCCCCTTTCCATTGGTGACCAGCGTTCAAATCTGGATTCTGTTGAACTCCATTTCCTATATGCAAAATGGAGAGGCTGGGATAGACACTCTCTCAGGTTCATCCCAGCTTAAGACCTCAGGATCTAATCAGCTGTCCTACCACTACCTTCATCACAGGAGGCCTTTAAATGGAGATGACCATTACTCAGGTCCATGTTAGAGCTGATGCCTTCAGAGGGTCTGAAGTTCTAACTGATTCTAAAACAGTATTTTCTTCCTGTCTTACAAAAGTAGTTTAAACACAATCTATTCCATTGTCACACATCTCCCCCTACCCCCAAAATATCATCAACCCTATCTGACCTTGGGCAAAAGCCCCTTTCTTTCCCTGAGCCTCAGTTTCCTCCTCTGTAAGATGGGTGGGGGTTGGATTAGAAGATGGCTAATGTCCATTTCAGCTCCAAATCTCCTGAAATTCCTATGAAAATCAGGCATGCTGTTGACAGGGGCAGAGGTGGGTTTTTTTTTTTGTTTGTTTGTTTAAAGAAAAGGAGGCAATTCATTTTCACCCTTTAAAAAATGCACAAACCAGCATTGGCTAGGGACCATAAATCACTGACAAGGAAATAAGCTTGTTGGTGAAAAACAGGTGTGCACGTATTTATGTGTATGTGGAGTAGTAATGGGGGAGGTGGGAAGAGGGGAAGCATAGGGGCGTGAAAGAGCAGAAAGGGAAAAAAATTTGTCAGTGCTATAGGGTGAACGGGTCTTGGGACCATGTACACCCCTCAACAAAAGCAGACTGACCAGTACCAGCTCTTTCCAGGGTCCTTCACTTGACATGTACTCCCTCCCCATCCACTGATCATTTACTTACTGGGGGAAAGGCTGTGACCACCCATCTTTACTTAAATGACCAATTAAAACTGGGCACTGCACTTGGAATAATTAACAGGCTGAACATTCGTTGAATAATTAGGACAGGCCTCGTCATTCTGCCCGAGCCGGAATCCAGTCTAATTGTATAATGGGCCTAATGGAGGCCTGGACCGAAAGGGCGATGTAATTGGCCGTAACATCGCTTCTTTAAAGGTGCTGCAGACCCTGAATAAACAGATACAATTTGGGGAGAGAGATGATTTTGCTTCTTTCCTGTGGTGGGAGAAGACAGCTGGACAGCCACTGAGATCTGAGGCTGGCTGCTGAAAGTAACTTGGCTCTGGTAATCCCAGGGCAGGCAAGAAGGGAAGGGCCCAGCTCTTCCTCCCGATTAGGAGAAAGGCTCACCCCCACCTGCTTTCCAGTCACCTTGTTCACACTTGTTTTTAACGCACTTCGCTTGTGATGTTGTATATTACAGTCATCTGGGATGGTGTCTGCTAGTGCTCTTTCCTCCCAAATCACGTTTAACTAAGTTACATTTATTTGTATTTCTTTTAAAAAAATTTTTTCTGCTATATCCTTGTCTCCCCCATTACAATGTAGGCTCATTGAAAGTAGGGGTTATTTAATTCATCTTTGTAGCCCCAGCACCTGGGACAGTGCCCTGCATACAGTAGGCACTTACTAAATGCTGGCTGATTCCACTACTGGACTGTGAGTTCCCAACAGGCAGGGCTTGATCTATTCTTTCCTTTGCTGTTGTTTCAGTAGTTTTTCAATCGTGTCCAACTCTTTATGACCCCATTTGGAGTTTCCTTGGCAAAGATACTGGAGTGGTTTGCCATTTTCTTCTCCAGCTCATTTTACAGATGAGGAAACTGAGGCAAACAGGTTTCAGTGACTTGCCCAGGGTCACAGAGCTAATAAGTATCTGAAGTCAGATTTGAACTCACGAAGATGCAGCCTACCTGACTCCAGGCCTGGAGCTCTATCCACTGGGCCACCTACCTGCCCTTCTTTCCTTCCACTCCCCCAAAACTAAACCTAATAGAGGGTGGGGCAGAAATCCATATTATGGGAGTTAGAGAAGAGAACTTCATAAAGTCTGTCAAAGGGGTAAGGGGGTGTCAATCATTCCTTTCTACCCGTCTGCTGTAAAGCCTTACTCACCATGGAGAGGCAGGTGAGGAAGGTCGGGCTCCGCTGGTTGCTCTGGCACAGCTAGGGGTAAATTGTATATGAAGAGATAATCAGTGCATACAGAGCTCTGCATTTTAGCCCCCAAAATGTTTTCATATCCATTCTCAGAAACATGTGCAAACAGCCATGTACAAACAAGAGGGACGCGGCATCAATGGGAGACAATCCACAGGGAGGGGACTAGAAGAAACTGTGTAGAAGGCAGGGTTTTAGCTGGGACTTGAAGGAAGGGATAGGGGCCTGTGGAATGTCTGGTGCGAGGAACAGCAAGGAGGGGGGTGGTGTCATTGAGTACATGGATGCGAGCAGAGTGTGAGAAGACTGGGAAGGGGTGTGTGTGTGTGTGTGTGTGTGTGTGTGCGCGCGCGTGCGTGTGTGTGTGCGTGCTCTGAAGGGCTTTGAATGCCAAACAGAGGATTTTTTATTTGATTCTGGAGGTAAGAAGGAGCCACTGGAATGTACTGGAATGTCACACCTGCTGAGTGGCGGATGGACCGGAGTGGAGAGAGACTTGTGGCGGACAGACCTGCCAGCAGGCTATTGCAACCGTCCAGGCGTGAGGTGGTTAGGAAAGTGAGCCTAAGAAAATCTAGTCTTTTGTCCAACAGCTGAAGCTATTGAGGAGGCAGAGCTCCTCAATCCATCCCAAGTCTGTCAAGCGCTAGTCTAAACGCTCTTCTTTTGTTTGGGGGGTGGAGGTGGAATGGAGTGGCTGGGAGTTCCCTGAATATCTGTGCCCTCTTGAAAAACATCAGATACTAGGCATTACAACTGGAGAGAACCTTAGAGATGACTGAGTCTAGCCTTCCCTACACTTTTTTTTTTTTGTGTGTGGAGAGGGAAACTGAGGGCCAGAGAGGGTAAAGGGTAGGTCCAAAATCGCATAGGGAATAAGTGGTAGGAATTGGAAGGGAGTGTGACTTCACAGAGTTGGAACGCTGTAGGCCTCGTGTTCCACTAGTCTCTTCCCTACCCCAAGCCATGTGGCTGAAGACCTCAAGAGACGGGGAACTCATTACCTCTCCCAAGGCAGCCCACTCAACCTCTGGACAGCTTGATGGTTAGTTAGGAAGCCTTCCCTTATACACTGCGCCAAAATCTACCTCTCTGACCCCAAATCTGGGGTTCTTTCCACTGCACTGTGTCTCCAAAATAAATGCCTCGGGTGACATTCAGTTCAAAACAATCCAGTTAAAGTTTCTACCAAAGATGGGAATTTCCCTTTCACCTCTGGTCTCAACAGCCTATGGGGCCTTCAGGCCTCAAATGTGTAGTGGGCAAGAGCCAAGGAATGAAGGTGCCTGCAGCTGCTGCCCCAGGCGCAGGAGCACCCTTGTATCTGGGACTCAACAGTCTACACCTACCTTCCTACCTACTGCCTGGCTTCAGGCCTCTCCTGCCCACTGCAGCCCTCAGACTGGATCTGGCATCTCAGCCAAAGTGGAGAATGGGGCTTTTTATATCTTCACATGTGTGGCTTGCATGACCCTCCCTTCCCCAGCATACTTTCTCTCTCTCTCTCCTCCCTTTCCTCCAAGAAGAACAGAGAAAGCTTCTCTAACCTGGGCTAAAAATACACGTGGCATCTCAAAAAAAAAAATATCCATACGGGGGCAAAAGAAACACACACACACACACACTCTCTCTCTCTCTCTCTCTCTCTCTCTCTCTCTCTCTCTCTCTGTCTCTCTCTCTCTCTCACACACACACACACACACACACTCACACACTCCCTCCCTCCTCTCGGGCACAAAAAGTCCTTCATTTGGGGATCCTGGTTGCTAAGATCTGCTGATGTTTGCTGCTATTTTGTGCAGGGAAGAAGGGAGAACTGTGCCTAAATGAGGAGGTTTGTCCCTCCCATACCCCACCCCCCCATATTCATGAATAAGCTTCGGCAGCCCACAACGGCTGCTGATGGGGCCACTTGGCACCTGAGCCTGTAATTACCGCCCCTCCCCTTACGAGGCTCCAGGGGAACAGACCCAGGACAGTGAGGACCTGTCTCAGAGAGGCTGGATGCTGAGCGCTGAAACGTATTTCCAGCCAGCCTGAAGAGAAGCCAACATACATACAGCTGACCTGGAACTCAAATACAGGGTATTTGTTGACCAAGACACACACACACACACTCTCTCTCTCTCTCTCTCTCTCTCTCTCTCTCTCTCTCTCTCTCTCTTTCTCTCTATCTCTCCAAGGTACATGTTAAAAAAAAGACAAACCACCCAAGCCAAGATCATTGCAGACAATCTGATGAGAGCCCAGCCCAATCCCAAAGCATTAGCGCAGGAGGACACAGTGCCCCTGAACTCAGGGAGCCCACAGGGGAAGGTTAAAAAAAAAAAAGCCTTTCAACAAGGGAGGGGCCTCTCCAAGGGCCCCCATTCTCCCTGTGCTGTGGCCTAGGGCCCCTCATTTTCCATGCCACAACTGTCTTTGGGCGGCTGCTTGGTTCTGTTTCTAAGTTCTACTTGAACAAACGCTGATTAGCTGCCTAATGCTAGGGAGATATTGAGTTTAGAGGAGACACAGCCCCTGCCCTCCACAGTCTAGTCTGACCATTAACAACACCTAGCACATGTTCAGAGCGCTTTAAGGTTTACATACAGAATATTATCCTCAAATCTGGTGAAGGAGAAGGACAATTGTGTTTACCCTCATGTTATAAATGGGAGGGCCGAAGCTCAGAGAAGCTTTGTCTACATTTGTCTGATTTGTCTGTAATCACAAAGCAAGTAAATATTTGAGCTGGGTTACAAACCAGTCTTATATGACCAGTGCTCTTCCCAGTATGCTCTGATAACTGCCTTGGAAAGGGGAAACAAGTCACTCTGTGAGGTCCAAAGGAAGTTATTACCAGTGGGGATGGGGGAAGAGAATCATGGTAGGCTTCCTGGAAGAGGTGGTATAGTGGACTGGGCCCTGGAATCTGAAAAAGGAAGATCTGGTTTCAAGTTCCACGGAAAACAGCAATATTGTTCGATGCAGAACTGTGAATGCCTGGGCTCTTCTCAGCAACACAGTGACCCAAGACGATCCCAAAGCACTCATGATGAAGCATACTTTACACCTCCAGAGAAAGAACTGATATTTCTTACTTCCTTCTTTTCATTTTTTTTCTTTCATTTGAGTCTTGTTGTACAAAATGACTAACACGGAAATGTTCTACGTGATTGCACATGTATAACCTATATCTGATTGCTCACTGTCTCAGGGAGGGGGCAGGGAGGGATAGAATTTGGAACTCAAAACTTTGAATAAAAATGTTAAAAATTTAAAAAACAAGCAAATTCTACCAGAGGCGTTTATTGGCTGTGTGACCCTGATCGAATCATTTGACTGGTCTGTGCTTCTCCCGTGTATTTCTATGAACAAAGGCTGGAAGGCTAGAGGCTGGAGGGTGGAGCAGATAGACCCGTCCAGCTTGGGTGGGCTGAACAGAGAGAGAGAGAGAGAGAGAGAGAGAGAGAGAGAGAGAGAGAGAGGGAGAGGAGATAAGTGTGAGACCGCAGTGTGCCATCCACCACCATTTTTCAGTCTCCCTCCTTCTAGACTCCAGTTTTTCCAGGACAGGGCTAGGTAACCTCTGTATCCTTGTTTCAGGGATATTGAAAGGTACCATGGCATTCTGGGTACTGGATTTTGAGTCAGGAAAACCTGGGTTCAAATCCTGCTTTAGGCACTCTACTAGCTGTGTGGACCTGGGCAAATCTCTTAATGTCTCTCAGCCTCAGTTTCCTCCTCTGTAAAAATGGGCATAATAAAAGCACCTACTCCCTGCCAGAGTTGTGGTGCTGATATTTATAAAGCTCTCAGCAAACACTACAGAAACATCTGCTATTGTTATTTATCCTCAATATAATTCACATTTCTACAGTGTTTTAGGGTTTACAAAGCACTTTTTTTACCCAAAACCTTGTGAAGTAGTGAAATTATTAGCACTCTTATTTTAAAGATGAACAAAATTGAGGCCCAGAGAGGGCAAAGTCCTGACTCACCCAAAATGGGGGAAAGTTCAGAAGGCACATTCTCACTCCCAATCTTATGTGACCTAGGAGAGTTTACTGTGCGCTGACCTGGTCAGAGTTCGAAGGAGGTGGGAAGGTAACAGGGCAAAGGGGTTGGAGGGGGTGCGGACAAGGATTTCTTCCCACCTGGGGCAGGCGATCCAAGCCCTCTGATGGGTCAGCTAGGCCCCAGGTCTAGAGAAAGCCCACAGGCAGAAATTAAAGATGCATCTGGTTGAATAATCATGTTTTGCTCCCTTCAGCAAATTAAGGAGCCTTTCCAAGCATCCCCAAGGAATGACAAGGCCAGAGAGACTGCTTTCAGAGTGAATGTGTAACCCCACCTTGCAACCTCCATCTGAATAAAGCACCCACTGCCTCCCCCACCCCCCAAAAAGAGAAAAAAAGTACCCTCAAGCCCTTACCTGTGTCTTCTCCTTCATCCTCATCATCTTCATCATCACCAGAGGATGGAGACTCTTGGAAAATAGAAAAAGGTGGGGAAGAAGGAATGGGGAAAGAAAGAGCATCCATCACTCCAGGTCTGAGAGGGCATCTAGCCTGGATTAGCCAGGGCTACAAGCTATTCTCAAACCAACAAATAAACTTCACACCCACCTCTTGCTCGTGTGCATATCAAGTCCTCACTATCAGAAAGTAACCCCTTATCTGGCCAACCAGAAGCATGGTCTCAACTCCGAATACCCAGAAAATAGGAGTCTTGGACAAGGTCACTGACAGAATCTGAGTGTCTGAGGGAACACACAGACCAGCCTCCTTGTAAGGGCAGGAATCCCTTGTAGACCTTTACAAAGGGAGGGAAAGAAGTGGGTGTGGGTGTGTTCACTCAGCCTCTGCTTAGATACTTCCTGGGATGGAGGGCTCAGTGTTCACAATGCAGGTCCCTTCCATTGCTGGATGGCTGTTAGGAATGATGGGTAAAGATGCATACTGTGCTTTGAAAGCCTTCAGTGTTATTATGAACAGAAAGTCCCTAGGCAGATAAAAGGACTCTTGTCTATGTGGCGTCCTTTACACTTTCAAAATGGCAGTCTTTCTTTTCTTTCAGGCAACTGGGGTTAAGTGACTTGCCCAGGGTCACACAGCTAGTAAGTGTCAAGTGTTTGGTCTGAGGCCGGATTTGAACTCAGGTCCTCCTGACTTCAGGGCCAGTGCTCTTTCCACTGTGCCACCTAGCTGCCCCCCAAAATGGCAGTCTTTCTTGAGATGTGGGGAACACAAATAATTAAAATTGCTTTAATTTAACACGTCTGCTTGTTTTTGGTCTCCTCCATTTATCTTACCACTTTCTTATCTGACAACGTGACTACTTTGCTTAAAAATCTTCCATGGCTCCCAACTGCCTCTCCAGCATTTGAAGCCCACCACAGCCTAGTGAAAAGAGTTCTCCCTGCCACACATACTGTGCTCCAGCCCCAAACTGGAATAACTCTCTATGCAGTGAATTTACTGGGCCTCTGTACCTCCCCTAGCCTGTGCCTCAGGTGCCTTCCTCCTTTCCTTTCTTCTCTTGGCCAATCTCTTCTGGTCCCAGCTCAAAACGGTTACTTCCTCCAGGAAGCCCACCCACCCTGCAAACAAGCTTCCCTCTGCTTGTTTCTCTCTACTGCCCTGTCCTGTGGAACTGTGAACTACAGTTATCCACGTAAGCTCTGAGGGCAGGGCTCCTGTCTTATCTAAACCTGGTCTCCAGAACACAACAGGAGATCTACAAATGCTTAACAAACAAACAAACCAAAAAAATCATCGATAAAAATAATAGTAGTCAGTGAAGTTTTAAGAGCACTCTAAAGTTGTTACAGTACTTTCCCCACCATAATAATCCTATAAGACAGGCAGTACCATTATCCCCACTTTACAGACGAAGAAACTGAGTCTCAGATGCGGGAAATTATTTGCTCATGGTCACACAGCTAATAAGTGTCAGAGTCAGGACTCGAACCCAGATCTCCTGACTTTAAGATCAGCTCTCTCTTCCTTGCACCGGGGCTGCCATAAATTATAAAGGACATAGTGGATCAGTGGAAAGGAGGGCTGGATTTTGAGTCAGAAGCCCTCTCATCCTGCCAGGTACCACCTCGGCAATTCTGGGCAAGTTATTTAACTTTTCTGGACCTCTGCAAAATAAGGGGCTTGGAGGGAGAGCCCTGTAAGCCCTAAGTTTATGGTCTTCCCAAGCCACGGCTTTTCAGTCAGGGCACAGGCCCCCGTGCCAAGGGCTCAGATTAACCAACCCCTAGGGCCAGGGGTTAGTGGGCCCTGCCTGAATCCCTGCAGGCCTGTCCCAACTAGGATTGGGGATGACAGGGTCCAGAGGGTGTTGAGAGGAGACACAGCCAACCCTAGTCATCAGCCCCAGAAGTCTGGCAGGTGAGGAGGGAAGCACAGTAAAGTCAATTGACTTTAGCTTCAAGAACCCCCTCCCCGATTCACCGCCCTCCCCCCAGCACCTCGCCTGAGGTGGGGTCTGTCATTTCTGGCGCTAGAGGAGAACCTGTCTTGTTGTTCTTTGCAGACCGGGTCCTCTCTGGGCTCATCCTCTCTGCTCAGGCAGGCCGTGTACTAAACAGGAGACCAGAATTGGAGGGAGAGCACTTGGCTTTGAGTCACCCCTCTATTTACTATCTGTGTGACCTTGGGCAAGTCACTTCAGTCAATCAACCAACATTCATTAAGCACCTACTATGTGCCGTGCACTTCTGAGGGTCACCTGGAAGCTCCCTTTTGACTCTAAATGCTATGAGCCATTATGACAGGCGTGTATTCCCCAGACAATAGGGGAACATCCCCATGCTCAGGATCATGGGAAAAGCCCCCTCTCCCCACCTTGCCAATGCCAAGTCTACAGGACAGGTGGGCACTGAGCCCCTGCTCAGTGAGTGATAAATGTGCTACCCTTCTACCAAGATGACATACTCCTTTTACTCCCATTGGGAGAAGAGGGACTTTGCACTGTCTCCAACCGTGGGGATGAGCGTTAGTAAGCCATTCACACCCTCACCCCATCCTCTAGACCAGAAGCGTCAACCAAAGATCTTACCCAACGTGGCCTACAACACACCTGAATGTGACTCAGACCGGTTAAAATGGAATTGGCAAACATTTAACAAAATCAGTAGAAATTCAATAAAACAGATAATACCACATTTTAAATCCTAGTCCGTGTGCAGTCTGCAGGGATCTGCATGTACCATTCAGTGGCCCCCTGTTTCTGTTTGACACCTCTGGTCTAGACACTCTCTGGTCGGGTCAACATCAGAGAGTAAAGCCAACAGTGGGCGTCTGGACCCGTGACTGTGGCCTTATTCACGTCGTGCTCTAACGGGTCAGAAGACATTTCAAAACCAGCCACTGCTCCTGCCTTGGGTCAAGTGGGAAGAAACACGATACTTGAGCCGGAGGGCTACAAGAGGCCCCAGGGAACCTGGCACTTTCCTCGGCTTCCCCAAGACCACCGCTGCCTTGGCTGTGATTTCCAGAGGGCGAGGGCACCTGTGATCTTGCTGGGCCAACATCAGGAGCATGCAGATTACAGTCTACCTCCTCGCTCTCAGCCTGTGTTTCTCTTATCCAGGAGCTTCCATAAACCACTCCTAGAACATCCCTACCACCCAGGGTGTCCTGGGAAGCCCCCTCTTGGCCATCTTACATTTCCTGGGTGGACTTGGGGGCATCTTTTTGTTAAAATATATTTAGGACCAGAGGGCTATAAATCTAGATTTAAAGTAAGGGACAGAAGAGTTAGAGCCAAAAGGGACCTTGGAGGTCTTTGAGTGCAAGTCCTCATTTTACAGATGAGGAAAATGAGACCTAGATTTGCTATGGTCACATAGGTAGCAAGCAGCAAAGCCAAAATTTAAACCCAGGTTCTCTGGCTCCCAATTCAGTGCTCTATCTACCATGCTACCTTGCTGCTCTCTGCAGCTATTATCACACGGTTCCTGGTCATTATGATCCCTGGGAAACACGCTAGGCTGTTGATACTACCCTCGTTTTACAGATGGGGAAACTGAAGTATAGAAAAGGATAAGACTTTGCCTGCCATAAGTCAGTGGCAGAGCCTCGCTGTATACAGGCGTCTCCTCACCCCAAGTCTGATACCCTTTCCTCTGGGCAATGTTGGGGTATAGGTTAAGGGCACCCAAACAGAAGATGGGGGGAGGTTGTGGGCAGGCTCTCCCTGAAGTGATAGCCTCCCAATTCCTGTGCTACTGCTGGGGGCCCCTCTGGAGCTCCTTCCCTTGCTCTAACTACAGCCCTGGCACAGGACAGAGAACTGGGCAGAATCAAATGGGGGGGGAGGGATGGAGAGCCGTGAGCCAGGACCACCAGGAAAGAAGCTCAAATTACCTATTTATGTTGGGGTTATTATTAGCCATGGGGGTGGAGGGGTGGAAGGGGGGAGGGGGGGGCCAGGGCTGGAATGGAGGTGGAGGGAGTCCAGGGAGGGGAGTAGTGGAAGAAAGGAGACAGGGTTCCTTAAAAATTTTCACTTTACCAGCCCTCAGGTTGGCTGGCTGCTTCCCCCAGGCATGTCCTCACTGAGACACTCTTCCTCTTAATGCAGTCCCTCCCCCCAACAATATGAGCTGTCCTATCAAAGGTAATGAGCTCCCTGTCACAGGAGGGCTTCAAATTCAGGCAGTACAAACCATTTACTCTGTTGACCTAGAAGCCCATGGAGACCCCATGAAGCCCTGAGGTTAGGTGATGGTAATCATCTTTGAGGCCAGAGCCTGTCAGGCAGTCTTCCCCAAAGGGATAGACACCTCTCCTAGCCCACCCCTCCCTGGACACGTCCTGAGGCTGTCCTGTCTTAATAACTGTGCCAAGTTAAATGGCCCCGGGGGAATCTAATTCCTCTCTTAACCATTTAATTGATGTAACCTTGAAATGTCTGGCCAGGCCTTCGCAGGGAGCTCGATGCAAAACAGATGTGGGCAAGGATGGGTTGGGAACAGATGGGATTTTTAATCTATGGGCAGAACGGAACTGAACCACAGAGGCTTCTGGTTATGTTATCAGGTAAGGGGAGAAGCCGCAGGGCCAGGGGACAGGAACGCTTGGAGGGATGCTGGGATGCTTTCGGTTTCTTGGGGTTTCACAAGAATCCACCTCTCATTTGGCATAGCCTGGGAAACTTCACTGGGCACGTACCAGGAACAAGTAGGTGACAATTGGTTGATTCTGCTAAAGCAATTTCTATTTACTCACTTTTTTTTCCCTCATTCTTTATTCCCAGGAATGGCTCAGTGGGTAAGGAAGTGATGTATTCATCAGTGAAGGGGATGTAAGAACACATTCTAACTTTCTTGACACTGACTTTGGGCAAGTCCCCCTTCCCCCAATCAGAGCCTCAGTTTCTCTCTGTAAAATGGGGTGATTGGATAAAGCTGATCTCTAAGGAACCTTCTAGCTCCAACACTCTCTGCACTAAGGTCCTTCCAAGCTCAGATATCCTATAACTATCAATGAGATACAGTCTTTTGCGGGACAACGACGTAGTAGTAACCATGCATGCGAAATCCTTAGCTTGCAAGGGAAGATTTCTTTTCTTAAGACTTGGTAGGAAGAAACCACAGTGATTCCTACCCAATTTCAGAAGTTAACATGGCCCAAGTCTGGGGAAATCTAACTCCTCTCTCAACCATTTAATTGATGTAACCTTGAAATGTCTGGCCAGGCCTTCGCAGGGAGCTCCATGCGGAGCTCTGAGCCCACAGGCGCTAATCTCTTCAGGTAACACTTGTTTAATGAACTTCTCCATCAACCACAAATCCACTCCCCAGGCATCTCTATTGTTCAGGGGGCCCTGCTGAGTAATCTCTTACATTTTTAGAAAGCATAGCCCATTTTCTCATTACAAATACCCCTGGTAAAGGAGGCCCGATAGGCATTACTATCCTCATTTGACAACTGAAGAAACTGAGGCTGGTTATGTCTACAAGCCCAAAGTCATACAGCACTGCCTACTGAACCAAGAACCCAGAGCTCTGGACTCTGAGTGAGGTCCTCCCTCTGAAGTAATTATTAATACCAACTTAGAGCACTTTTAAAAACCACTTTTCATCTACATTCTTTTACTTATCATCAACAATTCCACGAAGAAGGAGGGGACAAAAGCAGTAGGAAAAAAAAAAGAGTTCTGAGAATTGGGGTTAGGAGACCAGAGTTTAAATCTCAGCTCAGCTATAGCTAGTTTTGTGACCCGAGGCAAATCTCAGTCTCCTCATCTGTGAAATGGGGCTAACACCTACTTACCTCACACTGTGGGGAAAACACTCTCTCAAGCTTTAAAGCATAAATAGATCATGATTCATGTGTTTATGACTCTGTGGGTTCATGCATCATAACAGTGTAATTCATGTAATCATAATAACGATTATTTCCATTTACTAGATGAGGAAATTGGGATTCAGAGGTGGGATGAGGGTATTATATCTAGAGAAGGCATGAGATGTAATGATGATTGTATTCAAATGAAAATGAGGTAATGTGGTATAGGGAAACAGGGCCATGGATTTGGAGTCCAAGGCCCAGTTTGGATTAATGTCCAGGCTCAACCATGCACGACCTGAGGCCGCTCGGGGGAGCTGTGGATTTGGAATCAAGAAGCCCCTGGTTAGAATCCTGCCTCAAATACTTCCTTGCCATGTGACCCTGGGCAAGTCACTTGACAGTTTGCCTCAGTTTTCTCAACTGTAAAATGGGGCTAATAATGAATGGTACCTACCACTCGGGGTTGTGAGATGATAATTGTAAAGGGTTTAGCACAACGTCTGGAGAACATTCATAAATGCTCATCGCCACCCTTACTATAGGCCCTTTCCTCAAAGACAGATGGAACTAAGAGTATGGGTAAGTGGAAGAAGCATTTTTGGGCTGAACAGAAAGTCAGAGTGGTTCAAAGTAGATGGGAATGCCTCAGGGGAGTAGGCTTCCCGTTGCGAGCATGAGGGGGTGGAGGAAAGTCCTCCAAGAAGAAGTTACATGGCTACCACATGTCTAGGCCCCTGTATTCTGGATGCCCTCTGAGGCCCCTCCCAGCTCTGACACTGGCTTGCTCAAGGTCATTAAGCCAGTTGTTGATGGAGGGGGGACTGGGGCCCAGCTTTAGCCTTCTCTGAAGACAAGATGACCAGAACCTCCTCCCTTGAAGCCCCCATGAGACACATAGCCCTGTAGGGGCAGGAGGCCCCAGATGGGCAGGGGAACATGGGAGCCCCCAAAAGGGCTGAGGCTGACTCACTCACCGGTCACTCGGATGGTAAAGTTGCAGAGAACCTCGCTGGAATGCTTCTGCTGGCAGGTGTAGACACCAGAGTCATCATAAGACACATTGATGATCTTTAGCAGGTCGGGCCCGACGTGGGTCCTGTTGGTGGGTAAGATCGCCATGCCATCCTTGAACCAGGCCAGCATGGACGAGTCTTGGGCCTCACATCCAAGCTCGATGCTCTCCCCACTTGAGAAGACCAGCTCCTCCTGACTCCTGGGCTCACTCCTCAGTGGCTCTGCAGGGGAAGGAGAAAGGAAGGGCCATTCAGAGGATGAATGCAAAATGAGCAACCGTCATTCACAGAGGCTAAAACCTTCCTCCTCCTTTAAGGCTCAGTTTATACACTTCCTTCTCTGTGAAAGAATGCCTTCTCAGAAGGGGGAATGTCCTTTTCTTCAGCCGCTAGTGCCTTACACACACACACACACACACACACACACACTGTGTCTCCTCCAATAGACTGTAAATTCTTTGAGGGCAGGGTTTGTTTCATTTGGTCTTTGTAGCCTCAGTGCTGGTGACTAATAAATGCTTTTTTATTTTTGATTTTATCTTTGTATTCCCAGTACATAGCATAAAGTAGGTGCTAAATGAATGCTTGTTCAATGATGAAAGGAAGACTTCCCAGAGAAACTCAGGAAGACTTATACAAAACTGATGCATAGTGACATAAGCAGAACCAGAAGAATAATAAATGCAATAACAACAACATTGTAAAGGTAACAACTCTGGTCAAAGCAATGGCCAGCCACGATGAGTTGATGATAAAGCATGAGACCCACCTTTGATGGAAGCGATGGACTTGGGATACAGAAATGAGATGTATATTTTTGGGACACGAACTTGACTATGCATATTTGTTGGAAGAATTTTCTTTTTCTTTTTTCCAATAGGGGAGGGAGAGAAAAATGCATTTTTATTAACTGAAAAAAAATTACTACCTATATATAATCAAGCAAACCACTTCATCTCTCTGGGCCTCAGTTTCCTCATCTGTAAAAAGGGAGGTTGGACCAGATGATCTGTAAGGTTCCTTCCAACTCTAAGATTTTGGAGAAAGCAGCTAGGGAAGTTAAGGAGGGAAGCTAGACCTCAGAATTGAAAATCCTGTTTTCCTCCCTCCTCTTCTTCCTCTGTCTACTGACCTCACCAGATATTATTACTCATTTAATCCCCAACAAGGTTTGCAGTCCAATTTTACCCACCCCATTTGCCAAACTATATTCAGGGCCTTCCTATGTGGACTTTGGAGAACAGTCCCAAGCTGAATGCCTGTGGACATACCAAAATGAACCCAACCAAGAGATAGTTCCTTGGATAAAACAAAGATGGTCTTTCTTGGTTTTTTAATAATTATAGTGTTCTTATTTTGCACTGCCTGTCTTTTCTGATCGAAAGTAAGCCCCAAGAGGGCAGGGATTGTCTCCCTTTTGTTGGTTCATCCCAAGTGCCAAGCACACAGTAGGTGCTTAATAAATGCATTTACTCCGAACCAGCCAAAACAGACAACCTTGTCCCTCCAACCTTTGCATGCAACCACCATGCCTCTGCACAGTGTCTCTAGGCCTGGAATGCCCCTGTTGAATTCCAATCAACTCAAATGCCACATCCTTCAAAAACAATCTGCATATGCTACCAAGAATGTCCTTTCTCCTCCTTCTCAGACATCACCAAACATTCTTCATAGAATGATAGGGAGGGAAGGGAGAGAATAAGCATTTATCTATGTTTATGTCTTATCACAAGAGCTGATTGTTAAATTTTCAACATGAATGTTTATACTTGGGGGGGAAGTCTGTAAAAGGCTACAAGATCTGGGCTCAAAGAATTTATTTGTTGATTGTCTAGACTTAACAAAGTGATAGAGAAAATCTAAATGAGGCAGATTAAACTTAAAAGTGTGTATAATTTCCACCCTCCCCCTCCCCCCAACCAGTGGTTAAACATTTACCACCAGCACACCCCTGCTTATCTCCCAGTTAAGACCATAGCATCCCTGCCCTCCTGGAGGTGGTCTCAGCCAAACTCTGAATCCCCCCCACATTTCACAGACCTTTGCTGAAACCTGAGTTGGTGTGTATAGGTTTGTGGGCTGTAAGCAGAGGCCTGGGGTCCTCTGGAAAAACCTAACAAAGTACAATAAGGCTAAAAAGACCACAGAAAGAGTACAAGCCAAGACAAATCCTATGTCCACCAGCCCTAGAATGACTCAGGCACCAAAGTCAGGGCCCAAACTCCCTGGTTCAGGCTCCGTCCCACGTTGAGATTACGGGGTCTGGAGTTGGAAGGAACCTTGGAAGACATCTATAGTTCTATTTCCTCACTTAACGCCTGGGGAAACTGAGGCCCAGGAAAGGGCAAGGTCTTGAGGTCAGCAAAAATTCAAATCCAGTTCTTCTGATTCCAAATCCAGGATTCTTTGTACTGCCACCACGGAGTCACAAAATCAAAAAATGGGAGGAGTCAGAAGGGGCCTGCTTGGTCCCCTAATTAGACTCCTCCAATCCCTAGGAGATGAAAGACCTGCTTCCTGGAGAGGCTGCAGGTGGGGTGGGGCGCCTGGAGGAAAGGTCAACCCCTTGGAGGCACGCCTACTCATAGCTTTAGAGCTCTGGGGCCTTATGATAGTATTTGGAATTGCCTCCAGGGGAAAAAAAAGGTAAGATTCTTAGCAGTTGCTAAAAATACTATATTGCTGGGGGTGAAAACAAAGCAAAGAATGTATAGGACTGGACTGGTTGGGACAGGTCTGCAGCTGCACCCAGGCAGCTGGGAGGAGAGGCCTGGGATGGACTTGTTTGCCACGAGATAAAGGGCTTGGACTAAGATTGTCTCCAGGGTTCCTGATAGCTTCCAGGAGTCTCTGATTCCAGCCCCTCCAACTTGCCAACCTTCACCAACTCCTCCGAGGCCCCTCCAGCCTCAGTTTCCCCTTCTGTAAGATGGTGAAGGGGGATCACTAAGGCCCCTTCTAGCTCTGATATTCCGTGTCATTGTTAGCACATGAGTGCCTGGGACAGAGAATAATCAATCACATGTGGACTGATCAGAATCTAGTCTCTGCTAATGTCCAGCTCTGACATTCTAGAAGACAGATATACATGAGCTAAGACTTTCAGCACAGTGCCTGACACACAGTGGGGGCTATATTAATGCTCCCCTCCTACCCCTATTATTCAAAGCTTGGAGAAGGTTCATGATCCTCAGCCAGAAACTAAGCTCTAGAAGAAGGGAAGGGACTGACCCAAGGTCACACTGTGGACAATTAGACCACTAAAGGATAAACCTAAGAACGTCAGTGACAGAAAGAACTTTGGAGCCAAAAATATTGAATGGGGTTGGGGGGGGTGCTTAGAACATAGAGGACAGGACTCATTGGAACAAGTCTGCTGGAAGGACCCTCAGAGCCCAGAATGTCTGGAATGGCCCTTAGAAATCAGAACGCCAGAGCTGGAAGGGACTTTGGAACCCAATGTCAGGGCTGGAGGGACCCTTAGAACACAGAACGTCAGGGGCTGGAGGGACCTTTAGAACATGGAATGTCAGGGCTAGAAGTCATCTCAGACCACAACTACTTAGAACACACAGAATACAGAATGTTAGAGCAGAATGTTAGGTGGGGGAGGGTTGGTGGCAAAGCAGAACGGAATCCAGGTCTCCTAATTCCCAGGCAGCCACACCACTCTGGGAGTGGGGTGTGGAGAGAGACAGCACCCGGAGCGTTGGCAGCAGCCCCAGGAGAAGACATCAGTCCTGCAGGGAGATGTACTGGCTTAGATCTCTTTCCAGGTATCTCTGTGGGAATTTCACTCCTAAGGAGAAAGTATTTTCTATGCCTCCTGATGGGGCCAAGCTCACCAGTCAACCAGGAGGGTGGGTTTCAGGGCCTGCGGGGGCTCCCTGGGAAACCTCTCTGCTCCGACTCAGAACCTTTTTTTTTTTCTTCCTTCTGTAAAAAGCCATTCTAAGTTGAAGGTGGGAGCCACCAGGCTTTTCTGAGTCACTGAGGTATTCTTAATTTTAAAAAAAGGAGGGTGGGGTGGGTGGGTTGGGGCTAGGGAGAGACAGAGGAGCAACCTGCTATAAAACACCTTTTAGAACTTGAGGCAAGTTTCATGGTCTGTGGTTTTGTACGGAGGGCAGTTCCCTGTGGGCCCTCTGCTATTAATTGAGGATAATGATGGTTTTATAGGTTCCTGAGAGTAAGTGAAAGGGAAGGGGGTAGCTGAGAGTCTCCAGGGCAGGAGGCTCAGAGGAACGACTTCAAAGGCCACCCCCAGCTCCTGCCTCACCTCCTGGCAAGTGGCCAGGCTGCTTCCGACCTCCTGCTTACAGACTCCCTGCTAACAGAGCCCGGGGAGCCCTGGGGAGCTGGACCCACACCATCCATCCTCAGCGGGGCTCTAATCCCAGCCCAGGGCCTAGGACCAAGTCACCTCCCTTCTCAACTGAAAGATGAGGGCGATAAGTAAGCCTTGCTGGCTTCTATACTGAAAGCGTCTGTATTTATAGATCTGAAAGAAGGGGGAGATGATACGTGCTCTGTCTAGCTTATAGTATTGTTAGGATGAAACTGCTCCCATAAACCTTGGACCTTGTAGACCTGGCTGGAGGGGGCGGTGTCTGTGAACTTGTTTTTATAAATTATTCTGACAACTATATTTCACTAGAATCGATGTCCTTTGTAATCCAATGCATTTTATTTTATCCATTTAAAAAGATGACTGGAGAGTCTTTAGGTTTTACCAGACTGCCTGTCAAAGGGGGTTCTCGGACTGGAAAAACAAAACAAAACAAAACAAAACAACATTAAGAACAAAGAGGCAGCTGGACGGTGCAGTGGATAGAGCACTGGAGTCTGGAGGACTGAGTTCAAATATGACCTCAGCCACTTACCAGCTGTGTGACCCTGGGCAAGTCACTTAACCAACTGCTTCCAAAAAACAAAGAAACAACAAAAAAAGAACACAACACCTAAGCTAAAATTACCCATGAAAGAGTCACGATTGTCCTCCCCTGCCAGTCCGATGCAACTTCTAAATCAACAATTAGCTAACCAGGACTCAGAGACATGAGGAAGTGACCACAGAAGCCAAACGGAAAGCCAGCAGAGTAAACTTGGATGAGAAAAGCTTGGAGCCTGCCTGGGTGCAGGATCACTCTGGCTGTGTAGGCAAATCAAGAGATCCTAGATTTAAAACTGGAATGGATGGGAAAGGCCATCTAGTCCAGCCCTCCCACCCCCATTTTACAGATAAGGAAACTGAGACTCAAGAGAGGTTAAATTACTAGCTCAAGGTCTCCCAGCCAATGAAGTGTGAGAGGCAGGATTTGAACCCAGGCCTTCCTGACTCCCTAGGCCAGTACTACTGGCCACTACAGAAGAGGATCTCAGGATTCAGAATTATTATCTGGTCTCATTTTTATACCAGGAAACTGAGCCAGTAAGTTAGTTAAATGACATGCCCATAGTCACATAAAGAAGGCAAAGCCTTTCTCCATCACAATATGAAGGGGGTTGGGGTAGAAGAAGTTATTTTAAAGTTTCTTGGCAGGTGATATTATGGTATAGTGGGGCAAAAATTCCCCCAAAACCAAACAAAAAATCCACTGGGCCTGGATTCTGGAGCCCTTGCTCCTAGCTCTGTGACACTGAACCTATATGAGCCTCGGTTTCCCTACTTGTTAAAAGAGGGGACAAATACTTGTCCTACCACTCTCCTAAGTGTATAGTTTCTCCTATTGGACTGGGCCCCCCCTTTTTTTGCTTTTGCTCTGTAGCCACCCCAGTCATTTAGCACAGTGCTTGGCACACAGTAGGTGCTTAATAGATGTTCATTCATTCCTACCACTCAGAATCGTGAGGAAAGCTGTGGAAACCTCCAAGTGCTATTAGTATCTGTGACTTCTTATTGTAATGCTTTTATATTGAACTTTCCAAGAGGAAGCCCAGATCCCAAAAGAATTGTATCCCACAACAGCAGAGGAGGGAGCAGTCAGGTTTACCTTAGGCATCCTCTTCCTCCTTCCTGGAGTCCAACCTGCCCCTTTTGTCAAAGGCCCATTAGGGATTCAGGATCAGGAGGATGGGGAATCTACTGGCAATCCACTGGCCCCAGGCAGAATTCTTGGCCAAGGATGGATTTAACAAGAAAGAGGCTTCATTCCCAAGGTTTCCAAAACATCAGGTCCCAAGGGGACAAAAAGGACAAAACTGCCTCCCCCCACACCGCCAGGCCCTTTCCCTGGGCAGGGGAAGAGGCCCCAGTATACATATGTAAAAGTGCTCTCAAGGGGGGCAGAAAAACAGCCATTGTGGAAACAGGTTCTTTTTTTTATTTTTTTAAAAGCATTCTCCAGCTTCTACATAACACCCTCAGGCCTGAATTTCTGACTTGTTTGTAGGTATGCATGATGCTCAGCAAAGAAGCAGAGAACTCAGTTTACCTCAATGACACTTTATTTTTTTGTTAAATACCTATTATGTTCTCAGGCAGGCCAGTGGTTAGAGCCATTGTCATTACTGTTATTATTGATCACCTAGCTATAGTAATTTCCTCACAACCAGCTGAATGTCCATTCCATATTACTTTCCCTTTTTTATAAAGGGGGGGCGGTGTCCTGGAAAGTAGCTCTGGCTTGTTGGGTCAAGTTGGGCAGGGAACCTTTATTTCAGCACGTCGGGTTCCTCCTCTTTTCATATGAGAGAGTTGGACCAGATGGTATCTGGCCCAAATTCTGCCCAGCTGTTAATGAAGGCGATTCATTAACATAAGTATGTTAGAATAGCCAGCCCCCAAAACTAATCTGTTGACCCATTACACCTTGCACCCCTTCCCCCCTTCTCCAGGTTGTTGAAAGTGATCAAACTAGAATCTCAAATCAAAGTGAGATCAAATCACAGAATCATTTTAGAGTTCAAAGGGCTCTCATGGACCAAACAGCAAAGCCCACCCCTCATTTTACAAAGAAGAAAGACAAAGCCCAGCTTGGGGAATCATCATGCCCAAGGTCACATAGACATCCCCTGATTTCCTGTGCAGTATTATAGACTGTCCCCCACCCCCAATCACTTTTAAATATCCCCTGTCCATTGTACGGGCTCGATGAATCCTAGCCTCGTGGTGGGGAGGGTCCAATCCTAACCCAAGCCAGGTCTATGCTGAGAGTGCTATGAGAGGTAGGGGAGGGAATGATGTCTTCATTATCTATAGGGCATCAACCCTTACTAGCAAAGGCAGGCTCAGGGCCCAGGGCAAGGTGAGCGCTTAATGATGGCTGGCTGATGAATGAGTGAGGGGATGAATAAATGAATGAGGCTCCACACTGTTATTTGGTACTCACAGTATTTTCACACAAAGTTTTAAATAGGAAAGCTTAAATATAACAACCAGAAATGTCCAAAAGCAGTTTGGGTGCTCCCTACTCATGACAGGAGGTCTCCAAGCAGAGGCAAAACAACCAGTTTGGAATGTTGCCCTGAGGGGATTTCTGCCTAGAACTAAAAGGCTGAGGGTCCCCTCTGAGCTCAGATTCTGAGATTCTGGAATTCTGCTTAGGTGCCCTCCGAGCCAGATGCATGTCACTTTTTCCAAGAAAAGGTTAAGAGGGAGGTTAAGGTGGGAGCGGCTCCTCATCCATTTTACAGGTGAGGAAACTGAGGCTCTGAAAGTGGTATGACCTGCCTGTAATAATGTGTGTGTGATGCTTTTCAGTTCCCTCAGTTTTATTTACTAGGTATGGAGGGTGTGGAAAGGGGCTGTATCTTACTCATTTTTCTCTACCTTGGTGCTATGCTCAGTGTTTTGTTTGTTTAAATTCTAACTGAACTGAAAGAAAGCTCAAGCAAGGTTTTGAACATGGTACCAGGGCTCTGGAGCCTCCCCTCTCTTTTATTTATTTTTACATTCAATTTTTATTTTAGTTTTTTTCTCAATTAGATGTAAACAAAAATTTTTAATTTTTTCCCCCCAAATTTTGAGTTCTAAATTCTCTCCCTTCCCTCTGCCCTCCTTGAGAAGGCAAGCAATTTGATATAGAATCCTTCTCCCCTCCTTTAAAAAAGGACTCATGGCTGGGGTGGGTGAGAGCCAAGATGGAGAAATAAAAGCAGAGCTCTCCCAAACTGCTCTCCAGACAACTTTAAAATAATGCCTCAAAATGAATTCTGGAGAGGCAGAAGCTACAAAAGGATGAGATGAAACAATTTTCCAGCCCTAGACAACTTAGGTGGGCAGGAAAGATCTGTGTCACTGGAGTGAGAGTGGAGCCCCCTCCAGTGCAGGCCAGACCCCAGCAAGCTAGCAGCAGGCCCTGGGGGTGCCTTCTGGAGCTCTCAACCCACAGACAGTAAAGGGCTCCTACAACTGGTCAGGAGACACTCTGCTGGCACCAAGTGTAGGACTCTGTTGCACTGCCCATAATCAGTTGGGTGGCAGTCCCAGGGCGAGAAGGAGGATCACTAGCACACTACAGCACCCTGCTGTAGGGTACAGGGGTCCTGGTCACAGTTCCAGGGTGGAAAAGGGTGCTTGTGGTTGCTCAGAGACCAGAGCACAGGCCAGGAGAGCAGCAGATCATACCACGTTGGAAGAACTAAAAACTTACAGATCCCCAGAACTAGCTCTGAAAACAGCAGCACAAGAAACCTGAAGCTTGGGACAGTGCCCTTCAATCCCGGGAGCACAGCCCAACCTTAAAATAAAGTTAAAAGTTAAAAAAGAGGCTAGAAAAATGAGCAAACAACAACAACAACAAAAAGACACTGACTATAGAAAGTTACTATGGTGACAAGAGCAAAACACAAACTCAGAAGAAGACAATAAAGTCAAAACAACTACATACAAAGTCTTAAAGAAAAATGTAAATTGGTTTAGACCCCCAAAAAAGGATTCTTGGAAGAGCTCAAAAAGGATTTTCAAAATCAGAGAGGGGCACCTAGGTGGTGAGGTGTATAGAGCACTGGCTCTAAAGTCAGGAGAACCTGAGTAAAAATCCAGCCTCACACACTCACTAGCTGTGTGATCCTTGGGCAAGTTACTTAACCCAAACTGCCTCCAAAAAAAAAAAAATCAGATAAGGGAGGTAGAGGAAAAATTGGGAAAAGAAATGAGAATAATACAAGAAAATCGTGAAAAAAGAGTCAATAGGTTGGTAAAAGAGGCACAAAAATCTACTGAGAAGAATGCCTTAAAAAGCAGAATTGGTCAAATGGAAAAAGAGGTACAAAAATTCATTGAAAAAGAACTTCTTAAAAAGTAGAATTGGCCAAATGAAAAAGGAGGTACAAAAGCTCACTGAAGAAAATAATTCCTTAAAAATTAGAATTGGGCAAGTGACAGCTAATAACTCCAGAAGACATTAAGAAACAATGAAACAAAATCAAAAGAATGAAAAAATAGAAAAAAAGGTGAAATATCTTGCTGGAAAAACAATTGACCTGGAAAACAGATCAAGGGGAGAAAAATTAAGAATTATTGGACTACCTAAAAACCATGGTCAAAGAAAGAGCCTAAATCTTTTAAGAAATTATCAAGGAAAACTGGCCCGATATCCTAGAACCAGAGAGTAAAATAGAAATTGAAAGAATCTACTGATCACCTCCCAAAAGAGACCCCAAAATGAAAACTCCCAAGAATATTAATTACAGCCAAATCCCAGAGCTCGCAGGTCAAGGAGAAAATATTGCAAGCAGCCAGAAAAAAAGAATTCGAATATCATGTAGCCAGAGTTGGGATAATACAAGATTTAGCAGCTTTTACAGTAAAGGATAGGAGGGCTTGGGATTTGATATTCTGGAGGGCAAAGTAGCTAGGATTATAACTAAGAATCACTTACCTGGCAAACATGAGTATAATACTTCAGGAGGAAAAAGTAGACATTTAATGAAAGAAAAGACTTTCAAGCATTCCTGATGAAAAGACCAAAGCTGAATAGAAAATTTAACTTTCAAATATAAGACTCAAGAGAAGTATAAAAAGGTAAACAGGCTCCATAAGGGATTCAATAAGGTTAAACTGTTTACATTTCTACATGGGAAGATGATACTTGTAATCCTTATGCTCTTTATCATTCTTAAGGCAGTTAGGAGCCTACATAGACAGAGGGCATGGGTGTAAGTTGGTTATAATGAGATGATCTCTAAAAAAGTAAAATGAAAGGGTGTGAAAAAGGAATATACTGGGAGAAAGGGGAAGGGAGAAGAGAGAGGTAAAATGGGGTAAATTATCTCACATAAAAGAGAAGTGAAAGAGCTTTTACAGTGGAGGGGAAGATGGGGGTGGTTAGGGTGATGGCAGACAACCATTGAACCTTATTCTCATTGGAAATGGCTCAAAGAGGGAATAACAGTTAGGCACAGAAATCTCTTACCCTAGAGGGAAATAAGAGGGAAGGGGATAAGAGAAGGGGAGAGGGGACTGATAGAAGGGAGGTCAGATTAGGGGAGGCAGTGGTCAGAAGCAAAACACTTTTGAGAAGGGAACAGGGAGAAAGGAGAGAGAAAGGATAAATGGCAAAAATAGGATAGAGGGAAATAGTAATCATAACTGTAAAAATTTTTACAGCAAGTTTTTCTGATAAAGGCTTCATTTTTCAAGTGTATAGAGAACTGAGTCAAATTTATAAGAATACAAGTCATTCCTAAATTGATAAATGACAAAATGATATGAGCAGGCAGTTTGCAGATGAAGAAATCAAAGTCATATGAAAAAATGCTCTAATTCACTATTGATTAGAGAAATTACAACAACTCTGAGGTACCACTTCACACTTATCAGATTAGGTAATATGACAGAAAAGGAAAATGACAAATGTTGGAGGGGAGGTGGGAAAATTGGGACACTAAAGCACTGTTGGTGGAAATGTGAACTGATTCAACCAGTCCAGAGAACAATTTGGAACTATGCCCAAAGGGCTATAAAACCATGCATACTTTGACCCATACTTTGGGATACCTGGTCTGTATCCCAAAGAGATTAAAAAATAAAAAGGAAAAGGTCCTACATCTATAAAAATATTTATAGTAGCTCATTATGTGGTGGCAAAGAATTGGAAATTGAGAGGAAGCCCATCAACTGGGGAACAGCTGAACAAGCTGTGGTACGTGAATGTAATGGAATACTATTGTACTATAAGAAATGATGAGCAGAATGCTTTCAGAAATTCCTGGAAAGACTTACATAAACTGATACAAAGTGAAGTGAGCAGAACCAGAACAGCTTTTACAGTAACTGCAGTAATTATATGATGATCAACTATAAATGACAATACAAAGATTCAACACAATTCTGAGGACCTATCATAAAAAATGCTATCCACATGTAGAGAAAGAATTGATGGAGTTCAAATGCAAATTGAAGCATACTTTTTGTACTTTATTTTTCTTGTTTTTTTTGGGGGGGGTCTGTGTTTTGCAACATAGCTAATATGGAAATGTGTTTTACAGGACTGCATATATACAATCTGTATCTAACTGCTTGCCATCTCAGGGAGGAGGGATAGGAGGGAGAGAATTTGGTACTCAAAATTTTAAAAAATGAATGTTAAAAATTATTTTTACGTGTGATTGGAAAAAAATAAAATATTTAAACTCTA
Organism: Vombatus ursinus; assembly: GCF_900497805.2. Classification (NCBI taxonomy): domain Eukaryota; kingdom Metazoa; phylum Chordata; class Mammalia; order Diprotodontia; family Vombatidae; genus Vombatus; species Vombatus ursinus. The sequence goes on along the minus strand of NW_020954596.1, from coordinate 7,399,035 downwards.
AAAAAATAAAATAAAATAAAGAAGGACACATCGAATCTTTCACACTGTGAGCTTCCTGAAGGCAGGGACAGTTTTTGCCATGCTTTGAATCACCAGTGCTTGGCACACAGTGAGCACTTAATAAATGTTCACCGACTGACTTAGTGACCCTCTTAAGTGTTATTATCAGACTCTAAGGCTTGGGTGACATTTATTACGCTTTTTGTATAAAAAGAAGATTCATCATTTTTTCCTTCCTTGGGGACTGACTGTATTTATTTTATTGCGATGGGTGGCCAGTGTCATTGACCAATGACTCCCAGGATGGAATAGCAGATGTGACCTATCAGCTGCCAGCCCCCAATGACCCTCAGGCTTCGGGACTGCAGGGGAAGACTGGGGAGATTTACTCTACATTCAAGAAGCAGTATTAACTCTTCTCCATTCCTCCTTCCCCGCAGCCCGCCTTTCAGTGCACTTCCTCCTGGCAATTAGTTTTGGGTTTCATCAGCCAAGGAGAAAACTGGATTCCCTCCCTGCCTTACTCCTGGGGGCCCCCCTTTTCCCTTAGCCGGAGAGAAATGAGGTGGGGAGGAGCGTCACTGAGGACACTGCCCAGTGTTATTTGAATGCCTGGGGACAACAGGCGCTGCAGAGAGGAGCTGGGCTGCGGCAATGCTCTCCAGCTGAGCGATTTCAGCGCCCCCCCTCAACTGGTGATCTACCCCAGGACCTCAAGAGCTCAGGACAGACTGGTCATAAAGTGCCTGTTGGTCACCCAATGCTTTGCTCTGTCCTAGACTCCTTGTAACAGATTTTCTTAATTTTGGGGGCTTGTTTTTCTTTATAATTTTTCGGTTGTTCTCATTATTACGAACTTGATAAGCACCAACACAAAGCTTTCCCTACTCGAAGAATAAAAAAAGAGGTCTGCATTGGAAGCCACGGATCTCCATCCGAATGTGTTTTAGTTTTGGCACCCAGTTTGGTAATGTCTGAAATTGAATGTAGACATTCCAACACCGCCGTACTTGTCAATGTCCCTATGTGAACTTCCGTCTTCTCTCTGTGTATTTTTTAATGATTCACTGACACTTTTTTTTAAAAGCATCACTCAAAAAAAAAAAAAAAGCCTTTCCTTGTAACAAATAATCATGCAAAATAATCATGCAAAATAAACCCAGCCACAGCCTGGAGAGATGTGCATGTGAATGCCCACTCAGAGCAGAGGCAGATGCCCTTAGACACCAACGTAGGCTGAGCGAGGACAATCTAAATGCCAGCTCGATTCAACTGAGCAACATTGATTAGGCACTGTGTGCCTGAGAGGCAGCTGGGGCGCAGAGGCTCCAGGCGGAGTCGGTCTTGGACCCAGGACCTCAACAAGTCCAAAACACAACTCCTTATCTCTCCCTGAGGTCAGAGGATTCTAGAATTTGGAGCTGGGAGGGGCCTGAGAAGCCATCTCGTCCAGGAATTCCCAAATTTTTTCTGTCCCGTACCCTTATCTTTAAGAAAACCTTCCTGCATGCTCTAGTCAGTAAGAAAGAAATTCTAGACTCTACCATAATAACGCACCTAAGAAACAGAGATCGACTCAGTATAAAAGGAAATACATTGTAGAGTTTCCATGCGTAGGCACAGAAATAAAAAGATTAATTAATTTCAATAGAAGGATACAGTTATTTACTAAATAGATCCTGTAAATTAGCTCATATCCCCTAGATACATGTATTCCAGGTTGAGAACCCGATTTGGTTCACCCACTGCCCTCATTTTATAGAGCAGAGAAGTGAGGCTCAGAGAGGGGCATTTGCCTAGTAAGGCAAGGTACTGAATGAGAGAGCTCTTAACTCAAGTACGGCCCCCCCAGACTCCAAATTCAGTAAATCAGCAGCTACCAGGGAATGATTTTTTTTTCCTTTGAGGGAGGGGTGGTGATCACAGCAATCTACCAGGACCATATTGATAAATGGGAAGGACTGATGCCTATGCTGGGGAGGAAATCGTAGCCAAATTGATGAAATCAGCATCCTTTCAAAGTATGAATCAGCAGTTAGCAATGGTTCTTGAATCAGACCCTGGGCTATTTTGAATCGTCTTATAGAATCTCAGGATGGTTTCCTAGGGGAGTCAGCTTGGTACAGTAGCTTTGGAGTCATAGCCCCTGGGTTTGAATCCTTCATTTTGTACTTCTTACCTGACTTAAAGTTCCTAGCCCTCGATTTTCCCTTCCGTAAAGTAGGGGATTGGCATAGCTGGCCTGGCTTTAGAGCTATGATCCTATTATCTACCCACCCACAGGGAGCTTCGCTGACCCCCTCTCACCGGACAGCTACCAGTCCCCAGGGCTCCCAGCCCTCACAGAGACAACACAGACCCGAACAATTTATCCCCTATTCATTTGTATATGTATTCAATTAAGCAGTGAACTCCAGCGGGGCTGGCATGAGGTCTCCTACTTTTCCCCCCCGCCCCTAGGGCACCTAGCACTGAGGGTGGGGAGGGTGAGGGGGTTTCAGCAGCAGGTGTTTCACACTTGCCTACGGATTTAACTAAATTGGGAATCAGAGAAAGCAAGAGCTGAGAACGACCTAACAACATTAAAGTCAGAGGAGGAAACAGGCCTGGGATCAAAAAACTGCCCCTCCTCTAAACCGCCATCCTCCTTCACCCGAGTGAAGGAACACAGTAGGTACTTCATAAATGACTGACTGACTGACCAAGACACATACAAAAAGGGGACTAGGGGATTTCTAGGTTTCATTTTTGTTTTCCATTGCTGTACCTGGGCACATTCTATCCCCTTATGCCTGGAATGCATTCCTTCATCTGTGCCTAGTGGAATGGCTACCTTTCTCCAAGGTTTAGCTCAGGGGACACACCCTGGTCTTTCTAGGGAAGCCCACCCCCCTACCTTTTCAGGTTTCTCTCCTGCCTAGAATTCTCTTGTATTTATTTATCTGTGTTTCTGGTTGTATTTCAGAGTAGAATACAAGTTTCTTACAGGGCAGAGACTGTTTTTTTTTTCTTTCTGTTTTTTTTTTTTTGCATACCCATCACCTAGAACAGGGAAAGGGATTTGTTCTGTGAAGTTTGGATTCCATCAAAGGGCCACACTTGAGGACCTAGAGGGCCACATGTGGCCTTGAGGCCGCAGGTTCCCCACCCTTGACCTAGCACACAGTAGATTCTTAATTAATGGTTGTTAATGACTGTAGTCGTGTGAACAGAAAGATCAGTCATTTGAAATCAACATTAATTTTAATGATCAAGCATAGCCTAGGAAAGGTTGTGAAACTCATCTTCTCTTCACTGAAGAGGTGGGGAACTATGGGTAGGGAACGTTGTATATTCTATCATTGGTTAGTTTTGCTGAACTGTTCTCTTCCCCCACCCTCCTTAAAAAAAAAACAACAAACTGTTAAAAGGAAATGCTTGTGGGGGTGGGGGTGTCTATTAAAAATGAAAGTAATTTTAAAAGGCATAGGTTTTAAAAATTTCGACCAATATATATCAGAAACAAATGACTAAATTGAAGTGAATCTACCTCTTGTCTTTCAGAAGAAACTGAGGCTCAGAGACAGGAAAGTAGTTGCCTAGGGTTACACAAGGAAGCTGTGGCAGGTGGGCATCTCTCACATAAAGCCAAGGGAGGCGTGAGGTGGGCTCAGTCCTGCTCAAAGTTCTCAGCACCCCTTAATGCAGACCCCACCTCTGCTAGGTTCCTTCTCAGCCCTCTTCTCCCACCCTTCTCCATCCTCCCCTGGATCTTCCCTGGCTCCAGCTCTGCCTCCCCCCACCCTCCCCTTAATCTTCACTTAATTCAGGCAGCTGGCCGTAAATACCCCCAGAACAATGGATTTAATCCTGAAAGTCCTGAAAGGGAGCTCCCCCCACACCCCGGCCTGGAAGGGGGGCAAGAAGGAGAAACCCCACCCCCTTTCTCTTCCCCTGGGACAATGAGGGGGACACTGGGGCCCAGGCCTAATTAAAAACGGAAGTGCTCAGCTCAGAGCCAAAGTTTGGGCAAAGAAGGAGAAAAGTGCGGGAGGGAGAGGAGGGAGGGCTGGCCCAAATGGGGAGGGTCTTTTCTATTCAAAACCTAGACTCCAACTGGGGCCACATTCAGGGAACGTTAATTGTCATTCCAACTCCGAACGTCCTAGTTTCTAAGTGGAAACTGCTCCCCAGAAGGCTAATGAACCCTCTGCTGTGGCTGGAGCTGTTACCCCAGACCTGAACAGGGACCAGGTGGGCAGGGTCCCGTCATCCTCTGCCCCCCCCCCACTGCCCCGCCTCCCCCAGACTAGCTGAGCAACCCCGGCCAAGTCACCAAACTTACTTCCCTAAGCCTTTTTTTTTTTCCCCTGTAAAATGAAGGGTTTGGTTCCTGGGGTGCCAGTCAGCTCCAGATACATGATCCCATGAACCCCAGCCCAGGCTAATAAAATGACACTGATCCCCTGATTCTATTTCTGGAACACACAAAGGATCTTCTTCCTAACAGCCTTGGTAGAGAAGCAGGACGAGGGTTATTTTGTCCCCATTTTACAGATGAGACAACTGAGGCCTGAAGAGGTGAAGGGAATTTGTGGTAGAACAGAAAGAGTACTGGACTCAGGAGTGAGAAGACCTGAGTTTGAGTTTTTGTTCTACCATTTAACTCAATAACCTTAAACAAACTACTAACTTCTCTGGGCCTCAGTTTCTTCCTTTATAAAATGCAGGGATTGCTTGGATTGGAGAGCTTCCAAGGTTCCTTCCAACTCTGATATTCTGTAACTTTGGAAGAGTCACTTCTATGCCTCAGTTTCTTCATCCGTAAAATGGGAATAATAACTCTTGCCTTTCACCCAGAGGTAGTCTATGAATGAAATGAAATAACAGATGTCAGTTCTTACTATTGTTGTTGTTATTCACTTTTCCAAGTCTCTAGTTTCCTCTTGTGTGAGATTAGTAAATTCGACTGGCTGGCCTTAAATGTCTCTTGCAGCTCTGGTACTTTTGTGGTTCTGTGATTCGCCCCCAAGATCATAGGCCTGACTAGCGAAGTCTTAGGACCCAACAGGATACTACGTTGTGGGACTCTCGATCATTCTGCTTTGTGGTTAGCTTTGTACTTTAGAAAAGGCAGACTTGCCAAGTCAGGACATCCACCAGATGCTTTTAAAAATACTAGATTTGAGGAATAAGGGTGGCACGGGATCAAACAAAGTGACACCTCTGAATCAGAAGGTTTCTCTCTGCCCTCCTTTCGACCATGGCAGAGTAGATGGAGCAATGGATTTGAAAATCAGAGGACCTGGGTTCAGATTCTGGATGTACCACTTACTGCTTCAGTGACCTCGGGCAAGACTTTTTTTTTTTTAAATCACTGAACCTTAATTTCTTCCTTTGTTAAAAGAAGGGTTTATATTAGATCACCTCTAAAGTTCCTTTTTAGCATCCTTATGGTAGGTTTGCTGAAGTGTGGCTGGCTCTGAGTCCTCCTAAATCTTGCTATTCCCCCATTTCAGAGGAGGAGAAACTGAGGCATAAAGGTTGATGCTTTATAGAGCCACAGAATGCCAGAGCTGATTGAGCCTTTGAAAAACCACTCTCTGTTTAACCCTTTCATTTCACAAAGAAGGAAGCTGAGGCCCAGAGAAGGTCACTCACCCAAGGTCACACAGTCAGCTAAGGGCAGGGTTACACCCAAGTTCCTGGGCTCCCAATGGACGGCTCTTTCCAGCGTGCCTCCTTGCTATATAGCTTGCTAAGTCATGGCAGACTGAAGACCCAGCTAAGCCCCTGCCCTACCCTGCCCTCCCTGGCCCTCAGGCTCTTGGTACTAAGCTCCAGGAATTCATCCGAAGCCAGAAAAGTCAGCAGTTTCCCACATCCAAGGGAGGATTTTCAATCTGCTGACAGGGCTGTTGGTGCCTGGGACAACCCATTACATCCTGGCTGCATGGGGCAGAAGAGGTGATTACCAAGCCTAAGGCTGGCTAGGTGGTACCCACTCCCCTGCCCTCTCCAACCCAAACGTCCCCATAGAGGTGTTGTCCCCTGCAACCTTCAGCAGTCTGGGATGGGAGTCAGCTTCCCAGTCAATGGGACTGATGGGCCCCAAAGAACTCTCCTGGAAAATTCTTCCCATCTCTGCGCTTATCAGTCATTCAATGGGTATTTTATTCATCCCCTACAGCATGTAGGCTACTCATGGGGCACAGAAAATCGATCCCTATAATTTCTAGAAGGTTTTCAACTCTGTGATATAGGCAGTATTATTGTTATCCCTATTTTACAGAGGGGTAAACTGAGGCTCAGCAAGCTTTAACTTGACTAGGGCACACAGGCAGACTGTGGCAAAGCAGGAAATTTAACTCAGGTCCTGTGACTGTATTTTAGCACTATTTTGAATCACCAGGCAGCATCTCCATTCTAATGATGAATTCTAAGAGGGTCATGATTCCTCATTTTTTATGAGGAAACTGAGGCCCGGGAGAGGATGGAGCTTGTTCGTATCAGGAATGGGGACCAGAACCTACATCTCTTGGAAAAACTGGATATGTGTGAGCGTGTGTGTATGGAACAAAAGAAAACAAGTCTAACGAAGGCACCCCCCAACACCCCCAATCTTTGCATGAGGAGACACTAAGTCATCAGTAGGTGGCAGGCTCCCCTTCAGAACCTAAACCCCAGGCTGATTGGAAGACCCTGGGACAGAGTTAGGAAATATTCAATTGCTTCTTGGTACATTTGAAGGCAGAGCACCTGGTTTCAACTCTTGGGCTTTGCCACTTACTATCTATGAGAGTTTTGAGCCTCAGTTTCCCTCTCTGTAAAATAAAGGGACTCTCTCTGAGGTCCCCCCTCCCAGCTTGGAATTCTATGACCCACAGAGGAACAGCCGTTGGCAAGAAGAGGAGAGAAAACCCATCCATCTTAAAAACAGTCAGAGAATGTAAGACAGGGTCAGGGACCTCTTTTTCCTTAGTGGGGTTAAGCATTCTTTGGGACAGCTAGAAGTTTTTGAGGGTTCCCAAGTCAAGGGAGAAGGCTCTGAGGCTCTTAGCCAGAGAAACACTGTCCTGGGCACATCTACCAGCTCCATTCAACGGCTACTCACAGACTCACTCAAAATCCGTATTTACCTGTATGACCTTGGGCAAATTACTTCTCCCCCCTTGAGCCTCAGTTTCCCCAGCTGTAAAATGAGATGTCTGGATCAGATGGTCTGTTCAGATGGGGGGGAGGGGGGCTTAGCACGGCACTTTAAGGTCCTGGTTATCCCCATGCCCAGACTCCAACAAATCAGGTGGCAGCATCTTACCTAACCTCTGCATCCCCCCATCCCTACCCCCTGTCAAGTCTGCCCAGCTCAGCACGCAGAAAGGACTCACAAAATGTTCCCTGGATCAAACTGAAAAGCCAAGGGGAGCAAAGGTAGGGTAGTTACTAATGCCACCCTCTCCCGGGCCTGTGACCTCCTCACTGTCTTCCCCTCCCTCTACAGAATGGGCACGGCATGGTAAAAACCTGGGTCTGAAACCCACATTTAACACTCACCAGCTGGGAGATCATGGGCAAGTTACACCCCCTCCCCAGTCTTCATTTCCACCTCTAAGAAAGGGGGGTGACAAATACAGTACTTGCTTCTCAGAGTTGCTGCAAGCAAAGGATCTTGCAAACCTTAAATTCATATGTATACAGTACTTATTTTGATTTTGATTCTAGAAATTCCCAACCCCCCAAGCTACAAAAGGCATCTGTCCCCTCTTTCTCTCCAGCCCTGGACTCTAGATGGCATCATCGCAGATGGCTTCAGCCCAACTCCAGCTGTCAACAGAGAGGGGAACAGCTGGTTTCTATAGCTACACTTAATAAACTGTTGGGGGAGGGGGAAAAGGGGGAAAGGGAAACCTAGTGACTTTCTCCTCCTGGACCTTTCTCCCTTGTCCAGAAAGAGCTTCTGTCCTCTACCAGGCTGTGTGTGGGGCCAGAGCCAAGTGTGGGGAAGAGGGGGGGGGTCACAGAATTTTGGGATCCCAGAATGTCAGGGCTGGAAGGGTCCTTAGAAAATAGAATGTAATAGT
>NW_020954596.1:7370541-7390965 GCF_900497805.2 Vombatus ursinus | reverse complement strand
ATCCTAGAACATAGAACACAGAGTATCAAAGCTGGAAGGGACCTTAGAACAGAGAATATCATAGCTGGAAGGGACCTTAGACCACAGAACACAGAATGTCAAGGCTGGAAGGGACCTTAGAACATAGAACATAAATTATTAAAGCTGGAAGGGACCAGAGAGGCCATTTAGGCCAAAGCCCCTCATTTAACAGAGATGGAAAGTAAGACCCAGAGAAACGAAGAGCCTTGGCAAGGCGAGGCAGAGGCAGAGGCAGAGATGGGATCCTAATTCCAAACTGAGTCGCTCTTTTCCGGCACGTATTTCCCCACCTCTGTTTTCTTAATAAGACATTTTGCGGATCCCTGTGAACGCAGTGATCTGTTCTGGGCCCGGTTCTGGTCAGGCATCAGAGGTACCACAATTCCCAAGAACAAAACTGGGGCTTGTTTTTCAAATCAGCTAAATTACGCTGGCCAGGTCAGGCCTCCAAGCCCCAGTGAGCCTGACCTGAGCAGATGAGCTGTGGCCTCATTGGTGGATTTCCCCTGGGCCCCACCTCCTCCAGGCAGCCCCCCGGGGCGGATTAGCTCCACTTTCTCTGAGGCATTGTGTGAGTTTCCAGCTGTGACCAAGCCTCCAGAGGCCCCCAGGTCACTGATATGATGGAACTGCCTTCCAGAGGACTTCCAGCCCTTTTCCAATGCCCTGCCCCAACCGGGCTGGGGCAGGAGATTAGGAGTACCCACACCTACAATTAAAGCTGGCCCCACTCAAAACAAACTCTTTGTTGTGGTCTTTTCCTAATGAAGGCTCAGAAGAGAGAGGGTTCTACCTCATTGAGCAGCGAGGGATAGAAGGGCCTTGGAATCTAGGATCACAGGCTTACGGCAGGAAGGGGCCTCCAAGGTCACCCAGACCATGCCTCTCAGCCAGGAGGGAGCAGAGGAGGTCTGGAGCCCAGGGCCTCGGGACTCCAGATCTAGGGATCTCCGTACTATCACCTTCTGGTCGGCAGGATTAGGCCTGGGCTCCAAGTCGGGCCCTGCTATTGGGGATAGATAGTAATGGCTTATTATCCTCAGTCCCAGGAGGTGGGAGCCATGGTAAGGCTGACCGCTGGGAAGACCCCTGGTAAACTTTAAAGTGCTACCGAGATAAGAGCAATGACTTCCTTGCTAGCTGAGTGACGTTAGCGTCCCTTCCCTTGGGGCCTCAGCTGGGAATGATGATGCTTCTCCTACCGACCTCTCTGGGCTATTATGAGACGAAAGCACGTATTCGATCCTAATAAGGCCCTTATATGGGAGCTATGATGATTAGCAACCACAATAATCACAGCGGCCATTTCTTGACTGTTCTCTACTGGTTCACAAAGCACTCATTCCCCCAACAGCCCTGTCTTGTGGGATCACACGATTTTAATAATAATAATAATAGTAATAGCTAGTATTTATAGAGTGTTTTAAGGTCTGCAAAGCACCTTATGAATAGGATCTCATCTGATCCTCACAACCACCCCAGGAGGGAGGTGCTATGATCACCCCCATTTTACAGATAAGGACACTGAGGCAGGCTTGCTCAGGGTCATTCAGGTAAGTATATATGGAACCCAAGCCTGGCAGCATTCATTCACTATACTGCCTCATTCCAGGTTTAGAGCTGGATGTGACCTTCCAGACCATCTTAGTCCAGGATTCTTACTTTTTTGTGCCACAGACCCCAATGGATCTCTTCTCAGAATGTTTCCAGATGCATAAAATAAAATGCATTGAGCAATCACATGGAAACCAATTAATCTATCTACCTAATTTGGGGGGGGGGGCTAGGCAATGGGGTTAAGTGACTTGCCCAAGGTCACACAGCTAGTGCATGTTATGTGTCTGAGGCCACATTTGAACTCAGGTCCTCCTGAATCCAAGGCTGGTGCTCTATCCACTGCGCCACCTAGCTGCCCTGTCTACCTATTTTTAAAAGCAAGTTTGTTGACTGCAGGTTAAAAAACCTTAATCTATTCCCTCATGTTACAGAAGAGGAAACTGAGTCCCAGAAAAGTGAAGTATCTTCCCCCAGGTCACCCAGCTCCTAGAGAGATTCTTTCGTGCTTCAATGCTTTCCTCATCCCTCTCTCCAAGGCCCAGGCCCAGCCCAGCCCAGCCCAGGTAGCATACCTGCCCACTATTCCTCTAGCATACTAGGTAAAACCCTGAGGAGCAGGCACGTCCAGCCTAACTCATCTAGCGACAAAGGCTAACTTTGGGCCTCTCAGGACCTGCTCCTGCCCCGAGACTAGCATTCCGCTCTCCACACGGGCTAGCTCTGCCTAATACCCTATTGGTACCCCTTTCTTTTACCCATAACAAAAAGTCTTATTGGGAGAAGGAACCTTAGAGACCTTCTAAATCCAACCCACTTATTTTACAGCTGGGGAAACTCAAGCCCCAAGAAAGAAGAAACTCGTTCAAAGTGGACCACAAGTGGGCACCAGGGGTGAGAGGAAGACCCAGGCGTCCTCACTGGGCTTCTTCTCCCCCCGCTGCCCTGCCCCTGGCAATGACATTCAGCAGAAAGCCTTGAATTTGGTTTGGATTTTCCTTTAAGCCAGAGGTTTAATTTTATTTAATTTTTAAATAAAAATTTTTAATTTTAATTTTAAATTAAATTTTAAATTTTATTATTTTAATATTTATTTTATTAATTAAATCATTTATTTTAATATTTTATTATTAACTAATTATTATTAAATATTAAATAAATAAAAATTATTAAATAATAATTTAATTTAAATAAAAATATTTATTAATTAAATTATTAATTAAATTTAATGTTTATTTTACTAATTAAATATTTATAAATTAAATAATAACTTAATATAATTAAATATAGGGACTAGAACCTGTACTTGGGTACGTGCGCTCTCCTTGAGGGCAATGGCCAAGTGCCGTCCAGAAGGAAGAACGTCTACTGGGAGCCCAGGAGCTCCTTGGCATGGAAACGTCTCATGTATAGGTGTTGTTTCAGCCGCTATGTCGGTATTTTCAGAGGCTCGCACAGCATCTGGCACATGCATAGGAGCCACCTAATAAACGGTTTCTAGCACTAGCCCTGCTGTGATTTATCATATGACTGAATACAAGCTGCTTAACCTATAAAATAAGGGGGATGGACCGGATGACCTCGGAGGTCCTTCATGCCTTTGTCGGTCTGTGAGTCTAAGTCTTTGGTTGTATTTCTTATCATAGGAGCAGGAAGGGTCATTGGAAGCCATGGAATCCAACCCCTTCGTGGATCAGATGATGAAACTGAAAGGAAAGTTAAGTGGATTGCCCAGGGTCAGTGAGTCAACAGTTAGTCAGTCAACAAGTATTATTAAGTACCTACTATGCACCAGGCACTGGGCTAATCCATGGGGATACAGAAAAAGGCAAAAACCAGCCCCTGCCCTTAGGGAGCTCATAATCCAGTGGGGGAGACAACATACAAAACTACTATGGACAAACAAGATGGCGGCAGGAGAATGGAAACTAATCAATTAAAGGGCATCAGCAAAGGCTTCTTCAGAAGGTGGGATTTCAGCTAAGAGTTAAAGGAAGCCAGGGAAACCAGGAGGCAGAGTTGGAGAGAGAGAGCACCCCAGGCATGGGAAATGCCCAGTCGGGGGGCAGCTAGGCACCAAAATAGATAGAGCACCAGTCCTGGAGTCAGGAGGACTTGAGTTCAAATCCTGCCTCAAACACTTACTAGCTGTGTGACGCTGAGCAAGTCACTTAACACTGACTGTCTCAAAAAAAAAAGTTCAGGGCTGAGAGGGAGAGTTTTGTTTGAGGAACAGCAAGCAGGCCATTGTCACTGGATCAAAGTGACAGGGAGGACAGGGAATAAGGTGTAAGAAAACTGGAAAGGAGGGGGCTGGGTATGAAGGATTATGAACAATGATATTAACGATAAGAATAATAATAGCTAGCATTTATATAGTGCTTTAAGGTTTGCAAAACACTTTACAAATATTATCTCACTTTGTCTTCACAAGTCTGGGAGGTAAGTACTACAATTGTCCTCATTTTACATTTAAGGAAACTGCGGCAGACAAAGATTAAGTGACCTGCCCAACGTCCCTCAGCTACTAAGTATCAAAAGCCAAATTTGAACTCGGATCTTCCTGACTTCAGGTCACCTAGCTTTATCATCTCTTGGGTCCTTCTTTGGATCAGTCAGTCAATAAACATTTATTAAGCATCCACTATGTGCCAGGCACTGTTTGAGGAGCTGGGAATACATATACAAAGAAAAAGACAACTGCTGCCCTCAAGGACCTTACCATCTAATGGAGGAAGATGACAGAGAGAAGAAAGCTGAAAAGTGGGGAGGAGAGGGGAGAAGGTACCCAGCGAGGGGGCATGATGGAGAAGTCATGTCTATAAAGCTCTCTGTAAACCTTGAAAGACTATCAATGTGATTACTGTCATGTATTGCCCCATAGGACAGGGTACAGAGGAGCTGCCCCCAATATTGGTGACTGTAGAACTTCTCGGGGGATATAAAGCCCTTTGGGTTGGGGGGAAGGGATGGAGGGGAGAGGGAAGGGGGCGGCATTAGGGTAGCCACAGGATTATCAATAGATCAAACTGGGATAAAATCCTCCTAAGTCAAGGACAGTGGCAGGCTAGGCCAAAGGGGGTAGGGGTGGGGGGGGGTGAGATGAGAACTCTCCTATGGATTCAAAGGTAATATGCGTCTCCTTGACTCTGAGGCTGAGAGCTCAAAGCCTTTTATGGGCAAAGGAACAAGGTAGGGCTCATAGAATCAAAAGCATCCCCTCATTTTACAGAAAAGGAAAATGAGGCCCAGAGAGGGAAAAGAAGTGACTTGCCCAAAGTCACCCACCCAGGAAACAGCAGAGATGGGATAGTAACTGATTTCTGACTTCTAATTTAGAAGTGTTCCAACCCACTCTCCTGGTCCCCCCAACTCCTTCCTGCCCCAAACCCCCCAGTTTGGAAAGAGGTCTCCTCTTTTGATGAAGGAATTATTTTTTAACCTCTCCCTCTGCAGAGTACAGAGCCAGGAGGGCTGGCTCCAGTCTCTGATAAGCATATAAACAGGGAGATCACATGTGGTATTTTATTTATGTTACAGAACACAAGCCAGTTCCAAGCCTGAATCTGAAACCCAAATAAAAACACCACTCAGACCCCCTGTATAACCCCACCCCCATCATCCTTGTGGTAAATTTGGGAGGCCCAAAGGAGAAAAAAAATGTTTTAACAAATTCCAGCTTCACACTTAGACTTAACAGTGGGCACAGAGAGGGCTCTGTCACCAACTCCCTGGGTGATCTCTGGCAAGTTTTTAGCCCTTCTCTGGGCCCTCAGTTTCCCTATTTGTAAAATGAGAGGGCTTGACTATACAGTCTCTAAAAATCACTTCCAGCTCTAACATTCTGTGACTACTCTGAACTAAAAGGAATTCACTGCCAGGCATATATCTCAAAGAAGTCGAAGATAAAAAGAAAGGTCCCATTTGTGCTACGTGATGCAGGAGATAAAGCACTGGTTTTGGAGTCTGAAAGATGAATTTTCATGAGTTCAAATCCAGCCTCAGACACTTACTAGCCCGTGTGACCCTGGGCAAGTCACTTAACCCTGTTTGCCTCAGTTTCCTCATCTGTAAAATGAGCTGGAGAAAGAAACAGCAAGCCACTCCAGTATCTTTGCCAAGAAAACCCCCAAATGGGGTCACCTGAGACTCAGACACAACTAAAATGCTTGATCAACAACAACAGGAGAGAATTGGAAAGAAAATCAGTGCCCAGTGACTGGGAGGGGCAAACAGCTCGTGGCAGATGAACATGACGGGATAACATTGTGCTGTGAGAAGCAAACCACTCAACGGGAGAATTCAGAGAAGCCTGTGAGGAAGGCTCAGGGGACCTGATGCAGAGTGGAAGAAAGAGAACCAGGAAAATAATACGGTGCAACAGCCACATCTGAGTGTTTGAAAAGACAAAGACTCTAAAGCGCACTCAGTTGAGTTCGTGCTTGCTCACACACACAAGCCTATATACACACATATATACATACATGCACACACATATACATACACATACACACATACACACATACACGAATACACATATACAATACATACACATATACACATGCACACACATACATATACACACATATACAAACATACAATACACACATATATACACATGCACGCACATAATACACATATACATACACACACACACACACATATATATATATATATATATATACACACACACACTTATACATACACACATATATTGTAATGACCCAGCTAGGCCCCTGTAGTCAAGTGAGAAAATGAACCTCCCTTCCTTCATCACAGATGTGGGAGACCATGTATATGAAATAATCAAAATCAAAATCAAAATAAAAGCCAGCATTTATATGGCACTTTAAGGTTTGCAAAGCACTTTCCAAATAAGATCTCATTTGATCCTCGTAACAACCCTGGGAGGTAGCTGCTATCATTATCTCCATTTTACAGATGAGGAAACTAAGGCAGACAAAGGTAATTGCCCAGGGTAATATACCTAGTTAAGTGCCTGAGGCTGGATTTAAATTCAGGTCTTCTTGGCTCCATATCCATCACTCTACCCCTTGGCACACCTAGGCTGGCCTATGCTCTCAGATGAAGTTGATGGGTTGAGTGGCCTGCCTAAACTGCTTTTTACCCCTCCTTTTTGTTATAAGGGAAAGTTAGGTGGGAGTGGAATATTGGTGGTGGGGAATGACTGATATATTTTCTTTAAAAGGCACCAGTTTCTTAAAAATGGAGTTCATCTTCTCTCTCATCTCAGAGGGGCAGTTTGGTAGGAAAAAAAGAACATCATGGCATCACCACGCCCCTGATGTCATGGTCCTCTTCTAGAATAAAGGACAGACAGCAGCAGCAACAGCCTGGCACAGGTCTGATACCGATGAGGTCTATGAGCTTGGGCAAACCTTTCCATTCTCTGAGTTTCAGGTTCTCCATCTATGAAACAGCGATGATAGTATCTGCACAGACCCACCTCAAAAGGGGCGCTGAGAGAAAAGGACTTTGAAAAACTTCAAGGAACACAGACATGGGAGTTGTTATTTTCACCTGTTACAGTAGGTGATCAATAATGCCTCAATTAGTCAGTTCACCCCTGATAATGTCACAAACATCATTGGGCCCAGAAAGGGGAAGAGATTTGCTCACACTCACACAGCAAGGTGAAGGAGAAGGTTTTTCCTGCCCATAGTTCTCTTAAATTATCTGAAGGTTTGGGACTTTAGTTATTGTGTAATCTTGATGCACTGCTAAATTTCTCTTCCCCCACCCCCCTTTTCTCCTTCTGGGCCCTTCAAAGCCAGGAGAGACCTTGAACTAGCTAAAATTACAGGGCAGCTTAACATAACACCATGTTCTGTTCTCATTTGGACTTGACTCAGTTATGCTGGGATTTGCTGGGGGGGGGGGGAGAGGAGGGGGAGGTACCCTCCGGTTTATTTTTGATATTAAGATCATTTCCTGGCTGTTTAAGAGGAAGGGCTCGGATATGGAAGGTGAGGGTCTGTCACACCCCCTCTGCACCCACACCCACACACCCCACCCCTACAAACCAGTAACTACTGTTGCGGGAAGCCCAAACCTCGCTTGCCAACTCTAATTACGTGGTAGGAGCTGGGAGCGTCTGACGAAAGCTTAAAATGGGGAGCAGTTAAGTTAGTTATAACTCAATTAGACAGGGCCGTAAGCCACAGCTTTACAAGCACAGCAGATGGAAAGAGAAATCGTCCAGTGAGAGCCCAAGCCAGATCTGAGCCCGGAGCACTCAAAGTCCACTCCGGGAAGGTCAGTGAGGAAATTGATAAAAGTGCTCTCCCCTTGGATGGCCCAGCTCAAAGTACAGTCTATCAGTCTAAGCTCTTGCCCGGGAAGCCTGACTACTTCTTCCTGGTTGGGTGGAGAGGGGTGATCACACAGGCACAGGGAAGGCCCACTGTGAGGCACTACATGGGCTAGAATGAACTTGTGGAACCATGGGATTTTAGAGTTAATAACTAGCAAATACCTAATGCTTAAAGATTTGCAGAGCACTTTTCATGTTAGCCCATTCAATACTCGGTGATAAGTATTATCCCTATTTTACAGAGGAGGAAACTGAGAATCAGAGAAGTTGACTTGCCTCGGGGAATCATCCGGCTAATAAGGGACTGAGGCAAGATTCGATCCATTCTTCTTGATTCCAAGTCCACTGAACCATCTAGATGGAAGGGACATTTGTGGATGGGGTGGCTGGGGTTCAGAATAGGGATGCAATTTGCCTGCCCAAAGTCACATAGGTACAGCAAGTGGAAAAAGCAAGGATTCAAATGCTGAATTTCTGATTCTAAATCCCCCACCCTCTTTCTCCATGCAGGCTCAAATGAGATAATGGGTATAAATGAAAGTGTACTGCAAACTTTAGAGTTCCATACAAAAGTGAGTGTAGCAGGATTTCAGCCTTGACTGTAAAGGGATGGGCCCCTGATGCCTGCCACTGAACTCATGGCCATATTCCTTCTTATCACACCCAGTTCTAAGGTAATCCAAGGCTATGTTTGGATATTTCTTTATTATTTATTAATCACAATCACTCTCATTAATTAATCAATTAGTTCTGAGTTCTCATTCCAGTTAATTAAATATTATTTAATTAACTCAAGAAACCTCTTCTGTAAACAGATGCTCTTTCCTAACCCCTAATCTCCCCAAATTAAATAATTGTTTTTACTATTATTAGTTTCCCCAATAGCCAACAGGAGCACCAGTATTTTTTCCCCCCAAATAAAGGAATCCATACCCACCCTTGCAAGATTGGAAAAGGAACCGAAAAGAACAGTGAATGGAGGATGGTCAGGAAGGGCAGCAAGGAAGGGGACACAACAACTTGGAAGGAACTTTTTAAGGCCGTGTCATCCAAACACCACCGGCTCTCCTATCTTACAGATGAAGAAACTGAGGCACAGAGTGGTTAAGTGCATTTTCTACAGGTCACAGTGGTACTAAGTGGCAGACCTAAGATTTAAACTCTGCTATTCTAGCTCCACATGTCCTGCCTGGGGCCTGCCACATTTAGTTAGCCTTTTCAGCTAAGAGTTAAGTGCTAAACATTTATTGAGGGGCTATCCTTCAAATCCTTACCAGCATCAGGCATCATTTTAGTCTGAAATAGGCTACATTCCACTCCCTGTCCCCCTCTCCTCATTAGCTTTTATAAAATCCAAGAACAGCTTATAATTGTAGTTACTTTTTAGCATATATATGTATTTCTTTTTTTTTAATGAATTTATTCCACTTAAGGAGTACAGATTTTATTTGGAGACAGATTACACTTGACCCAATGTAGTAATTAATTTTTGATAGGTCAGGGAAATTTATTTTGAAGGAAAAAAAAATCTAAAAAAATCTCATTGATAAAATCAATCTTGCTTAAAACCTTTTAAATCTATCTACTTAGCAGCCTTGGCTCTAGTGGAAGGAGACATGAAGACAAGCTAGGAAACTGACATTAACTCTTGAGCATCAGCTACAATTAGTGCCAAGTTTGAAGAGTTCCAAAAAAGGACCATGATAGTCCAAGATACTTGGGAATTTTCCAGTGATATTCCACTATAAATCCTAATATCTTTCTATCATCTGAACAGCAACCAGAGAGATTTTTTGGTAAGGTATGAAAATGTCCAACATCCCTGAACTTATATATCCCAATATATTCTTGGTTCAGAATTCAACAATTGTTTGTTAAGCTATTAAGTACCTATTATATGAATGAATATTACACATGTATATTACATATGTATAAGCACTTATTATATGGGCATACACTATATGCACACATATATTCCTATACATGGAGTTGAGTACAAAAAAGATGGAAAAATTATACAATTTCTGTCCTTAAAAAGATTAGTCTAATGAATATGTGGAGGTTATGATGCACATAAAGGAATGTCTGCACTCCTCCCCTCTCCTGCCTAGTAGAATCTTAGTAAGTGTTTGTTGAATGAATGCATGCATTCACGAATAGGAAGGATGAAAAGAAAGGAGAATGGGATAGGAGTAAGATACAGATACAAATCTGAGGAGGGACAGAAGACCAGGCAGTGGTTATCAATTACTGATCAGGCCATTTTCATGGCAATTAGCAGCTGGTGTCTGTAAGAAATATTAGCTGCTGGTTATAAAAGCAGGGATTGGGACTTGTTCAGCCAAGACCAAAGAGACATGATGTCAAGTTCATTAATAAACTCCAATCTCACCCTTGGAAAAGATGAGCCGATTACAACGAGGTTAGGAAGGACAGTGGCATGCCCCACCAGACAGCAATGTTCAGGGTAATTTATGTCCCTTTGGAAAGAGCCAGACTTAATATTTATAAATTTTTATTAGCCTCTTTTCTCTCCTAGCTATTAGGAGCCATCTTATTATAGGAACAGTGTTACTAATCTATCAACTTATTCCCCAGATTTAGCTCTAATAGGAGAAAGACTAACACACACACACACACACACACACACAATGTTTCAAGGATCAGAATGATCCCCATCCACTCACCCACCCAGAATAGGCACGGAGGGGCTTCCACGACCCAGGCCACAACTTTGCCTGCCTTAATAAACCATTTTAAAAATTGCTATGCCACATCTTCCCCTCGACCAAAAAAAAAAAAAAAAGTCTGGTAGCCCCTTTCTGGTGCTGAGCCTTTCTTTGATAGTAATTAGCTAAGCTGGTCCTTAAGAGGCAGCCAGGCAGAGCTGCTCCTCAACAGTACTTGGATTGGAGGGCCCTGCAAGAGCATATAGCTGGCATGACCCACCAGAACTAGGGTCACAACCTACGGACACCTCAATGCCTCTATAAGGTACAGACAGCAATGGAGGATATGTACGTATATATAGGCACACGGACTTTTATAGTGAGAAAGGCCCTTAGTGATACTTTCCAATCCTATCCTTTTACAGTTGAGGAAACTGAGGCCCAGAGAGGGTCCATCCAAGTCAGTATCATTATTCTGCACTGTCCCTCTTTTTTGCATTGTATCTATGCAGATGTGCTATAGGTGTATGGAAAGAAACTAAGAAATATATTTTATTTTTCAGTAGTAGGCGTTGGGTTGCAGGAGGAAAAGAAGGAGGGGGGACAGAACCCAATACCAAAGCTGATGAGGATCTATGAAGCCCTGCTAGGTTATGTGATCCCTATTCAATTATCCTGCTACAGATTCCGTTATCTTCAGATGGTCGGGGGCGAAGAAAAAGAAACGGGAACAAATTTGTCTTTGGACATCTGATACCAAGAACAAGACTGGCTCAGCCCTGGAATTATACAGAAATTGTCTTGTTCCTGCCCCCCCCCCCCCTTAAACTCCCAGGAGCCAAGGATCAGTCAAATATTAATGGTAACTCAAAACGAGACCCACACGTGCCTTTGCCCAGGGATGGGGGTGGGGGAGACAACGGCCCCAGCATCTCTGAGAAGGGGTGTTTTTGGCTTAGCCAAGAAGCCTGTAATTCCATCTTTGCAAACTTATTTCCTCTTAGCCCTGAAAATAGACTAATGCTCATTTCCCCTCCCCCTCAGATGCCCAGCTGAACCTTTTGGGGGGGGGAGAGAAGGTAGGCTTGAAATCTTGATGGGAAAAGGGGGGGTAGAGGAGGTAGGGAGTGACTTTTACATATCCCATATTGCCAATAAAGTGGCTTAAAAAATGGTTCCAAACCCCTCTGGCTTAAAAAAAATAAAGTGAGATGCTCATATGTTGATTTCCACCCCTCTACTCAGCTCACTTGACATTCACCAATTGTAGGGAGTAATATCTTTATCTGAATACTAATGCAAATTGGAGGGAGGGAGTCCTCTTTTCCGATATTGATGTCTATTCTGTAGGAGTTGAATGGAGTGACCGTATGCTCAGGCCACTAAAAGAGTTCACTGACCTCCCCTAATGTGCCCTGTCATGGCTGCTGGCTGACATACACATTCAATTCTATCTTGCCTACTTTCATTCATAAAAAAAAAGAAAAAAAAGAAAAAGAAAAAAAATATATAATGACATTGTTTCTCCCTGGCTGCAGCAGTCTCGGAGAAAGGGAGCAAGGGGAACGTGAGCTCAGATGAGGGCTTTCAGTGTTTTTGGTTTGCAGTCCCATTCAGAGGCAACCTCACCATCTGCCTGCCTCCTTCCTACCAACAGCCCCACACCTCCCTGCGGAGATGTTAGGCCCCCAGCCCTCCACCTTCACTAATAGCGAGCATTCATATGAGCAAACATGCACATACCTCCAAAAGAGCCCCCTTCAATGCCCGTTTTATGTTAGCTGAGCACAGGCATAAAGCGTTGGTTGTTACAGCCGCCGGGCCCGTGTGGAGAATTAGATCACTAGGGAAAAATCCTTCCAGGCCTCTTTATGGAAAAATAAGGCCTTCCACTGTAATGGGAAACGCCGGTGTACAACCACCTTCAGTAATGAGCCCGGGTCCCATGGCCCAGTGGATTCAGAGAAAGATTTGGCTGCTGTTTTCCTTCCAAGTCATTCAATTTAAAGATTGGGAAGGAGGATGTGTGTGTGTGTGTCTGTGTGGACGTGTTTATACTCTTTTTGTCCCTTCTCTTTTCCAGAGAAGTTTCCTCACATATTTGGCTTGTGGGCTAAGGAAGCCCCAGGGTAGTTCAGGAGATCTAGGGTATCTGGAAGGGGCCTTAGAAAGGCCACTTAGTCCAGTGCCATCATTTGACAGCTCAGACTGGGGAAGGCACTTGCCCACAGTCCATCACAGAGGAAGTTTAAAGAGCCAGGCTTCAAACTGAGGCACTGACTCCAAATCCAGGGCGATTTCCATAGGAGCTGTCTACAGCTACCTACCACCTATGTGACTTTAGGTGAATCCCTTTTTGCTCTGTTCCTCAGTTTCCCTCTCTGTCAAAGGAGAGCTTCTAAAGCCTCACTGACTTCCCAAAAACATTTATTCTTTCCTCCCTTTCCTCTCCTGGGTCTACTTTCATAGAAACTAATTTGCCACCTTCCATTTTGTAAGTGGAAACTGAGGCCCAGAAAAGGAAAAGGTACTCACCAAAAGTCATACAAGTGACTTGGGATTTGAACCCAGGTAATTAAAACTCTAAAACCAGTGGTGTTTTGTTGTTATCGTTTCCACTCCTCTAAGTTACCTCCTTTGGTAATTATGAGGGTGGGGAAGGGAAAATAGTTTGCTAGCCATCCACTCCCCACCTCCAAAATCTGGCCCCAAGAGGCTGATTATATTCATTGAAATTTGGTGGCTTTGTAACACTTAGGTATTACAGTAGCAGCTAGAGGAGGGTATGGTAAGTTCTGACTAAAGTTGTCCTCCCGGGTGGGTACAGAACACCCCCTCCCCGGCTGCCTGCCCCGTGGAACATTCCCTCTCACACTGGGAACACTGTCTTCCCAGTCCAGGGACAGAGCTCCCCTTCCCCTGGATTCCCAGAAAGGGATCCCAACCCATCTTGTGTTAGAGTCAGAAGAACTCAGGCTCCTACACCAGCTAGCAGGGGGTCAGTGGGAAAGTAACTTCACTCCCCTGGTTCCTCTGACCCCCTGTAAAATGAGGGCCATTTACCAGCTAGGCTAAGGTACCCTACAGCTCTACATTAGAAGTGAAGTGACTTCTGTCATTTCTATCCCTTTAAGCAGCAGCTTTCTTTTTCTTTTTTTTTTGCCACATAGTGATAATTTCCTTAACTGTAAGACCCTGGGGGCCAGCCCTGAAGGAGAGCCAACGGAGCAAGGAAACCCCACAGTAAGTTCAGAACAGGGTTCCCTCCAGTTCTCTGCCCAGCTCTTAAACACCAGAGTCATCTGCATTAATGGATTTTTCTGGGGCTGCTGAAAGCAACCTTATAAATCAATGCATCTGGCTGCTGCAAGTTGGGAGCTATCAGCCCAATGACTTATGCTAAGACTCTGGTGTCACCCCGATGACAAAACCCAACACCTCCCCTAGCCTGGTGCAGCCACCCCAACCACCCCACTCCAGCCCCAGGGGAATTTATAGCTTTAACCCAAAGGGGCATCAGCAGGGCAGGGATGTGGTTGGAAATTTCTATCACATCCACAGAGTCACCTGAGAAAAGCTGCTGTAGATCTTGTTGTAGGTTCAGAAATAAGTCTGGGCATCTGGATCTGTCTAAGCCATATACAGGATGTCCCAAAAGTCTTAGTGCTGTTTTAAGCTTTAATAGTTTAAAACAGATTGGTGGATATAGATAGATACTGGGTGTCCTGAAAAGTTAAAAAGGCACTCAGACTTTTGGGACACCCAGTATTTCTCTCTCTCTGTCTCTCTCTTCCCCTCTCCCCTGGTCCCCACATATCTATTTAAGGCTATGAAAGCTTAAAACACACTCAGACTTTTAGGACACCCAGTATCCATCTATATCCATATATGTGTGTTAGTATGTGAGGGAGACCCCTGAAGATGGTCCCAGAGAAGAGGCAGATGAGTTCCACAGTTTAGGCTTGAAAATAAACCCTATGGAACTCTAGAGCCGACCTGATGATTTCTAAGAGATGCCTCACCTATTTCTAAATGACTCTGATTTTCTAAGGGGAGTCCAAGAGCTACTAGGATTCAGAGCTGAAAGAGGCCTTAAAGATCACTCATCTAGTCCAACCCACTCATTGTCCAGGTGAGGAAACTGAGGCGCAGAGAGAGTGACTGGACCAAGGGTAGCCAGCAGCAAGAGCTGGGACTCAGACCCATACCCTGTGGTTTCAAATTCAGGACTCTCGGAGCTCATAGCCAAGAGTGTCCATTGCCTACTAGATTAAGGAAGTTATTTGGAGTTAAAAGGATGGAGGAGGGAAAAATCACCTGCTTATGATTCCAAGATGAGCCTTGTCTGTCCCTTAAGCCAAAAGGGCTGAGAACTCCAAACTGGGGGGACGGGGAGGAGAGAGATTGTGAGCCCCTTCCCCTCTGGTCAGTCACTACATTTGCTCATCTGCCTCTCCCTTCTGACAAACATTCCTTCCCCCCACCCCACCCCCCAACCCTCTGTGAACAATAGAAACTTTCTATGTGGAACATGGGAACTCTTAAAACATTAATGGTGGAAACTGCAATAATAAAAGTTATAATGGCAATAGAATCGCTTCTATTGCCAGGACGTGGAGCCTCAGAAAACCAAATAGGACACATACAGGTAGCAGCTCCCAAGGCAGGAAGGACGGGAAGGATGTTGCCTTCAAATGTACTTTTAAAAATTCTTCTTTGTTACTAGATGGCTTCTGATATTACTGGTTATATTACCTCTGGGTTGCTAGTTACTCAACTCCCGTAAACACAATTCTCTCTCCTGGTTTTTTCTCTCTGGTCAACTCCAAGAAAGTTCAGTGTGAATGTCTTGAATGAAACCTGTAAACGGAATTCTTCCCTGGGACCTCTTTCAGAAGAAGGCTTTCCAATGCACAAATTCTATGCTTCTCTTTCTAAAAGTCCAGGCTAGGCTGGGATGGGTTCCATCACAAAGGGATTTCAACAGGGCTACTAGCAGGAACTGATAAATCTCTGAATCACAGATTAGGTAAGGGACTCCAGGGCTCACCTAGTCCAACATGTCCAGAGCTGGAAATTCTTTCTATAACACCCCCAAGTGGTCTTCCAGCCTCTGTTTGAAGACCACTAGTGTCAGGAAGCTCACTACTTATGAAAACAGCAAATTCCTCTTCTGGACAGTTCTGATATAGGGAATGTTCCCCCCCCCCCGCCTTTTTTTATTAAATCCAAACCTGGCTCCATTGCAGACCTTCCCAGTTCTGCCCAAGGCTTTTACACAGCTGACCATGCCCTTGCTACCAAGTCTTAACCAGACTCCACATCATTTTCAGCCTCATTTTCCTTCTGAAGGCAGCAATTACATTACAGCCGCCTGGGGCATTAAATCAGCCCGAGCAATCACTCGGACACCCAAGTCATAAAATGAGCCCAGGGTCCATCAGGCCAAACACAAGCGAGAGAGAAAAGCAGGGCGAAAGCTAAGGCAGATCCAGCCAGTCTGGAGAGTGCTTCGATTTGAGAGTTCAAGACCTTGAAATCCCGCAGTTTAAGAAACTAGCTTGCTGAGTCTTCTGGCCCTTTTAAATCTCCTTCGGAGCATCTCCCCACCAGGGCCATGCTTCGAGGCCACCCCCCAGCACAGGCTTGCTGGGGTGGGGGTTGGCTGTTTGTAAATGTTTACTCTCTCCGGCTCTCCCTCTCCTACCAGCCTCGGCCAACAGGCTAGGTTATCAATTAACCTGACAAAGGGAGGCCATGGGGGGGAGGGGGGGGACTGGGCTTGGCATTTCAGCGTCGTGTTGTGCTGGACCAGGGGAAGAAGGGAGAGAGAAAGAAAAGGCTTTCGTTCCTCTCTGAGTGGGGGTAGAGGAGAGAAAAGAATGCACCGATGGAAACTCCGTAGCAGTCTCCGGGGCTGCTCCCTGAGAGCGCTGCACCTGCGGAGCACTACCGGACTGGAGCATGCAGACCCGAGATTCTGCAAATCTTGGGGATGGGGTGGGGGGAGGGAAGTGGACAGCAATTGTCTCTAGGGGAGGAGGAGAGGTTTCACACTGTTCAAATACTCCCAATCTGAACTGGCCTGAGAGAAGGAAGGAGGCTGGAAATTTCGGCTCACTGACATAAACCCGGTCTCGCCACATTCCCCACAATCTTCCTCCTCCCAACCAATCCCGGGTCCCTCCTTACCTGTGGCTCTCCTGGCAGGGCGAGGCTCCAGGTGAGAGATGACCAGCCCCGGACCCGGACCGGCACCCGCACTATTCACGGCCACTGCCAGGTAGAAGACCAAGACGCAGCCCGCGGTCACCATTCCTCCTGGTAGGCTCCGGGAGGGCCCGGGAAGCCGCCCGCTTGCAGGCCGGCCAGCCTCAGGCATCCTCCGGCAGCATGCTGGGCTTCGCCTCTCCCCGGAGCTCTTGGCTCTTCCGACCTGGGGCTGGGACCGCTTCGCGGCGCCCAGCTTAGCTCCCCGGGAGGAAGGAGACTACGGGGTTCTGCGCTCTGCTGCAGCAGCTAGGGCTTCACAGACTTCTTCCGGGCTGGATCGCTGTGCGTGTCCCCTGGGGGCTGGAAGCCGCGGCTGCTCCAGAGCCCTCGGCTCCGCTCCGTTCTGCAGGGGAGGAAAGGTTCGCTAGCTGCAAAAATCGCACCCGTTTCCCAAAGAGAGGGAAAAGATTGCAGGAGGTTTGGGGGCTCAGGGTTAAAAGGAGGGAAAAGAGTGTGTCTATGTGCGTGGTGGCTTTTTCAAAACTAGTCAGTCAGCTACGATTAATTCCTTTACACTGCCTTCAACTGTCAGTCTAGGTCTCCGCGTCTTCCGTTTTAGCAATGGGGAAGAAAGTTGCAAGCCAGAGCCTCTTAGAAACCGCCACAGGCAACCCCCCTCCAGCTCAGGAATGTCCCTTTCCATTGGGGAGGGGAAGGAGCGAGCCTCCGGGCTGTAGCCGTGGCTCCGGGAGCAGGGGAGGGGGGGTGAACCCTAGCCTCCCCGGGAGGCACGTTGGCAGCGCGCTGCGGGCGCGGAGTCCCGGGCCCCGGGCGCGCTAACGCCCGGCGCCCTCCCGGCGCCACCGCCTCCCCAAATCGCTGCTGGCCTCAGAGCCTCTCCCTCTCACTGCTGTTGCTCTCTCTCTCTCAAATCTTTTTTGAAGCATCCCCTTCCCTCCACTGCAGCTTGAGACAGGCAGGCTGCACGCTCCTTCCAAGTTGCCGTATACCTCCAAATGCAAAATGCAAGAATTCTCTAAAGTCGTAGGATTTCAAGATCTTCTGACACCCCCCCCCCCCATTGCCACCCCATCCCGGGAAGGAAGCCCAGGACGGGTATGAGAGCAAACTAGTAAAACGCTCCAGCTTAGCAGAGCAGCCCCAAACAGCTCCCCAGACAGAGAAGGAAACTTGGGAAGAAAAGTCCAGGGGCGGAGGAGGGGGGAGTCTCGCGGCTCCGTCTCAGTCTCCCCCCACCTTGAGCTTGCCTCTCACCAGCTCGCCCGGGGAGAATGCCCTTACCTCGCCGGGCCCCGATCCGACGGCGGCGGCTCCACTGCCCAGGATTCTCGGGCGCACAGCTCCTCCTCCTCCTCTTCCTCCTCCTCCTCCTCCGAAGCAAGGGACCGAGCGGCGCCAGCTGCCGCCGCCGTCACCGCACACAGTGCGCCCGGGCCAGTTCTCCAGCGCAGCCCCTGCAACAGCGGCGGCAGCTCCAACCACTTAGCAGCGCGCCGGCCGCGCCCGCCCCGCCTCCGCCCCCGGCCCGCCCCCTAACCCCCGCCCCCTCGGCCCTCTCCTTTTCACCCCCCTCTCCTTCTCCTCCTTTCCCCCACCTCTCCTCCTACTCTTCCCTCAAGTCTTCTCTGCCTTCCTTCTCTTACGCGCTCTGCTCTAGCCACGGGCGCGCAAAGAGCCCGAGGCGGGAGACCGAGGGAGCAGAGAGAAGTGAGAGATTGAGCGAAAGCCAGGGCTTGTAGGAGGGGGTTATCTAGTTCCGCCCGCCCCCTACTTTCCCCTCCCCTCTCCTCCCCTTCCCTCTCTTCCCCTCCCTTCTCCTCCCCATTCCCAAGGGGGGGGACTAGTGGGGAGGCCCGCCCAGAATTGAGGGAGACGCCCAATTCTCTGCCTCCCTGCCAGGCTTCCTTCTGCTTAAAGGGATTAAGGCAGAGGAAGGGGACCGGGGGTCCAGCGGGAGGGGGGATTGCAATAATTAAGAGGGTGCACCCGCCTCCGAGGGCGTGAGAGTGAGCCGGAGTTCAGACCAGCCCCTTGTCTTAGGCTAGATAATAGAGAGATTCCCGGCCAAATCCCCCCCCATCCCCTCGACCCGGGAAATCCTTCCACAATTTAAAACTCCCAGATCTTTGAGTAGCGCTCACCCAACCACTGCTGGCTGTCAGTTCTTTTTTGGGGGGGGAGGGGAGCGTTGGGACCCCTGTAAGAGGGTGAAACCCCCCCCCCCCGCCCCCGGCCTCTGGATGGCTCGGAAGGGGAAACATTCTCTATTTCAGTACGGTCTCTGGGAAAAAATGGGATTGTTGCGTGCGTGTTGGGGGCTGAGGGGTGGGGGGACGGGAAAGTACAGAGTGGTGGAGAAAAGAAAAGAAAACTGGATTTGGATTCCCAATACCCAGGTCGAATCCTACATACTTATGTCACTTCCTATGGGACTGTAGGCAAGTCATTTAACCTCTTTAGTCCTCAGTTTCCTTATCTGTAAAATGAAGAAGTTGGCCTAGGTTCTGTCAACTAAATAAAAAAAAGGGGGGGGGGAATGGAAAGAACATCCCTGGTCCCTGTTAAATAAAGGCCTTTGTGGGAAAGGAGTAGAAAGAGAAAGCTTCATGGTCTCCCAAAGCCCTGTGCTCCGAAGAATCCCAGCGTATTAGATTTGGACATCATTGAATCTAGTCCCTTCATTTAACAGATAAGGAAACCGAGGCCCAGAAAGCTTCGGGAGCGCTCTGGGGCACTCTAAGGGCAGCATTCTCTTCTTCCATGGACGAACTGATGCTTTGTTTTCTGGCTGAGTCCGGTGGGGTCTCAGACTCCTTCATTACATTTTGAGCTCTTCAGAGGAGGGGACAAGTGGCAAGTTCCTTAAACAACATGTGATCATAGTATCATTGGTTTTAGAATTGGAAGGGACCTTACAGGCAAGAGACCCTCAGCAGCTGACAGCCTGTCTAGGGAGGAAAAAAAAAAGAGAGAGGCAGCAGGAACGGGGTAAGTCTATTCCTCACTGAGAGCTGCAGAGGGGAAGAAGCATAGGAGCTCAATGGGAGAGGGGATTTGGGCCAGAGAAATCAGGGAAGGCTGTGTGGAAGAGGTGGGTCTGAATAAATGGTAGCTTTTATTAAGCGCTCACTATGAAGTGCCCAGCATGAACACTGCGGATAGGAATACAAAAAATAAGGCAATTTCTGCTGGAGGAGCCCACAACCTGAGGAACTTACATTGGAATAGGGGAAAGACAGCACATGTGCTGGACAGGGAGGGGTGTTTAGATCTGGGAAAGCACAGGGATGGTGAGTAGAGTCAGGGCAATTGATTGTCACTTCTCTCAAAAGGTAATGTTGCGTTGATGACTGTTCCTAGAGAAAGTGGTGGAAGGAGAGGGAGGTATACACTCAGTGACATGGCAAGGGTGCAGCATACTGCCCCCCAGACCCCCCAGATATGGTGAACTGCTACTAATCAGGAGCTTGGGTTAGGGGCAGGGCAGGAGCTAGACCTGGAAGGATAGGTTCAATGGATCAGGGACATGCACAAAAATTTCCTACTAAATAGACCCTTGAAATAGCTCTGAAGCACACACACACACACACACACACACACACACACACACAC
>NW_020954596.1:7336422-7370531 GCF_900497805.2 Vombatus ursinus | reverse complement strand
CACGACAAGGGGCTTCTGGTTGGCCCAGTGCCGTCTCCAAATGGAGTCCCAACATACCACAACAGAACACTGTACAATTTAATGCACATTTGTCAAGTTCCTTCTGTGTGTCAGTAGTCCTGGTTTCCAATTTTAGCTCTGCTGTTTACTTCTTGTGCAACACTGCACCAGTCACTTCACCTCTAAAAAGTGGAGGTAGGAAGAAAGAGGTTAGATGGGATTACCTGTAAGATATCTTCTTGCTCTAAAAAAAAAAAAAAATCATAGGAATCTTAGGTAAATCACTTGTATTTTCTGAGTTAATCTGTTAAATGACATTAATAATCTCTCTCCTGCCTGACTTGAAGGGTGCTGATAAGGAGAATTACATGGGACAAGGTCTGGAGAAGCACTTTTAAAAGTTCTTTACAAGTATTATCAAGGTGACTCTGTGGATAGAGCACCAGGGCTTGAAAGACTCATCTTCATGAGTTCAAATCCGACCTCAGATACTTACTAGCCATGTGACCCTGGACAAGTCACTTAACTCTTTACCTCAGTTTCCTCATCTGTAAAATGAGCTGGAGAAGGAAATAGCAAACCACTCCAATATCTCTGCCAAGAAAACCTCAAATGGGGTCACAAAGAGTCAGACATGATTGAAATGAATGAATTGTAAAGACAAGCAATTTCTTAGGCAACTACCTGTGGGCCAAGTGCTGTGCCAGGCTCTGGAGATATAAGACAAAAGAGACCAGTCTCTGTTCTTCTGGAGCCTATATTCTAATAGGGAGAAAAACTTGCTCTGAATCTGATGCTCTTGTGCTTTGACCTCAGGTTTGACGTCTGGGGCTCCAGCATTTAAGGTCTGTGTGACCTTAGCCAACTTAATTCAATTCTAACCAGCAAGCATTTAGCTACCAGTTGGATTACATGGCCTCACCTGTGTCTTCCAAATCTGTGATTTCCTATGCTTACAGTCCAACTATGGGAAAGACATGGATGAAAAACACCAACTTTGAGACAAGGGAGGAATAAATTTAAGGAAAGGGGAGGTCCAGGGAAAGGGTTAAAATGTCTGAGATGAGAAGTCCCTGTCACCTGGTGGTGGGGGGTGGGAGTAGGGGAAGGCATCATGGGGCAGATGACGTCTGGGTTGCCTTTTAAGGATGACACCCCCCTTCTCTGAGAACACTTTCCTTATCTGTAAAAATGGAGATAATAATACACTACCCATTTCACAGAGATTTCTCTCAGAAAAGTCTCTGTAAGTTGTGTAGTACAGAAATATTAGTTATTTTTATTACTATCTACTAGTAATTGCACCACACTCTAGACACCAGCAAATACATGGTTGTCACCCAAAAGGGACTTCCCCAAAAGGCAGTAATGGCTCTGATAATAAAAACAAACAAATAAACACACAAACAGAAAGAGGTGATAGTTTGAGAAGTACAGATTCTCCAAACCAGATGAAAAGATTCATCTTAGCCTTGCCTCCATACCCCTGAAAAAAAGTCATGGCATCTTATAAAGAGAGGCATCCAGAAACCGTGGAAAAGACACAGGGCTCTATGTCAAGAGATTGAGGTGAGATTCCTGTCTCAGTCCTTGTGGGTCACGTTTGAAAGAAATCATCAGGGGCAGCTAGGTGGCGCAGTGGATAGAATGCTGGCCCTGGAGTCAGGAGGACCTGAGTTCAAATGTGGTCTCAGACCAGACACTTGACACTTAGTAGCTGTGTGACCCTGGGCAAGTCATTTAACCCCAATTACCTCACACACACACACAAAAAAAAGAAAGAAAGAAATCATCATCTGTTGGTCAGTCTTGCAGTGATGAACCTGGGCTGAATTGGTCCTCCGAGGGCCACAACCTAGTATCAGGACCATAATCTTTTCAGTACTAGCAACATCTGCCATACCTAGGGCTCTGCTGGGATAACCTTTGAGAATCCAAGGTCACCAAGATGTTACACCAGAGACAACTATTGAAGCATTCTATCCCCCTTCCCTAGTCATCTCAATGTCTCTCCTCCCGCCCCCACCCTCCCCTTCCCCCCAAAAAACAACCCAACACAGGCCTGGACAAGTAGTAAGTGAATACTGGCTATTCAATTAACTAGGTGGGTAACTGGACTAGTGCTTTAAATTTCATCTGTAAAATAAAGAAGTTGGGTCACATGGCCCTTACAGTTATGTCCTTAGGCAAATCACATCTTTCTCTCTAGAAATAAAAGTTTACATTTCTATGGCAAGCTTTAAAGCTTGGAATCACCTTCCTTACAGCAACCCCAGGAGGGGAGAACAAGTATTATTATGTCCATTTTGCAGACCAGAAGACTCAAGGTCAGAGAGGAATAACTTACTGTTAGCCTTGGAGTTTAGGCTACAGAGAGGGTCTTTGCTGATAAGATGTTAACGTTGATTTCCATGAAGAGGTAAGAGTCAGTGCTGTCAAATATAGCACAATTCCCTTCCCCTCTTAGAGGCATAGGGACTGGAATTGGTGTAGAAGTTTTCTCTACCAGTGCAGGTTAGCATCTTCTCTGCAAGAAAATTGCCTAGACCACCAAGAAGTTAAGCATCTCGCCTGGCATCACACTTACAGCCAAGATATGGCAAAAATAGGACTCAGCCCAAGTCTTCTTGGCCCCAGGGCTAGCTCGTTCTCCACTACAGCTTGCTGCCTCCACCAAAGCCACTTCTAATATTTTCCCCTACTCCCATCGTGCCCCCTGCCTCATAGCTGAAAACCTTCCTGAGTTCATTTTAGTATTTTAGTAACTCTTCTTTAGTGCAGTTGAATTCATGGATTTCCTAGGGGGAAAAGATACCATACATCGTCAGAGTTGGCACGGGAGTGAGAAGAGAGAAGGTCAGAATTGGATGGGGTCTTTGAGACAACCTAGCTCATCTTCTTCATTTTATACTTGGTGTCAAAACTCGAATCTGGGATCAAAAGAGACATGCTCAAGGAGACCTAACTAGTCAATGGCAGAGCTGGACTGGACAGCACTTTCTCTTGACTCCAAGTCCAGGGCTCTTTCCACTATACCAGGCTGCCTCCTTGAATTAAATTCCATTAAATATATCATTATGGGCACTACTCTCACGGAAGTCTTCTGATGCCTCACTGAGGTGGATGTGACGCACAAGCTGGAAGGATTAGCAAATAGCTGTGTTCCAGCGTCCCAGGTCCAGTCTAGATAAGTGTTATGGTCCGAGGGCTGGTCCCCAGGGGCTAACCCCAGCAACTCAATAACTGAAATGAGGAGAGGCTGGAAGACTGGCTAGTGGACCCACAGTGATGAAATCATAAATCCTGGAAGACTTGAAATTTATTAGACACACTAAGGTCCTTTTAGTATTTCATTTCATCAGTGTGATTCAATTCATAGATTTCCTAGGGGGGAAAAGATTTCATGGACTGTCAGTACTGGCAGAGGCCTGAGAACAGAGAAGGGAGAATGTCAGAACTGGAGAGAGCCTTGGAGATGACCCAGTTCAACCTCTTCCTTTGTACAGGTGGTAAGCAGACCCAAACTCTGGAAGAGAATCCTTGCTCTGCTATTCAACTCAGGTAAATTTGGGGAAGTCTCTTTGCCCATATGGGCTTCATTTTCTTCATTTATAAAGTGAGAGGGTTTGACTATGTGGTCTTCCAGGTTTAAATTCTATGACGCAATGGATAAGACATCTTCATCTTGTCACCCCAGTTAGACTGTAAATTCCCCAGAGCCAGTGACTATGGGATTTCAGCTCCAGATTTGCCAACACAATGTGCTAGGTAAATAAGTGTATCATGTCTCTTTGATTAGCTCATAAGATTTCTAGAGGCAGGGGTGTGTGCTTTCAGCTCTACGTGTCTGTGATTCTAGTTTTCCTTATCCTTCAGCCACCCCTGAACCTAGCACCGGCCTAGAGTGGGAAAAATTCAGCATTCAGAGTCTGACCCAGCTCTGTTGTCCATAAACTATGCCCAGAGATATAGACTGATAGACTAGCCCCATGGGCTGTCTATCCAACCACATGTCTGGACAATAACTATTTTTAATTTGTTTGGTATTTTCCCCTGTGCAGATATTGTTTCAGTCACATCTGATTCTTTGTGACCCCATTTAGGGTTTTCTTGATAAAGATATTGGAGTGGTTTGTGATTTCCTTCTCCAGCTCGTTTTACAGATGAGGAAACTGAGGCAAATGGAGATAAGTGACTTGCTCAGAGTCACGCAGCTGGTAAGTATCTGAGGCCAGATTTGAATTAAGGAAGATGACTCTTCCTGACTTCAGGCTTGATTCACTGTGCCACCTGTTAGGCCAAACTCTTTTGAGTTGCTACAAGTATCACCCAGGAAACTTTGCCACATAATTAGTAAAGTGTCCCCTGCAAACAAAAGCATCTGGTCCACCTCACCCTCTATAGGAAAGCCCTCTTCTATTTGAACTCTCCATTGGGCATTGTTCATGGCAGTGGCCAACACCAATATCATGGTCTCCAATGTGTTGAATGAGGAATTCAAAATGGTGCCAGGGAAATCAAAGATGGGAAGAGGAACTGGAGTAGACCTAGTCTACAAGGAGGAGGCTCATGCTGGAGACAGACAACAGAAGCTTGAGAGTTTAAGGGATTGATTCTTAAGGTATCTGAAGTAGGGAAAGATATTAAGTAGGTAGACCAGAATAACGTGGATAGAGCACTGGGCTTGGAAGTTGTTCTCCACCCCTTATTAGAGACAGCAATTGCTACTTTGCCAATCCTGTCGGGCTTCCGAAATTTTAAAACATAGGAGTTTTAAAACAATTCTGCTGGGAACAGGCTTGCCAGTTTTGTTCTTTCTCTTGGCCATTAAAAACCTTCCTTCCTGACCTAAGAGCCAACAGAGTTCTGAACAGCTAGCTACCAGACTGAAAGGGGTTCCCAGATGAGATTCCAGATTATGGCTCCCTCCTCACTCCTGAAATCCCTCAGAGCAATGCGCATGATTTGTGTTCACTCCCTCCAGGAGATAAGATTTTTGCTGCTCATTCCTTTGCTGTCTCCCTTTGAAGGGGAAACCCTCAATACATCTTTCCTCTGCTGCTCATTAAACAATTGGGGGTCATCCCCAGTCATCCTGATTTAAATCTTGCCCTTGGACCCCGATGGTTCTGGAGGAGAAAGTGAAGCTGGTGACTTTGCACAGCCCTCCCTCACTTAAATCCATTTCACCTGCAAGTCATGGCATCGCCTTCTTGACTTGACCAACCGCTCTCTTCGAGAACCGAGGACCAACAGCCACATTAACAACGATTAAACAACTGGTGACCTGGAGAAGTCCTAAGGGATTGAGTTTCCTTAATTCCTCTTGGGGATCCAGAGAGATGGTAGTACAAGGAGCATTGGCATTGGGATAAAAAGAACTGAGTGAAAATGCCACTCCTGATATTTACTATTAGTATACTTTAGTATTCTAATACTCTACTGATTACGTGGCAAAGTTTCTTGGGTGATACTTGTAGCAACTCAAAAGAGTTTGGCCTAACAGGTGGCACAGTGAATCAAGCCTGAAGTCAGGAAGAGTCATCTTTCTTAATTCAATTTACTAGTGACTCTCCTTTTTTGAGACTGTTTTCACATCTGTAAAATGGGCAGAAGAATCCCTGAAGCACTACAGCAATAAAAGTTATCTTAATTGCCTCATTACCTTTTTTTGCTCCTCAGTTTCTTTATCTGTAGAACAGCCTCAATAATCCCTAATTCTGAGACCCTTAGGTGGCACAGTGGATAAAGATAAAGCCCTGGGGCCTGGAGTCAGTCAGGAAGACCTGAGTTCAAACCCAGCCTCAGACACTTACTAGCTGTGTGACCTTGGGCAAGTCACTTTAATCTCTACCTGCCTCAGTTTCCTTAACAGTAAAGTGAGGATAATAATAACAGCACCTACCTCCTAGGGTTATTGTGAAGACCAAATGAGATAATATTTGCAAAGTGCTTAGCACATCATCTGGCACACAGTAGGTGCTTAATAAATGCTTGTTTCTTTCCTACCTCCCTTCCTTTCCTTGTAGTTATAGAAATGGGAATTATTATCCTTGTCAGCATATTTCCTAAACCCACCGGAGGTGGGTAAGGCAAGAGAACTGCTCATGGTCATGGTCATGAAGACATTATGAGATTTGCTAATAAATACTCTGGAAATAGCTATGATCAATCCTATGTGCAAAGCTCCTGTACCCTTCTCAACAAATGACCAAATCATTCTTTTTTCTTCTCATTCATTTACTAGGCAGCCTGACCTAGTGCATAGGAACTCAGAGTCCGAGTTCAAGTGCTGGCTATGTGACCTTGGGTGAGTCATTTAACCCTCTCTATCTCCCTTTGCTTCTCTGGAATAGGAGAGGATTGTAGTGGTCCCTTTTAGCTCTAAATCTGTGATTCCAGGATGCTATCCTAAAAGAGCTCAGAATGCAAAATCTTAGGAGGAATATAGTAGAGAATTGGGTGGGGGAATGTGATCAGGGAAGGCTTCCTGAAGGAGGCAGGTCTTCAGCTGCACCTCTCAGGATGTGTAGGAGATCAACCAATGAGGGAGGGAGGAAGGAGGGACAGAAAGCATGCTGCCTCTATCCTGCCTCTGAGACCTACCATTTGGTGCGACATTGACCAAATCCCTTAGCTTCCCTGGGCCTCAGTTTCTTCAACTGTAAAAGCAGGGAGTCGGGTGACGTGGCATCTGTGTCGTGCTCTCTAGCTCACCAAGCACTTTCCTTCCAACAAACCTGGGAGGTGAGGAGCACTGAGATTACTGTCCCCGTTTTACTGATTTGGAGACGGGCTCAGTGAGAGAACCCGAGGTCACACCAGACTGAAATGGCAGAGCTCCAGGACTCTTCCCGTGACACTGGGCAGCATCGCCAGCAAGGTGCTTGGCTTGTTCGGGATATTGCGGATGAGGGGACCTAACCTCAGAGACCTCACATGTTCTCTTTCATGAGCTCGGAGATGTTGATAAGCCCATTAAAACCAGATGAGAATGCATCCCTGGGCCTGAGCCAGCACGGATCCCCAGTCAGAGCCGCCTGGGCCACTGGTCTCCATTGGCAGGGGAGGCAGACTGTAAGTAGAATGTCGATTGATCAGCCCAGGAAGGCCGAGGAGCCTTGATCGCTGGGAAGAAGCATGGGGATAGGATGGGTGCTGTGTTTAGCCTTGGAATTCCAAAGGGCTTCAAAGGCCTTTTTAAGGGGCTATTTTGTTCTGTTTAAAAAACAGAACACGACCAACCAACAGGTCTTTGTGGGTGCACGTCCTGTCTCACAAAGCCCCGTTGCCAGGTGTGTGAAGACAGAAAGAACAGGCCCAGGCCCTGCCCTTGGGAGGAGGAGGCAAAACCGGGTCCTGCTGATACACAAGGAGCACTTTGGGAACAACAGAGGCCTGACCTTGGCATCAGGAGGACCTGGGTTCAAATTCTGCTTCTGGCACGTATTAACTGTGTGGCCTCGGGCAAGTCACTTAACTCTGAGCTTCACTTTTCTCATCTGTAAAATGAGAGGATTGGATTCTTGTAAGTTTCCTTTCAGTTCTTTATCTACGATCCTATGAATAAGCATTTATTAGACTCTTAGTAGATGCAAGGTATTCCTTGCAACCTAGATAATCCAGGGAGTTTATGCCACCATGTATAGCTGGTGACTTTGCCCACTGAAGATGTCTTCTTTTATTACTGAAAAGATAAGCCCTTAGTTCTCTCCTTTAGAGAGCTAGTTGTATGACCTTGGGTCATTACTTTCCTCCCTGAAGCAGCAAGAAACCCTGTGGGAGAGGCCAGAGGAAGTAGGTGCCAGGACAGTCAAACCATGACCGTCACCTCAACTATAAGCTCTGCTGAGATCCAAACGCAGACAGCCCAGGAGCCTGAGCTCAAGACTCCCAGATCACCAGTCCTGCGCCCAGCCTGGCCCCCTCGGTCATCATCCACGGACATGATCCCTGTGCGGGTACAACCCGGCGATGGCTTCCACAGGGGCTGCGGGCATCACAACCTCAGCAGCCCCAGTGACTGAAGCGAGTTCTGACTGCCAGGGACCTTGGTCCTGCCAAGTGACTCAACATCAGAAATGAAGAGCATCTAATCAGTGGCAATAACATGAGAGAAGACGCATCGTCATCTGTTCTACTGTTGTGTCCTAAGGACCAGGGGGCCTTTCCAGCTCGATTGTAGCTGAAACACCTGTAAATGTTACCTCCTACCATTAGAATGTGGGATCCCTGAGAGCAAGGACTGTGTCTCTTTTCTTTTTATACTACCAGGACTCAGGGCAGGGCTTTGCACATAGAAAATACTTTTTAAAAATAATGTTTTATTTTTTTCCCAGTTGCTTGTACAAACAATTTTTAACATTCCGTTTTTAAAATTTTGGCTTCCAAATTCTCTCCCTCCCTTGATCCCCTCCCCAGTCCCTGAGACAGTAGGCAATTTGATATAGGTTGTGCAACACATAGTAAACACTTAACTAATGCTTACCTTCCTTCCTTTTCTTTCTTCCTTGCTTCTTTCCTTTTCTTTTTCTTTCTCTCTTTCCTTCTTTACTTCCTTCCTTTCTTTCTTCCTGCCTTTTTTTCTCTCTTTATTTCTCTTTCTATCTTTCCCTTTCTTTCTCTTCCTTCTTTCCTTTCTTTTTTTCTCTCTCTCCCTTCCTTTCTCTTTCTTTTCCTCTTTCAATCTTCCCCCTTTCTTTCTCTTTCTCTCTTTCTTTTCCCCTTTCTCTCTTTTTCTTTCTTATCCTTTTCTTTCTTTCTCTCTTACTCTCCCTTTCATCTATTCATTCTGGACCTCAGTTTTCCATCTATAAAATGTTGTGAATAACATCTGAACTTCCTACCTCACAGGAATGAATAAATGAAAAGGCATTTATTATGTGCCAAGCACTGTGCTCAGCAATCCTGATAAAGATACAAAACTGACATAGACCTTGCCCTTATGGAGTTCACATTCTAAAGATGGAAGGACCACATATATAGAAGAGGAAACCTTGAAGTTCCATAGCTATAAAAATTATTATTACCAAAGGAAGGCTCCATGGTGTACTAGAAAATGCTGTGGAGACTGGGTACTTGTGTTCAAGGCTTAGAAATAACCCATTAGTTGTACAGTATTGAGCAAATCATCCCTGTCTCTGAGCCTCAGTTTCTTTCTCTGTAAAGTGGGGACAATAACCTCTGGTGTGCTTGGCTTACAAGGGA
This sequence comes from Vombatus ursinus, assembly GCF_900497805.2. Classification (NCBI taxonomy): domain Eukaryota; kingdom Metazoa; phylum Chordata; class Mammalia; order Diprotodontia; family Vombatidae; genus Vombatus; species Vombatus ursinus. Next base: position 7,361,324 of record NW_020954596.1, on the reverse strand, counting down.
GTTGTGAAGAAAGTACTGAAGAGATCACAGCTCTGAGGAAGTCTCTGGAGAGGAGAGGGGGCCCAGGCCAAGAAGAGGGGGACCCTGCAGGATGGGCCCATTTTGGCTGGGTCTACAAAGCCCAAACATCTGTGCTGTGTTATGTGGGTCTGCCACAGCTTGGCAAGACCCAAGGGTTCTTCCCTGGGGTTAAAAGACTCCTTACAATTCCTGAGACATACCACATCCATATGTCAGCTCCCTGCCTCCGGCATTCAGAATTGTCTGTGTCTCCGGGGGTCTGGTGTGGGCTCTAGAGGAAAAAAACATAGTAAAACCCCAAATCCTGAACATTTGAAAACCATTTACAGTAGGAAATCACACCAGTAGCTAGCAAGAGGGCAGATTCCTATGGGGGCCCTTCTTGCCCTGTAGCTGGATGGACTGATGTGGAAAGAGCCTTAGGGCCTGGGTTCTAATCTGACAAATCCTTGCTGCTCTCTGAGCCTCAGTGTCCGCATTTGGGGCCAATCCCCCCTTCCCTGCTTCCTTCACCAGGGACAAATATGTTTGACAATGTTTTGTAACTGTAAAGCAATGCACATGTAGGCATTGTTATCATTTAGGTCCCTTAACCTGGTATTCAAGGCTCCTCACAGGCAAGGATATGAACAGGCAGTTTTCAAAGGAAGAAACTAAAGCCATCTATAGTCATGTGAAAAAATGCTCTAAAACACTACTGATTAGAAAAATGCAAATCAAAACGACTCTGAGGTACCACATCACACCTATCAGACCAACATGACAAAACAGGAAAATGATAAATGTTGGAGAAGAAGTGGGAAAATTGGAACATTAATGCATTGTTGGTGGAGTTGTGAACTGATCCAACCATTCTGGACAGCAATTTGGAACTATGACCAAAGGGCTATAAAATTGTGCATACCCTTTGACCCAGCAATAGCACTTCTAGGGCTGTATCCCAAAGAGATCACAAAAATGGGAAAAGAACCCACATGTACAAAAATATTTATAGCAGCTCTTTTTGTGGTGGCAAAGAATTGCATATTGAGGGGATGCTCATCAATTGGGGAGTGGCTGAACAAGTTGTGTTATATGAATGTAATGGAATACTATTGTGTTATAAGAAATGATGAGCAGGCAGACTTCAGAAAAATCTGAAAAGACTTGTATGATGCTGAGTGAAGTGAGCAGAACCAGAACATTGTACACATTAACAACCACGTTGTGCGATGACTGACTTAAATAGATTTAGTTCTTCTCAGCAACGCAAAGATCTAAGACATCTCCAGGGGTCTTATGATGGAAAATGCTATCCATATTCAGAGAAAGGACTATGGAGTCTGAATGCAGATGGAAGCATACTATCTGCACTCCTTTTCTTTTGTTGTTTTGTTTTATTGCTTCACTCTCATGGTTCTTTGCATTATATCTAATTATTCTTTACTTCATGACTAATGGGAAAATATGCTTAATATGAACGTAAAAGTAGAGCCTATATCAGATTGCATGCTGTCTTGGCCAGGGGAGGAGAGGGAGGGAGAGAAAGTTTAAAACTCAAAATCTTATGGAGGTGAATGTTGAAAACTAAAAATTAATTAATTAATTATTTACAAAAAAAAAAAAATCCTCTCTATCTTTCCAGCATTTTTTTTTTAATAAGATGTGGAGTTTGATCTATAGTGAATTCTTTTTGAGGAACTTTCTTTTCCAATGAAGATCAACACCTTCTCTGCACCTTAGAGTCTTAGAGACTTGCCTTGGAGACACTAAGAGGCTAAATCATTTGCCCAAGGTCATGAAGTCAGTTAAGTATCAGAAGCTGTATTTGAACCTAGGCCTTTCTGACAGCTTTCTGTCCACTGCACCATGCTGCCCCTCCTTTCCAGTCCTGTTTCACACACTCCATGACAACTCCCTGTTGCCTGTTTTCCCCATGCCCTCTTATCTTCCCACTTTTGATCCCCCCAATCTAGGAAGGCACACCTTCCTTATTTCCCCTGATTCAAATATTTCTCTTCTTTAATTTTTATTTTTTTATTTCTTAGAGGCAATTGGGGTTACATGACTCGCCCAGGGTCACACAGCAAATATGTATCTGAGGCCAAATTTGAACTCAGATCCTTCCAACTTCAGGACTGGTTCTCTATCTACTGTGCTACCTAGCTGCCCCCCCGACCTTTTTTTTTTTATAAACAGCTTCACAATAATTCTTGGAGGTTATGTGTGGCATAGGGGAAAAATCTCCAGCCTAAGGTCAGGGCCCAGTCCTACCCATGATGCTGCCTGTGTGTGTTTCCTCATGTGGAAGATGAAGAGATTAGACCAGATGACCTCTGAGGACCCCTCTAGAGCCACGCCCACCTGACAGCCCCTCTTTCCTCCAGCTGGACCAGTCCTTGCCTAGAACTCAGTAGGCATTAAATAAAAGCTTTTGGAGTTGGTTATAATCAAAGACACAGCCTGATTGAGTCTCAGTGACTATATGTCTTCCTCTCTGGGATTAAAGAGGATTGGAAAGGAGCTGAAAAATTTGGTTTACTGGTGAAATATTTAACAATAAGTTAAGAGCGTGGAGGACCCGGAGGAGACAAGTAAACCTGGAAACCAGGTATGGGATTTTCGGGATCGCTTTTCTCTTTTGTTTGATCTGTCTGCTTGGCTGCAATTATGTGGGTGTTGGTAGAAGGCACTTAGAAACTGGGGCCTAGAGAACGCGGTGGGCAGCCGAGAGCAGCAGAAAGACACCAACTGAGCCTGACAGTCAGGAGACCCAGGCCTTTTTGCAGGGCAAGTTGCTTTCCCGTTCTGGAGTTCACTTGCCCCAGCTGCAAAAAGAGGGGGCTAGCTAAGAAAGAGAGTCCATATGATCCCATTCAGCTTTGACATCCTGTCTTCTTGGCCCTGAAAGTGGGAGATTGTGGGATTCTGATCTTGGGTGTGCCTCTGATTTACCTGTGAGTAATCCCTATCCACAGGGGTTTCCCCATTCATAAAATCAGGTTAGTAATAACTCTCTCCCTCCCTACGTGGCCTGGGGTTGAATAATTTGGATGATTATCTTTTATTTTTCCTGGCCATGATAGAATCTCATTGACTCCTCCCAATCTTTTCAGAGAAGTCAACGGAGCAACCAGATGGGGAAACCAAGACCCAGTCAAGGGGGAAGAAATTCCACAGCAAGTCTGCTAGGCTAACACAGTCAAATTCCAGGAGAGTGCAGGCTGTGGGGAATTCATGTTGCATTTAGAGTCAGGAAGAACTGAGTTTGAATCCTGCCATTAATGCTTAGTTGTATGACCTTGGTAAAGTCACTTAATTTCTCCCCTTCTCACTTTTCTCATCTGTAAAATGGGTATGGTTGGTAATACTGGTACTACCTCCCTCATAGTAAGTAGCTGCTACTGTTTGGAAAATGAGTTCATGTTCTCTCCCCAGAGAAGCTTTGGAGTTCTTCTCATTCCTGAGCTTTGGCCCAGGGCTGGCCTGACCTGTTTGGGGCCTGTCTCTTGGGGAAAGGGATGACATCTTCATGATTTAAGATCGTTGAATAGAAGTTCACCTCTGGTGACTATTACCTGGGTGATCTTGGAAAAGTGAGTCACTTAGCCTTCCTGTGCCTCAGTTTCCCCAACTGTAAAATGAAGAAACTCTAAAGCCTTCCCAACTCTAGAGCCATGACCCTATGACCTTAAGTAATGGGGAGTCATTATAGCTCAACATAAGGAAGAGCTTTCTAACAATCAGAGATGTCTAGCAATGGACTGGGCTGCCTCATAAAGTAGTAAGCTCCTCATCATTGGAGGTCTTTGAGCTGAGATTGGATCACTGTCTCTCATCAGTGTTGCAGAATGGACTCCAGTTTAGGTGCTGGTTTGACAAGAAATTGTATGGGACTGAAGGGATCTCTCTCTCTCTCTCTCTCTCTCCCTCCCTCCCTCTCCTTCTCTCTCTGTCATTCTCTCTCTCTTTCCCTCTCTCTGTCATTCTCTCTCTGTCATTCTCTTTCTCTCTCCCTCTCTCTCTCATTCTTTCTCTCTCTCCCTCTCTGTCTTTTATTCTCTCTCTCTCTTTTTTTCCTCTCTTTCTCTCATTCTCTCTCTCTCCTCTCTCTCTCTCTCTCTCTCTCTCTCTCTCTCTCTCTCTCTCTCTCTCTCTCTCTCTCTCTCTTCCTCCCTCCCTCTCTCTCCTACACACACATTGACCTGGCATCTTTCCATGGAGCTACACAGTGGGAGAACCTCACCCACCTGGAGACAGGCACAGTCAGTGGATGCAGCTCTGAGGTGAGTGACTCCTGGAAGAAGAGAAGAAAACCCATCATGGTGGATTGAAGTGAGAATTCACCTTGGGAGTGGGGAGTTAAGCTGCAGAACGGGGCCAGTCCAAGGAGCCCAGGTGAGCAGCCTGCCAAGCAGAGATGCTATGCCTGCTGGGGAGCAGCATGAGGGTAGCTTGAGAAGAAGAAGGACGTCTGAATCCTGTAGTGCCAGTTGGATGAGTTGCCTTGACTCTGTGTATCCGTGTGTGTACCTACCAGATTGTTGTTCGTCCTTCATTCTTAAAAAGGACCAATGACATCAAGAGGATGATGTCTTGAGTATACACACACACACACACACACACACGCACACACACACACACATATGCAAAACCTACCAATGCACTTTATTTATGGACCCATTTTTTACACTGTGTTTATTTGTGGAAGACTATATATGCCATAGGTTTATGGAAGAGATGTTGTGGAGATGATAATTCTTAACATATCATCTTCTTAAATACTTTTTTCTTTGAGCTAATTGTGTCTATTGGGACTATTGTACGTAAGTGCAATGGTGGGGGCTCATGAGCTATGATTTTAAGAGTACAAACTCATAGAATCTCTTGAACCTGAGGGCAGTCATCTTTCTGGGAACTCAGCCTCCAACTTGCAACTAGTGAGGGAAAAGACAAGGGGCTTTATATGGTGCTTACTATGTGCCAGGCAGGAAACTAAGTACTTTACAAATATTTTCTCATTTGAGATCATGAGTGCCTGTGAGTGCCTGGTTGGGGCATCGTAGAGGGCTACAGGAAAGGACCTTTGTAGATCATCTGGTTCATTCTCTTATTTTTCATGTCTGGGGAAACTGAGGCCATCAGAGGAGAAGGGACTTGCTTAAGGACCTTAGAGATCATATAATCCAATCTCCTCACTTTTAATAGATGAGAAATCTGAGACCCATTTAGAGGAATAGATTTGATCAAGGTCAAACAGATGGTAAGTAGAAGATCTGGACATTTGGTAACTTTCCACACAAGACATCCAGGGCCCTCAGCTCTTGCCTCCGTTCATCTGTGTATACTCTTAAGGAAGGCTCTGGAACTCATTCTCCCTCATATGTCAAAAGACTGAAAACAGCTGAGAGCAAGGTCCCTCCCAGGGTTCTGGCCTTGTTACCGAGATGATAGCTTCCAGTCAAAGGGCTGATACTCCTGTGGGGGGTTTCAGGCACTAGCCAGAGGGTGGGGAACAAGCTTTGAGGACAAGTCTGGCACTCTCCAGGCCCTGAAATCATTTAGAGATGGTGGAGACAGCAGAGGTAGGCCAAACTTTGGGCACCCGAAGCTGCTTGTCCCCAGCAAAATTCTGCAAACAGCCAAGAGCCGGCAGGGAAGGAATCCTTGCCAACAGTGAAGCACAGATTCTCTGATCTTAGTGGTGCCTTAGAGGGCATCTACTCCAATTCAGCCCTGAATAGGAATCTTCTCTAATGATGATGATGAAATTTGATATTTAAACTTTGCAAAAATCTTAGTTGCTGTTGACTTGATGTAACTATCCCCTGGCCTGACCTCATAAGGGAACTGTCCCTTATGAGTGGCCTCTGCTCCCCACTGACGGAGAGCTCGCTACCTTTGGAAGCAGCTCCTTCCACTCCTGGGACAGCACCGGAGGCAGATTTTCCTTTCCACCGAGCAGGGAGCCTCTCGCTTAGCTATCAGGGCAGAACAGGAAGCAAGACTTGGCCAGTGGCCAGCGGGGCTGTGTGAGATGGGGATGGGTGGTAGGCAGATATGGAGCTTAAGGAGTCCCCGTCGCCCCATGACTTCATCAACGAGGCAAACAATAGAAGCTTAACAGTCCTCGGGTTGTAGTGGGGATCATGTTATGACAAGCATCCCCCAACATTCCAAAGCTCTTCTAAACCTGTTTCCCATGGGGCAAACTCAGGGCATTAATAGACTCAGGGAAAGGATTGGTGAGCATCTGAGAAGGAAGCAAAGAGAAGGAGATCGAATTGGCATAATTTGGCAGTTGTTTGCTAAGCACCTACTGTGTGTGGTACAAGCTTTGTACTGGGTGGGGAGGGTGGCACAGAGAGGGGTAAAATCAGTAAACTGGAACTTCTCTGCTTTGGGATTCAAGGACCTCCACAGTCGTGCCTTTTACCAGCCTTCTCTTGTAATAATCTGCATCCTATAATTTCGGAGCTGTGCCAGTCGGGGATGCTGTGTACCGGTCAAACCAGACCAGTTGCTGTCCCCTGGATGTGCCCCCTCATTGCCTACTGCCTGCCTTTGCATACATTGTTCCCTAGGCCTGGAACATCCTCTCTCTCCTTGTTAACCTAGTGACTTCCTCCTTTTCCTTGTAAGTCCCACACAAATGCCACTTCTTCCTAGAGGCCTTCTCTGATTCCCCCAGTCTGTAGATCTTTTCCCCAGGCACCTCACATAGTACTGTTTGTCCATCTCTAATACACTTATGTAAATACCTGAGTGTTTATTTATATAAATTTATATAAATCCTGCCTCCGACACTTACTAGCTGTGTGACCCTGGGCAAGTTACTTAACTTCTGTCTGCCTCAGTTTCCTCATCTATAAAATGGGGATAATAATAGCACCTACCTCAAAGGGTTATTGTAAGAATCAAATGAATTAACATATGTAAAGCACTTTTGAAACAAAGTACTATGCAAATGATATCTATAATCATAATAATAATTATTATTATTATTTATCACAGTTATCTTTGTTTCTTATCACCTTTCTAGATCAGGATCTTTGTGAAAGCAAGGACTATGTCTTATCTAAATATGTATCTCTCCCAGCATTGAGCTTGGGTTTCTGTACACAGTAGGTGACTAATAAATGTTTGCTGTTAAGGTATGGACCCAAATGCCTATGGTCTAAACTTTAATGTGAAAATGTGTTAAAAAAAAAAAAGGGTACATTCAGGAGTGCAGGAGTTCAGAACTGGGAGAAATTGCCTCCAGAAAGGACCCATTTATGTGAAAGTATCTATACCTACTCTTTGTAGTGATAAAGAACTGGAAACTGAGGGAGTGCCCACCAATCGAATAATAATTGAACAAATTATAGTATATAAATATATGTATACATATACTATTTCACCATAAGAAATGATGAAAAGGGATGGTTTCAGAGAAACCTGGAAGATTTGTCTGCAGTGATACAGATTAATGTGAGTAGAACCAGAACAATTTATACAATAACAACATTGTAACTTTGAAAGACTTATGAACTCTGATCAATGCAGTGACCGACCACAATTCCAGAGGATCCGTGATGAAGCATGTAATCCACCTCCTGACAGAGGATTGATGGACTCAACATGTAGAGTAAGGCATATGTTTTTGGACATGGCCATTGTGGGAATTTGTTTTTCTTTGTCTATGCACATTTGTTACTAAGATTTTCTTTCTTTCTTTCTTTCTCTCCCTTCCTTCCTTCCTTTCTTCCTTCCTTTCTTTCCTTCTTTCTTTCTCTCGCTCTTCCTTCTTTCCTTCTTTTCTTCCTTCCTTTCTTTCTTTTTTCCTTCCTTTCTTTCTCTCTCTTTCTTTCATTCTTCCTTCCTTCCTTTCTTTCCTTCTTTCTTTCTTTCTTCTTTCTTTCTTTCCTTCTTTTCTTCCTTCCTTCCTTCCTTCCTTTCTTTCTCTTTCTTCTTTTTGTTCTTCCTTCCTCTTTCTTTCTTTCTTCCTTTCTTTTTCTTCCTTCCTTCTTTCCCTTCTCTTTCTTTTTTCTTTCTTCCTTCCTTTCTTTCTTTCTTCTTTCCCTTCTCTTTCTTTCTTTCTTTCTTCCTTCCTTTCTTTCCTTCTTTCTTTCTTTTTTCTTTTTCTTCTTTCTTTCTTCCTTCCTTCCTTTCTTTCCTTCTTGCTTTCTTATTTTCTTTCTTCTTTCTTTCCTTCTTTTCTTCCTTCCTTCCTTTCTCTTTCTTCCTTTTGTTCTTCCTTCCTTCCTTCCTTTCTTTCTTTCTTTCTTTCTTTCTTTCTTTCTTTCTTTCTTTCTTTCTTTCTTTCTTTCTTCCTTCCTTCCTTCTTTCCTTTCTCTGTCTCTCTCTCTCTTTCCAGATTATGGTGAGGGATTTATTCTATGTGGCACAGAGGGAAGAGTAGAAACTGATTCAGGCTGATGAACCAATGGATGGCCAACTGCCCCAGGAGCCCCTTCATTCAGGCTTCATTAGGCCATGAAAGGAAGCCATCACCAAGGGATCATGTCCAGGCCATTTCTATAGCAAAGTATTTGCTGAGGGCAAGATTTTGCCCAAGGCGGGACAGGGATCTTTTAGGGCCCCAAGAAACGAGGTGCTCCTTCAGCCATGGGAAAGCTAATAGTTAAAGCCAGATAGGACTCTAAAGGCTTGGAGGGAAATAGTTCGTTGGCCCGGACATAAGATGACAGATTTAGACCTGGGACGGACTTTGGAAGCTATAGAGTCCCATCCCTTCATTTTGCAGATGAAGAAACTGAGCCACAGAGTGAAGTGACTTGGCTAGGATTTCACAGCTAGTGAGTGTTTGAGGCAGGATTTGAACTCAGGACTTCCAGTCGCACACTCTATCCACTCATTGCACTACATTTCCTTTTTGACATTAAATAAGTCAGAATCCACTTTAAGGGGAGGCACTGACAAAGGCCAGCTCTTTATTTGTCAAATCAATCAAGGCTTTCCTGAGATTCCCCCAGGGTGCTTAGGCCTGTGCTTACTTACATCTTAGGTGAGCCAGGAGATGGGGGTGACTGGCTCCCTATCCTCAAGGAAGGCAGAAAAGCCTGAGGCCTGGCCTCACAGTCTGGTGAGAGACAAGACTAATTCAAATTGGGATAATTAGCAAAGAGTTAAGTGCTAAACTGGGGGGAACTGACTTTATGGAGTTCTGGGATTTCAGAGACTGGAGAGATCAGCCTAGGACAGTGTAGATGACTATCTGGGAAGGTTTCCAGGAGGAGGTGGGTCTTGAGCTGGGTCTTAAAAGATGAGGAAGATTTGGATAAATGGAGAGAAGGTTGGAAGGTCTGAGGTGGGGCTGAGAATGAACCTAGAGTGTGTGACCGTAGGCAGTATAGGATGGCCAACTCTGGTTGGGGTAGAGGCTCCAAGAACTCTGGTCTAACTCAGGAGCACTCCTTAAGTACTCAGCTGAATGACTTTGGAATAGTCACTTCCCTCTCAGAGATGGGGGAGGGGGAGAAAGGAAAGGAGAGGGAGAGAAAAAGAGATGGGGGGAGGTGGGGCTCAGTTGTAAAGGGCTTTGAATGCCAGACTACAGAATTTTGGCAGGAAATAAGAAAGGGACAGGGAGAATGCCAGGACAGGGCACGGCTGCCCTAGTTACGGCCTAACTGGGCTGGGGGAAGGGGTAAGATTGTACCCTTCCTGGGGACAGCTGAGAAGTGACTATAGTTGTGCTGTGAGATCATCCGGAATTCATTTTTCTAGGGACTTGGTGTTCATGTCAACCCTCAAACACTTATTCCCTTCATTTTTTTTTTTCTTTTTCAAACCGACATTTGTAATTTAAGGGAAATTCAATTATGATGTTTTGGGTTCATTTATACACTTCAAGCCTCAAACTGTTCCCCACCGCCAAGTGTTTAGAGTCGAAGACAACTTCACGGCCTTCTAAACGAGGTAGTGTGTTTATGTGTGTTTATTATTCTCTCTCTCTCTCTCTCTCTCTCTGTCTCTCGGGCTTTTTCCCTATTCTGAATCAAAAATTCACCTTGTGCCAAGAGCAAACAGACTTGGGCCCCAGAAGTCTCCAGCACCATTAGAAATTCCATACCTATGAATGGAGGGTGTCAGAAATTCTGAGGCCGAAGCTCACCCCTCCCCTAGGGCTAGAGGCCAAGGCCTTCAGGAGAGCTGCTCCTTAGCTTGGCTAGCCAGCAAGTCCCCCCACCTCCCTGACCCCCATCAGGCTCCCCCCGCCCCAGCCTCTTCTGGGCAGGTCAGAGATGCCCTGAGCCTGAAGGACCTCAGAGATTATGTGGTCCAGACTCACTGTACAGATCAGGACAATGAGGCCCAGAGAGGTTTGTGGATACATCCCCTTATAATACCACTCACCATCCTCGTACCTTCCCAAAGCAAAATACCCCTCCCTAGGTGCAGCTAGGTGGTACAGTGGGTAGAGCTCTGGCCCTGGAGTCAGGAGGACCTGAGTTCAAATCCAACCTCAGACACTTGACACTTACTAGCTGTGTGACCTTGAGCAAGTCACTTAACCCAATTGTCTGGCTAAAAAGTGTTTTAAAAAAATGTCCCTCCCTAGCCTCCTACTCTCCTGTATTCTCTTTTTGGTTCTACGAGGATGGGGATCGTGCCTTTGTGCCAGAGCCACACTGCTTGGTGGAGAGGTAGGGCTTACTAATTACTTTTTCAGTTATTTGAGTGACTTGTTTACCCAAGTAGCAAGCAGCAGACCTGAAATTTGAATCCAGGTTTATCTCTTTCAGTCAGCTAGGTATCCCAGTGGATAGAATGTTGAAACTGGAGTCAGGAAGACCTGGGTTCAAATCCAGCTGTAGGCACTGGCTGTGTAAACTCTCTGCCTCAACTTGCTAATCTGTAATATGGGCAGCTAGGTGGTACAGCAGATAGAGTGCCAGGCCTGGAGTCAGGAAGATTCATTTTCCTGAGTTCAAATCTGGCCTCAGATACTTCCAAGCTGTGTGACCGTGGGCAAGTCATTTCACCCTGTTTGCCTCAGTTTCCTCATTTGTAAAATGAGCTGGAGAAGGAAATGACAAACCACTCCAGTATCTTTACCAAGGAAACAACTGAACAGAAACAAAACTGAAAAACAACCAAAAAAAAATGGGAATTATAATAGCACCTATACCTTCTAAGGTGTATGTGTATATATTTATATATCTATACATATATATATACAAATGCACACATACAAATATACACAAATACACACATATATCTATATACATATATATACAAATATATGCATATATATACAAATACACACAATATATAGTTGTAAGGATAAAATGAGATATTTGTAAAGTGCTTTGCAAATATTAAAGCATCGTATAAATAGTAGCTATTATTTTTATTTTATGCACACGTCATCATGCTCCTTGAACTTACACTTGAACTTCAAGTTCCTGCAGGGCATTTGTCCTAGTATCCCCTGTGAAGGGTGTGTAGTAGGTGCTTAAGTGCTGGTGGGTTGATTGATTGACTGCATACCGCACTGACAGTCCTAGGGGCAATTCAAACTAATTTAATTCATCAAGCATTTATTAGATGCTTTCTGTATGCAGAAAGCATCGAGTTGGACAGTGATGTACGATGGGAAGAACATTTATTGGATACCGAGTCAGAGGAAACCTGCTTTCCTTGAAAGTCACCTCCCACAGTTTTTGGATTGGTTGGTGGAGATAATCTGACTTAGCAAGAGCAATGGGTAGAGGGTGACGAGGAGTGTGATTAGGGTCAATTCGAGGAATAACTTCCTAACGACAATGAGATCTAAAGCAGCACTGGCTGGCTCAGGGTCTTGTGAAGGATAGAGGCCCACTGTCAGGGATATTACAGACTAAGGGTCACAGGGTACTAGGGTTAGAGTTGGAAAGGACCTTGGAGGTCACTGAGTGCAATGCCCTCGTTTTGCAGACGTGGGAACCGAAGAAGCCAGGGAAGTTAAGTGACTTGTCTGGGGCCATACAATGATTACGTTTCTGAGTCAGGATTTGAACCCAAGTCTTTCCAGACTTTGGGTCTAGTGCCCTATCCACTGGGCTACACTACTCAGGTGTGCTTTGGCTTCAATGGCCTCTGAGATTCCTTCAGACTTTGGAATTCCATGATTCTTAGTTTTGTATTTGTCCCAGATAAGCGGACCCACCTGATTGGCCAAGCCTACCCCTATCTCTCAGGAATTTAAGACAAGGGATTCTGTTTCATTCCTCCTCTGTAGGTCATTTTCCTTCCTGGCTTCTGTTAGTCCTTGATGCCAGGGGGCCTGGTGAGGAAGATGAGGATAAGAGGGAAGCATTGGGGAGTATCATAGATTTAGATTCGGCAGCTCAGTGGGTAAGGAGCTGGGCCTGGAGTCAGGAAGACCTGAGTTCAAACCAGACCTCAGACACTTACTACCTGTGTGACCCTGGGCAAGTCACTTAATCCTGTTTGCCTCAGTTTACTCATCTGTGAAATGAACTGGAGAAGGAAATGGCAAACCACTCCAGTATCTTGGCCAAGAAAACCCCCAACGGGGTCATGAACAGTTGGAAACGACTGAATGACACCAAGACTTTGGAGATATCGGAAGGATTTTGAAAAGGACTCTTTAGGTCTCTGATGGCTTCTGCTATACCTCAATATTTACAACTGGTAGAACTTTTGAGATTGCATCATACAGATTTGGAGTCAGAGGACATGTGTTGGAATTGCCACTCTGTGTGACCTTGGGCTAGTTATTTTCCCTCTCCAGGAAAGAGAGGCTTTGTCAGCACAAAATCCATCATCGTCAAATTCTGATTTATTCTCAAAACAGATGGTCAGCCAAAAGTGTTGCAGGGAGGAAGAACTTACCCTGTGTGTGACCTTGGGCTAGTTCTTTCCCTGTTCAGGGCCTCAGTTTCCTTATTGGCAAATGAGAGAATTGGATTTTGTGGTTTGTAAGGTCCTAGCATCTCTACTAATCTATGGTTCTAATCCTATCCCAGGGCCCTGGGTGGGCAGAATTGACTTCTGTGGAAGTGGCCCGGCCATTCTCCTCTCTGTGCGGTGGTGTGAAAAGTGCTTGGGTGATGCTAATGGGATGAGGCAGAGCTTTGCAGAGTGAATTTTCATCAAAGCTCTGGCTGGCCTCAGTTCTCTGGCGCAGCCCACCAGTGTGGGAGGAGAACACGGAGCTCCAATTCTCCAGGCGCCCGACTGCCTGCCCACCAGGTCGTCCTGGGGACAGCCACCCTCCTCCGGGTGGAGAGGGAAGCATTTAGGGAAACATTCTGGCAGGGCTGCCCTCTCGCCCTGCATCTTCCCCAGGGTTTGGGCAAAGCCACGTCCTGCAGCAAAGGATGCTCCATGAGCATGGTCCTATGGGACAGAAAGATAATTAATTTTTTTTGTATTCAGGAAAAATAATCTCCTGTGATTCAGACCCCAAAAGGACTTTAGGGGTCATCTAGTTCAAAATCCTTATTTTAAAATAAAAAACCTGGAACCCAAAGAGAAGTTCAGTTGACTTGACTTACCCAGGGTCATATAAATAGTGATTAGCAAAACCAAGATTTGAAGCCATGTGCTGCAACATTGATCTTGATTCTTCATCCTGTAACTGAGGCAGGGCCCAAGGGGAGATGGAACTCCCTTGGGTTCATTACCACTAGGTAATCTATTGGGTGGACCCATCTATTGGGTTTTCCTTCCATCTCAGACAATGACAATTCTACCTTTCTGACTGACTGAGCAAAAACTTCTTTACCTTCCCCCACCCAATATTTATCAGTCCATGGATCCTGTTGAATTAATGAAATGAGGGTCTTCTAGAATTCTTAGCCTATGGGGAAAACAGAGAAAGAAGAGACTTGGGCCCTGCCCTCAGGGAGCTTCTAGTCTGAGGGAGGCAGAGAAGGTGCAGATTTGGGACTTGCTTTCCAGGTGTGTCCAGTCTTGGGGAGCAAAAGAAGGAGCAGAGCCAGGTTGTGCCCTCTTGGAGCTGGTCACGTAGGGAAGAGGACACAAGCAGAGAACCAAGAATCGAGGCAGGAGGCGTGTTGCCTCAACTGGACCTTCCTCATCTTTCCCATTGCCACCAGACCAGGCTGCAGTGGGAAGAGCCATGGATTTGGAATTGGAAGACTCAGCTTTGAGTTCTGCCTTTGATACTTGCTGTATGACCTTGGGCAAATAACTGTGAACCTCAGTATCCCTATAAGCAAAATTAAGATAGAAATATTTGCCCTCTCTATATCACAGGGTTGTGAGGACCAGAGGAGATAATGCGTATGCAGTGTTCTATATATGAAAGGCTGTCTTTATTTGAACTGCTATAAATCTAACTGTTCCATTTCCACCCTCTCCATTGCTGTCCATCCTTCCCATAACTGCCCAAATAATCTTCTTAATGAATGCCCAGGTGTGACCTTGTTAGACTCTGCTCCAAAATAATCAATGGCTCCCTATTATCTGAATGATAAAGTATGAACTCTTTAGCTTGGCTGACATGCAAGGTTCGCCATAATTGGGCCCAAACTGTCCTTTCTAGCTCTAAAAAGTAAAACAACAAGCATTTATTAGATGCTCACTGTGTGTAAGAGCTTTGTTCCAGGCACTAGAAGGGGTTCAGAGTTTAGAACATCCATGGACCTCATGTCATAGACTTCACAGTCCATGTGCCTCATTTTATGCTCTCTCCCCCAGCAAAGTCTTCCTTATGTCTTGGCCGGTTTCTTTACTGTCCTTCCCGAATGCTGCCTCCCCACCCTAATCCCTTAGGCTTATTCAAGCCTTTGCTCATACAAGATTTTCCTCCCCAAATTCTATCCAACCTTCAAGACCTAGGTCAAGCCCCATTTCTTCTTAAGGAGACCCAGACCTTGGGCTTGATATTCAAGGCCTGCTCCAATTTAACTCTTCCAAAATTATCTAATCTTCATCTTGTCTCTGGGCTCTACCCTCCTAACAAACTGGACAACTTTCTGTCTTCCAAATACACCTTGTATTTTCCTACCTTAGAACCTCTGCTCATATGGTTTTTTAGGCCCAGCTCAAATGTTATCCCCTCCATGAAGCCTTCCCCTCTTCCCTCTTAGCAACGACCTTTTCCCTCAGACTTCACCCAGAACTTTATTTACTTCTTTCTAATGAATTTACCATGTAATGCTGTTGATAGATGTACCTCCTTCCCCAAAGCCCATTGGTGTGGGATTTTCTCCATAGTGGTGGAGATAAAGGACCTTGCCTATGTGAGAGATGAGAGAACTCCAGCCTTCTCCAGTCTCTTGTGGGACTTTGTAAGTGAAAGTCTCCTTGGAGTCCACTTTGGGACTGAGTCAGTCCCCTTTGGGGTTCTCCAAAGGCCAGTCCCTCTTGGAAGACTGTTCAAGCAGGAGTCTTCAAGGCTGGTCCCCTTTGAGTCCTCCTTTGGGATTCTTTAGCGTCAATCCCCTTTGGGACCAGCCAAGCTTCAGGTCTTCCTTGAGCATTGAACTGCTTCTAGTACTCCTGGCTTCCAGCTTTGAGAGAGAAGATGGAACAGGCCAACCCCATTTCATATCGCTGAAAGAAGAGATCTGGGAAGACAGTCTCCATCTGTCAGTCTCTATCCCATCCCTAAATCCAGTTTATTATTCTAGACATTGTGAGCAGTTTTACCCTGGGTGAGATCCAGAAATCTCTGTCTTGGTTGAGCTGAGTTATCTCAGTTCCAATAGGACAGCTCCTTCACGTTGTATTGCCTTATATGTATAGTGTCCTATATATACACTTCCTCTGAGTTCTGTTTTGCTACAATTTGGATAGGTGACTTTCTTTGCTATTCACTATGAATTCAACATGGAACTGGTGTTTGATGAGAAAGGAGGCAAGCTTTGGAGATAGAGCTTGGGGTTCCCCTTCCCCCCCAAACTGACAAAGTAGTCAGAAGTTAGCTTGAACTCGATTATGTCCCCTAGATGAAGAATATTTAAGGGAGCAGATAGATACAATTCAAGCCCAGTATCTCCTCTCTCTGAGGAGAGCGGTGGCCTCTGGCCCCAATATCCTGCTTCCTTCCTTCCCCTTGGAGAAGGGTGGGGACTGCAGAGGCTAGAGATGTCTATTCTGCCTCTCTTGGAGGACAGCACCCTCACCACTCCCCACGAGGGGCCTGCTCCTCCATACCCCCTCACTCCTTACCTAGAGCTCTCTGTATGTGTGCCCCATTCCCCCAATCAGACTGGGTGCTTCAGGAGGGCAGGGTCTGCTTCTCCACTAAGCCTTCTCTCTCCTCTATCACCCAGCACAAAGTTTTCCATCCAGGAGGTGTTTAAAAACATGTCTGTTCAATGGAATTGACTAAAATGCATGAGAGGGGATGTTTTTCTGGGGCCTGGATTTGCCTTTGATTCTGGATCGCAGATCAGGAGCTTAGGGGAGGCAGGAGATAAGGGAGGTGAGCTAGGGCAGGCTACCCTGGAGGTCCAAGCCACTGTGAGAAGGCTATTGCCTGCTTTATGAGTTCAAGATGTTTCAATTCTCCTCCTTGTGATCTGAGTGGGCCAGGCCCCTTGGGAAACCAGGAGTCCTATCTCCCGGCTAATGAAGAGCAGCTGAAGGCTTTACCCTCCGAGCCCCGTCTACCCCTCCCTCCCCGGGAGCTCAGCCTCCATCTCTCAGCCTGGATTCTCCACATAGAAGCGGTTGATGATAGCTGTATCTTCTGACCCCCACCTGCCTTCTCTGGCTTCATCTTCCCCCTCTTCATCAGTCAGGCTGGTCCCCTTGATCCACTCCCTCCCCCAACCCCATCCCCAATCTCTGCTCAGACTGTTCTGAATTGTCACACCTTTTCTCCTCCAAATTTCTTTTCTTTCTAGGTTGAACTTAAGTTCCATCTCTCTCGAGAAGCCTTCCCTAAGCAGCCCAGCCCTGCTTAGCCCTGTCCAGTCGGACGCAGAGTCAACTTATCCTTCCTCAGAGCTCAATAATAAAATGGAAAGCATTTATTAAGCCCTTGCTATGAGCCAGACACTATGTTCATTAAGCTCTGGGGATGCAAAGACAAAAAGTAAGACAATCCCTGGCCTCAAGAGGTTTATAGTCTAACAGGGAAAGATAATGCATAATAGGTGGGTGATAGCCAGGGAGGGTTACTGAGGTGGGGAATGCAGTCATGAGGCCATTGGTCACTGTGTCCTTTCCGAGAATGACAGCGTTGCTTAGATAAGTGTTTCCAGAGCAGGTGATGGAATGGGAGCCAGGTACCAGGTGGAAGGCGGGGAAAATGGCTAGAGGGGCCGGGAGTGGAAGTGGGGGTGGGGAGCAGCTAGATTTGATGACCTCTTATGGAACTCCTTCCAGGAGCATACATTTTGACTTGATCATAATGGAGCTGGCATGGAATTTTATCCTTTTTTTCCAATATAATTTTTAAAAATTTTAAACTTTAATGCAAAATGAGAAAAGAAAAAAAATTGCCATGTACACAGTAGACCACAGGAGAGAGTTCAATATAAAACAATAAATTTCCGTTTCAAGAAAACCTATATAATAAATACTACATATTGTTTTCAAAGCTGCCCAGCTTTTCTTTGCTTCCTTGTTGGTTTTCTTTTGTTCTCTGCTGTGCACTTTTTACTTTATTTTTTTTCCCTCCCTTTCCCCTCACCCCAAAGGAGGCTACAATTAAGTGTGGAGATATATATATATATGTGTGTGTATGTGTGTGTGTGTGTGTGTATGTATGTATGTATGTATATATATTAATCTATATTATATACAATATATATTATATATATATTTAGGGAAGGATCATCAAAACTTTTTCTGTTTGGAAGTGGAAGAAAGAGTAAAGAGGAGGATGGGGAGTCCCAAGAAGGCGAATTTCACCTTAATGAATAGGAAAACATCCTAATGATTAGAGCCACCCAAAAGTACAATGAGCCGCCCATTAGATTGGGAGTTCCTAAAGGGCAGGAATTGTTTTTATTTGATTGGTTGGAGTTTGGGGGAAATATATATATATATTATATATATTTATAAGTATGGATATATGTGTATATATATGTATATATTGATCTACACACATATATACATAGATATCTATAAATACACACATACACTCATACATGTATGTGTAAGACCACCCTATGCTTATTTCCTGTTATCATCTGTTTTTCTGAGGGTGGGTAGCATCTTCTTTTATAAGTCCAAGTCTTTCCATGTTTTTCTAAACTAGCCAGTTCATCATTTCCTACACTACAACAATATTTCAACCCAATCACATAGTATCTGAGAGATTGTATGAAAGTTTTCCCCCCAATTTTCTGCATTCCTTCTATTCTTAACTACATAGGTTTTATTTCTACAAGAAAATCTTAATTTAAAATAATCAAAATTATCCTTTTTACATTTCAACAATGCTTTCCCTTATAGTTTAAGTCCTGATACTGCTGAATCTACTTCCTTTACATCTTTTTTCCTGCTTTCTTTGAGGTTCCAGACCTTTTGTTCTTCCAAATGAACTTTGTTAATATTTTTTCTAACTCAGTAAAATTAATTTTTTAGTAATTCAGTTGGGATGACATTTGTAATCGTCTTCTATCTTTCATCACATACCCCTAGAAGCTTAATGTTTAGAAGGGGTCTCAGAAGCCATCAAGGCCACAGAACCAAAGAATGTCTGAGCTGGAATGCACCTGTCCATTGTAAAAAGGCGGGACTTGAGGTCCAGAGAGAGGGGAAAGTGACTTACCCCAGGTCACACAGCTAGGTACTGGTAGACCTGGGGATTCTAACTCAGGTCTTCTGACTCTAAGCCTAGGGTTCTTCAATCTATATCCTTTGGCCTTCTCTCTGAGAGATTCCCCAGTTATTCACTCAAAGGCCTCCTTCGACAGGGCAAGCGCCACTTCCTGTGGTGAATCAAACTGATGAGCATTTATTAAGCACCTACTATGTGCCACACACTGTCCTAAGCACTGGGGACACAAAGAATGGCCCCCAAATCTCCCCCAAACTCCAACCAATCAAATAAAAAACAATTCCTGCCCTTTAGGAACTCCCAATCTAATGGGTGGCTCATTGTACTTTTGGGTGGCTCTAATCATTAGGATGTTTTCCTATTCATTAAGGTGAAATTCGCCTTCTTGGGACTCCCCATCCTCCTCTTTACTCTTTCTTCCACTTCCAAACAGAATGAGTTTTGATGATCCTTCCCTAAGACATGCCTTCAAGTGCCTGTTACCCCCAGTCTTCTCTTCTCCAGGCTGGACATCCCCATTTCCTTTAGTTGGTCCCCCTGTGGTCTAATCTCCAGCCAATTCCTCACGCTCATCCTCCTCCTCTGGAGGCATTGCTACCTGTCCCAAGCTGTGGCCCACGGAACTGGCCACAATACTCCCCATGTGGCTTTCCCAGAGCTGCCTCCTACATTCAATGATTCATAGACCTTGCTCTCAAATTCTAGTCTTGTTCGTTGGTGCTTCCAGATCCCTCATCATTTCTGAAGTTTGGATTCAGCCAAAGGGCTTAGAGGCCCCGTGTAGCTTCGAGGCTGCAGGTTCCCCACCCTCTGCCTGAGACCATAGGAAACGGGAAATTGTTTGTCCCTTTTGGGGTGCAGCTTATGGAGTCTGAGACCTCAGAGGCCATGGAGTCCAACTCCATTTTACCCCCTCATTTTATAGATGAGAAAACAGAAATGCAGGGAGATTAAGATTATGCTGTCATAGTGATTAAGATTAAGTGTCGGAGGTAGGATTTGAACCCAAGTCCTTTGCTTTCATAATCCCTGTTCTTACCAGTATTCCACATTACATCCTCTTAATGTCCTGGAGAAGGAGAGAGATCATGAGGAGCCAAAGTCCAGCTTTCCCGTGTAGCTTCCTTCTGTCTCCACCAAAGAACGGGATCCCTGACAGCTAGTTCTCTATGGACTCTAGACTTTCCCTATAACCCACCCAAGGATCCAAACCCAATTCAATAATTATTTTATTATTGTCACTGTTTATATCAGGCTATCTAAAGAGGAAGAGGGAGAACGCAGGAGTGTGCTGGTAAATGTTACAGCTCTCAAAAAAAAAAAGTACCCACTACACACTTAAAAAAAGTACATTTCCCCTATTATGTGTAAAAACAATTGTTAACATTTTTTTTTAAAGTTTTGAAGTCCAAATCTATCCCTTCTCTCCCCTTCTTCTTCCCTCCCTGAGACAGTTAACAATCTAATGCATACATATGCAATCATGTAAAACATTTCCATATTAGCCCATGACACACTTTTAAGTGAAATTTGCATTATGGTAATATTTTCTCCATTGCTTTCTTAAGTCTAGACAATCAACAAAACAAGAAGCCAAGCCTTGATTTGTAGTGTTGCTGATTTCTAAGGTGCAGATGCTCACACTGAAACATTTAACAACAGACTCTCACAAGCTGGTTCCAGCCAATCTACCTGGTGCCGATCTAGCCAATCCCCCGTCTCCTCATGTGTGACATTAGAGATGGGAGATCAATCAAAGGGATAATCCCACGCCTTCTTCCTTCAAGGATAACTGGCCCTTGTCCCTGGTCTAGCCCTGAGTGAGATTTCTCCTGGTCCTGGTTGAATCTTTCTTTTGTGGTTCTTATTCCTGGGTCCTGGGACGATCAGATCATAGAAGCACCATCAGAGCCCATCTTGTTTCTTGTTCCTTTCTTGTTGCCTTGGTCTTGGGGTCTCTTGAAACTCTCTCTCATTTGTCCAGATTTTACCAGGACTTATCACTTTCCTGTCAATCCGATTCTTTTGATGAGACTCAGACTCTGTTTTGATTTACCCAAGGTCTAAGATAATAAGTTGCAGAAACATTATTCGAATTCAGATCCTGCAAGTCCAAATCCACCGTTGGTCCTGTTATACTTGTACAAGGTCATTCAATAGGGCATGAGCTTGTTAGATTGGGAGGGAAAGTAGGAGTGCAGGGGAGAAGAGATGAGCTCTCAAAACTCTGAAGATTCCCTTATCAGTAACTTCCTATGACCCAGCTGGCAACTCGTGCTCCCATTTACTGGAGGCACATTCTGTTCAGAAAGGCACCAGGTCCTTTTGGTCTCTTTACCACTCTGGGGCCACTAGAGTCCTCTGGAATGACCCGGAAAAACTTTCGGCTCTCAGCAGAGAAACTCCAGTCTTCTAACTCAATGATCTCAGTGACTCTGGCTAAGGGATACTTGGTGGCTTGTTCAAAGCTGCATGTGCCATGGTGCAGTGGAAAAGGGCAATGGATTTGGAGTTTGGTAATTATGGTAATATTTTCTCCATATTTCCAATATTTCTGGGTTGAATTTGCCAATCATTAACTGAGTGACCGTGGGTAAGTTATTTAACCTCTCTGACCTTCAGTTTCCTGATCTGCAAGATGAGAGGGTTGGCCTAGGGAGCCTCTGAGATCCCTTCCCCGTTTATATCTATGATTCTATGATAGAGAGAACAGTAACAAATTATATTTCTGTAACACTTTAGTGTTATAAAACTTTATTTCCTATGGTCCTCAGTAGCCCTGGGAAATAGGTAGTAGTCAGTCACAAAGACTGTCAGTCAACAAACATTTATTAAGTGCCAGGCACTGTGCTAAGCGCTGAGAATCCAAATACAAGCAAAAAGAAAGCAAAGCCGGTACCTGCCCTCAAGGAGCTTACATTCTAAAGGAGGAAGATGACATTATAAAAGGTACTGTTGGTGGGGCAGCTCAGTGGTGCAGTGGATAGAGCATTGGTCCTGGAGTCAGAAGGATCTGAGTTCAAATCCAGTCTCAGACCAGAGACTTGATGATATGACCCTGGGCAAGTTACTTAACCCTGATTGCCTCACCAAAACAAATAAAACAAACAAATGAACAAAAGGTACTGTTGTTATGGTTCCCATTTGACAGATTGGCAAACTAAGGAACAGAAATTGATAAAGATACTTGCTCAATGTCACATTTTGACTGAATAGCAGAGCCTAGATTCGATTCCAGGCCTCCTGATTCCAAACCTAGGGCTCTTTTATAAGCTCCTGCCTATGTTCATAGGACCCAGGATTTATAGTTGTGCAGGGGCTGGGATTTTCTTCTTCAGTTCACCATGTTCAGTGACTGTCAGCCCTGCTGTCTGACTTTGGCCAAATGGGTTCTTCTCCCTGAACCTCAGTTTCCCCTTGTGCAAAATGAGGGGGTGGACCAGAGGTATCTCTAATGTTCTTTCCATCTGTGGCGTTTTATCCTTCCATGATTCATGCTGTGGGTCCATCCAGAAAGGATGGCAGACTTCTCTACACATGATTGGATGAACACAACTCAAGCAATAATTAAATTTTTAAAAATGGGAACGAAGTAGCTGCTTTTCCAGAGTGGTTCAAGTTTAGCCAAGTGCTTTCTTCTTAACAATCCTGTGAGACAGGTCAGTCTGGGACTAATGACCTCAGTTTGACTGATGAGCAACTAAGCTCAGAGAGATTCAGTCACTTGCCCAGGGTCCCAAATACTTCATTTTCAATCCAAATCTCTCCTTTGATTAGCACAATTCCTGACACATAGTAGGTGCTTAATACTTGCTAACTGATTGATGTCAGAGCTGATGTTCAAACCCAGGGCTCCTGGCTCCAAGGCCAGGGTTCTTTCAATCATATAAGGCCTTGTAAAGCCACTAGGACTAATAATTGACCGGAGCAAGGCAGACTCGAGGACCCTTCCCCTAGTGAGAACTCATTCTTTTGTCTTCATCTTCCTGTCTCATACATGGAAGCATCTCAAGTCCTGAATGTCTTCTAAAGGGTTAATTCTTCTTTGCTCCAGTAAGAGGGGAATCTGCCATCCTGTATTAATAGGCTTCTTTCAGAGTACGGCAGTGCCATTGTAGAATGTGGGAAATAGAAAGACCTCCAGGATAACCCACTCACTTCACAGGGGGGCTGTTGGGAGGGCGGGAGAGGAAGCGGGGAGCTGAGGCACAGGGACAGAGAAGTGGCTGGGAGAGATTTGCCTCTGGTTACCCAGTGAATCACAGCCAAGCTGGGCCTGGACCCGGGTTCTCTCCCAGTCCAGTGCTATTCCTCAGCCCACATCTGGAAGACAAGGCAATGTGTCAGCACAGGCAGCAGAGAGTGTGTGGCCCAGACAGGAGATGAATTAGGGGATGGAGCAGAATTCTAAGTGGACTGGAATAGTGACCGGACTGGGCCCGGTTGTCTGTGTTGATTGAAGGGGAAGAAAATAAAAAAAACCCAACCCCAAACGCTCCCCTCCCCCTGCAAAGTACGCTCAGCTCCTTGGCTCTGGCAGCTAGGCTGGGCCAGGCCGGGCCAGGTCAGGAAGGACTCTCTGGAGCTATGTTTTTGTTGAGGGGGTAGGGAGAAAAAGGGCCTTGCTTATGTGTCCAATTGACCTCAGCTCCTCCAAACACCCTGGGAACTCTGACAGGAAGGTGGATCTAAACCCTAACCTTCCGCTGGTGGGGAAGTCCCAGCATACAGAAGAGCCTGGTGAAGGCGAGTCAGGGAGAGGGCTGGGGAGTCAGGAGATCTGAGTTCAAGGCCAGGCTCTGCTTCTTTGGACACATGCCTCTCTCTCTCTCCCTCTCTCTCCCCCCCCCCACCCCGGGCCTCAGATTTCCAGTTCTAAAATTCTGAGTCTAATAAGACTTAAGGTGTGAGTGGGGGTGTAGAGTGTTGTATGTTATTGCAGAGAAGACTGTATATTATTGGAAACCTTAGAGAAAATAGCCCCATTTATGGCACTTTAAGATTTATAAAGCTCTTCTTAATAGATTCTACTGATCATGCAAGCCTTATTATTCCTATTTTACAAAGGAGGAAACTGAGGTTCAGAGAGGGGTCATGAAGCACCTATCGTAACATAGCCAGAAATCCTTGAACTCCTGTGTTCAAGGATTATAGGATCATAAGGGTCAGAGACATTAGAGGTGATCTAATCTAATCCCCTCATTGTATAGAAAAGGAAACTGAGTCCTACAGAGGTAAAATGATTTGTCCAAGGTCACACAGCTAGTAATGGGCAGGGCTCGGGTTTAAAACCAATTCCCTTGACTCCAGCTCTCTTTCTTAGGACGTCACCAGAACATGCAGTTTCTTTGTACATGTTTGTCCTCCTACAAAATGAAGATGATAACTCCTATCCTGTGTCCCTCCCTCCTTTCCTCCCCCCCTCTCTTTTGGGCTGTTGTGAGGATATGATGAGAAAATGGATGTCAAAGGGCTTTGGAAAAAGGTGAATAAATTACGAAAATGATAGCTCATCTTTATGGGGCCCTTTAAGGTTGGCTAAACACTTAACACATATTAGGAGCCATTGAGAGTGCTGGGTGTGGAGTGAAATGACCTGGGTTTGAAGCCTGGTTTTTCGCCTCTTGCTTTCTGTGTGATATTGGGCCCATCATTTAATTCCTCTGGGTCTCCAGTTTTTCCATCTGTAGTGGCAGACTTTCTGGTCCCTTCTCATTGTCTATTTATGATGCTCTGATCTCACATGATCTTCACACCAACTCTGTAAGGTAGACACCATTATTATTATCCCCATTCTACAGCTGAGGAAACTGAGGCCCAGTGACTTGCCCAAGGTCACATTGCTGGTGTCTGGAGCTAGATTCTGACATTCTGACATCAAGTTCAGTGCTCTGCCAACCTTCATTGCTTATCAGTCGCCTAGATTACCAGCTCCCTGAGGGCAGGGTTGAGGTCTTCTCCACCAAATTCATAACGTGCCAAGCATATATTTCATGGAAAACCACAATGTCAGATCTGGAAGGGACCTCGAAGATAAGGAGTGAAACTAAATTAACTGAGCTCAAAGGGAGGAGAGTATGGGCCCAACAACAGTCATCCAGAAAACACTAGTTAAATATTGAGCAATGTTTCAAGGCCAGGCCTGAAGATTGAGTGGAGAAAAATGACTATTTCATATACT
>NW_020954596.1:7336195-7336412 GCF_900497805.2 Vombatus ursinus | reverse complement strand
GAAGAGGGAATGTCAGGACAGGGGGAGGCCTTAGAAGAGGGAATGCCAGGGCCAGAAGGGGTCTTAGAACAGGGAGTGTCAGGGCGGGGAGAGACCTTAGAGCAGAGAATGTCAGGGCCAGAAGGGGCCTTAGAACAGGGAATGTCAGGACAGGGAGAGGCCTTAGAAGAGGGAATGCCAGGGCAGGGAGAGGCCTTAGAATAGAGAATGTCAGGGC
>NW_020954596.1:7332909-7336185 GCF_900497805.2 Vombatus ursinus | reverse complement strand
TGTCAGGGCAGGGAGAGGCCTTAGAGCAGAGAATGTCAGGGCTGGAAGGGGCCTTAGAAGTTAGATTCATAACTTTAGAGCTGGAAGGAACCTCACGAGTGATCTAGTCCAGCCCTCTCATTGTGCAGTGAGGAAACCAAAGTCAAAGTGACTTGTCCAAAGTTAGGTGGGTACTAAGCATCAGAGGTAGGATTTGAACTCGGTTCCACAGATCCCCGAGCCAGTGCCCTTTCCACTGCATGCACGACGTAGAATGACAGAGCTTGGAATGTCCAAGCTGGAAGTTCTAAGACTGACCATTAAAACTCTAATGGAGCTTAGAACTATTTGTATCTATTCTCATTACATTTATACTATATTGACTCGTTTCCCTGACTAGAACGCAAGCTCTAACGTTGAATAATTATAGAGAATAAGCACGGCTCCAAAGGAGAGCTCCGAGAACACACCTCTTGCTCCTTTGCAGGGGAGGGGCGTCCCCATGGGTGAGGTACATTGTATGTAGTGTCAGATTTTTAAAAAATATAGATAGGTTTTGCTGATTGTTTTTTCTCTTTTTCTGCTTCTTTGTTGTTGTTGTTGCTGCATGGGATGGTTCTCTGGGAGGAGGAGGAGTTGGAGGGATACAGGGCAAAATGTAGGTGATATAAAAACAAAACATATCAAAACATCTGAAAAACCCAGAATCGAGGCTAACTTTGAGTAGGAATTGCTTCACCCTTTGTACTTGTATCTCTAAGGCTTAGCAGAGTCCTCGCTTGGCACATAGCAGGGACCTAATAAATGCGTGTTGATAGATTGTTGATTGAAAAGGAGGCTAAGAGACCCAGAAGGAGTAATGTTGACTTAGTGATTTTGCCAGACTAGATGGGGAAACTCTTAAGGGGCCGTTAAAGATACAGCTGTGGAAGGCCAGCCTTGCTGTCTGTCTGTCCATCCAACGATCTACTCCGCAGCCTGTCTAAAGCTGCTCGAATCTGAGCCCTGCTACCTCCTCTGCCATAGGCCACAGACTTCCTGGACCCTCAGCCTTCCCTGAGAAAGAAGGTGCCCCAGCTATAGGGCTGGAGGAAGCTTTAGAAATTGTCTGGTCCTGCCTTCTCATCTTACCAACTAACAAAATGAGGCTGAGAACGCAAGTGGTCAAACCCAAGGCCCTGAGATTCAAACCCAGCCCTTTGACTCCTAATAGAGTATTCTTTTCTGCTCGACCATCACTTGCCCTATCCTAAGTGAAAAGGGCCTCCTGGGGAAATGAGACTCCAACGGGCCCTGGACGGGCCATTTACTTTCCCCATGCCCGCTCTCAATAGAGAGCATTATGGCCACGTCCCCCCTGGAGCAGGCTGCTGTCCCACCTGTTTGTCTACAAATGATAAATATTGGTTTTTCAGGGAGGCTGAGCTCTACCGGCACTGGAGAAGAAAGAACCATTCAAGACTCCATTCTGCCCTGCTCTGTGGGGGAGGGTTATCACCATCTTTAATAGTGCCTCACACCCCTGGAATGATTGGCAGGTTTGCCAGGCTTTCCTTATAAATTTCCATGATCTCATTTGATTCTCATAACAGCCCTGGGAGGTCAGGCAGGTAAGAATTATTATCCCCATTTTTCAGAGAAGGAAACTGAGCCTCAGAAGAGGGAGAGTGATTTATACAATCAGAATCTGGTAGTTGGAAAGGAACCTTGAGATCAGTAAGTCATTAGAATGTAAACTCTTTGGGAGGAAGGATTGCTTCATTCTTTATACTTCTCCGTTCGTCAGCTAGAACAAGGCTGGGCATATAGTGGGCACCTACAAATGCTTACTGATTCATTGATAATCCAACCTGTACCCGGGCAGAAATCTCCCCTACAATGTCCCTGACAAGTACATCTAGTCTTTGTTTGAAGGCTTCCACTGACAGGGAGCGCACTGTCTCCACAGTCAATCCATTTCACTTTTAGATAGTTGTAATGGTTAGGTGGGGGCAGCTAGGTGGCACAGTGGAGTCAGGAAGACTCAACTTCATCAGTTCAAATCTGACCTCTGACACTTCCTAGCTGTGTGACCCTGGGCAAGTCACTTTAACCCTGTTTGCCTCAGTTTTATCATCTGTAAAATGAGCTGGAGAAGGAAATGGCGAACCATTCCAGTATCTCTGCTAAGAAAACCCCAAGAATCGAACATGATTGAAAATTGGCAACAACAACAACAAAAGGTTAGGAAGTTTTCTCCTACATTAAGCAGAAATCTAATCTCCCTCTAAATTCCTCCTACTTTTCCTGGTGTCCTCCCCTTTGGGACTAAGGAGAATATGCTTAGTTCCTCTCTTTTCCCATGACGACCCTACACGGACTTGAAGACATTGATTTTATCTCCAAATTCAAGCCAATCTAATCCCACAAGCATTTAGTAAGTGTCTGCTATTATGTGAAACACAGTGCTAGGCACTGGGCATACACAGAATCCTTGTGCTTAAGTAGCTTCCAGTCTAACCATCCCCATTTCCTCCAACTGATCCTTCAATAGCATGGTCTTTTGTCCTTTCTCCATCCTGCGGACCTTCCTCTAGACTCACCCAGGGTCACACCATTGGGGAATGGCAGATCTGGCACTTGAGGGCACCATGCCAGGCTGCTCTCAGTCAGTCAATCAATAAACATTTATTAAGCACCTACATTCCAGGTCCTGTTTTGTCATGGCACTGTGGCCATACAGCTGTAGAGATAGCGTTCCACTGCTTCAGGCTGCTGTCCTACCTGTTTGTCTACAAATGACAAATATTGGTTGTTTTTTGTTTGTTGTTTTGTTTTTTTGGTGAGGCAATTGGGTTTAGGTGACTTGCCTGGAGTCACACAGCTAGTGAGTGTAATGTGTCTGAGGCCGAATTTGAACTCAGATCCTCCTGACTTGAGGGCCAGTGCTCTATCCACTGTGTCACCTAGCTACCCCCCAAATAGTGGTTTTTAAGGGAGGCTGGGCCATCCTGGCACTGGGGAAGAAAGGAAGAAAGACCCATCAGTTCTTGGACTGGTAGGCCACCTCCAGGCTATGAACCTTCCTGAGTAACGTTTTCCCCAAAGGGTTAGAAGCAAGAATCGACCCCCACCTGCCCACCATTAGGAAAGAAGGGAGGGAAGCCTGGTAGGCACTTCCTTGTTCAATGTTCTAAGGTTGCTTCCTACTCTAGCATTGTGTGTCCTATGGCCCCTTCCAGCTCTGACATTCTTTGTGTGAAGGTCCTTCCATCTCTACCATTACATGTTCTAAGGCCCCTCCCAGCTCTGACATTC
>NW_020954596.1:7312676-7332899 GCF_900497805.2 Vombatus ursinus | reverse complement strand
CATCTCTACCATTACATGTTCTAAGGCCCCTCCCAGCTCTGACATTCCATGCTCTGAAGTCCCAACTCCCAGCTCTGACACATTCTATGTCCTAAGGCCCCTCCCAGCTCTAACGTTTCACCTAGTTCTGTGTTCTAGGTCTCTGCTCCCCCATGTTCTGAGTTATCTGTCCTTGGTTCGGCCCCGGACAGGGCAGGGAAATGGCGGTGGTGATTGGGGGAGCTGTAATAAAGAGTGCTATAGTCAGCTGGGCCCGGGAGTTTATATTTTCCAGGGTCAGCTATTGTGACAGGTTCACTGAGAAACATTCTTGGAATACCTCAGCCCCAATCCCTTTCCAAATCTCCTGAAACTCGGGTTTCTTCAGACATTCTCTCTTTCTTAAATACATAAACACCGCAGGATAATTCCCAGACTTTTTCTTTTCAAGTTTGACCCCTGTGTTAGACAGTTCCCAAGGGGGGGGGACTCAAAGGCCATCGTGTGACGAGATCAGCCCCCCAACCTCAAGCCGCCCTGTGCCCCTTGGCTCTCACCATGGGATAATCAGCAGGATAATTGTCACCATCATCACAATTAACTGTTCTCATTTCTATAGAGCTTTCAGGTTTCCAAAATGCTTTCCTCACTAGAGCTCTGCAAAGCAGGCAGAACCAGGATTTAGTGATGGAGAGCTGAGTGCTTATTCCACCAGAAAGCAGATCTTGGTGGGCCTCTCTCTCAGAATGAGGTTCGCCTCCGAATGACCAACCAGAACTCCCTGATGCCTCCACTTACTCCACCTCCCAGCCCATCGGCGTTTGCGGTGACAAGCTGTGGAAGCTGACGTCTCTGCTCCTATACTTATGGGGTGCTCAGTTTTCACAGGACCCTGGAGAATGGGGGGGGTGGCGATCCACTGGTTCTTTTCTTATTCTTTGGCTGGTAAACCTTCACCTCCAGTTTTTCTTACCCCTTCAGTCCACAATAGTGATTCCTTTCCCCCCACTACTCTCTTCTTGCTCTACTTCAACCTTGCCCCTTCATATTCCAAATCCTCTTTTTGTTATCCAATCCCTTTTACCCTCCATAATTGCCATTCCAGTGTTAGTCAAATCCCCTTCATCTGAAAGCTCTCCATTGCACCTACTTTCCATCTTCTGGTTTCTCAGGGAAAGTAGGCTGTCCCCAGAAGACTCATTCACTTCTTGACCCATTGCAATGTGGTTTCTGACCCCACTACTCAACTAAAGCTACTCCCAACATAGTTACCAATGTTCTATCCAAGCTACCATCTCCAGTATGCATTACTCCTCTCATTTCTCACCTCTCCCCATCCTCCATATCTCCACCTCCCCGGTGTTGGACCAGGAGGAGGAGTCAGTCTGCTCCTTGCTCCCCATTATCATTTGCAGTTTCTTCTTTCCTTTGCCCCTCTCTTCAACCTGCCTTCCTTTGAGGTTCCCTTCATCTGCCTACATCATCCCCTTCTAAATCCCTGTTGCTGGGATGTATCATCACTCTCCCATCTTTTTCAAGGAGTTTAATCGATGGCTCCCAGTCTTCACTTTTACCTCTCTCTTCATACCTAGGGATATATAATATATATATATATGTACACATATATGTATATGTATTTGTATGTATATGTATGAGTATATATGTATATGTATATACACACACATAAATATATATATAGTCTTATTAGAATGCCCCATTCTTGTTCACTTCCTGAACTGCTGTGGGTACCACCCCATTTGTGTTGCTGGGACCCCAGATAGAGCTTCTTCAACTTTTCAACCCCTACTCAATCACTTATTTTTTATTGGATTAAAAATTCTTTGTTATTATCAATTTAATAAACACCAGCAAAAAATTAATATTTCAATATATAAAGAAAAATCAAGAGGGATTTTATATGAAACTATGAACATTTTTGTCTGTCTGAAGATGTGTCTTATTCTGTTAGTCTATCTTCTTTCTGCCAAGAGCTTATGCTATGTATAGTTTGTTTTTTCATTATGTACAACTTGGTTTTATTTTTTAATAATTCAAATTTAACATGGTAGTTCCAACATTGCCCTGCTTGTCTCTGACCTCTTCTGAATTTCCTTCTGTGCTCTTCTGTTTATTTTTTTAAAAATTAGTTATTGATACTTTTTTCTTTCTTTTCTTCCTTTTTTTTAGTATCTCTATCACTTCCTCCAAATACTTTTTTAAAAAAAAACCCATTTATAACAAATAAGTGTAGTCACACAAAATAAATCCATGCAACAGCTATTTCCCAATCCATAAATGGTAAAAGGATATGACCAAGAAGTTAACAAAGGAAAAAAATCCAAGGTTGACAACAGACAAATGAAAAAATGCTCCAAATCACTATAAATTAGAGAAATGAAAAGTAAAACTAATCTGAGTTTCTATTTCAGACCAACAAAAAATGATAAAAATAGAAAATTATAATTGTTACAGTGGCCACAAGAAAATGGAGGTACTGTAGTTGTGAACTGGTCTAGTCATTCTGAAAACAATTTGGAACTATACCTTCCAAAACACTAAAATCTATGCTATCTGAATAATAGCATGACTATGCTTTTACAACATAGAAATCAAAGAAAGAGAAAAAGGACAACTCTGCATAAATTTATTTATAGCAACTCTTTTTGTAGCAGCAAAGAATTGGAAACTAAAAGAGTGCCCACCAATTAGGCAATGGCTGAACAAATTATGGGATGTGAATGTAATGTAATAATTCTATCGTACCATGAGAAATTATGAAAGGGACAGTTTCAAAGAAACCTGAGAAGACTTTTATGAATTGATGCAGAGTGAATTGAGTAGAACCGGGAGAATACTTTATACAATGACAATAGTTTTGTAGTTTGTAGATTGAGAGCAGGGACTGTCTTTTGTTTCTTTTTTTGTATCCCCAGTGCTTAGCACAGTGCCTGGCACATAGTAGGTATTTAATAAATGTTTATTGATTGATTGATTGATTGAGAAAAAGAGCTAAAGAATGCTGATCAAAACAATTAATCAACCCCAACTCCAGAGAAGCACTCATGAAATACGCTACTGATGTCTTGACAGAGAGGATATATTCAAGTTTCAGAATAACATCATTTTTGGACATGGCCCATATGAGCATATGCTTTGCTTACATATGCATATTTGATAGAAGGGTTTTGTTTTTCTTTCTTTCCACTTTTTTGTATGTAGGGGGAAGGGACAGAGGATTAGTGATAGTGTTCCCAAGATGGAAAAAAGTAAGAAAAGAGGATTATTGAAGTATTTTTAAAATGTACAGACATTAATAGAAGGAAGGTCAGTAGGAAAGAGACAAAGTAGGACAATTTTGAAAGTAACATGTTGTATTTATTATGTACTTAAAAAGAAAAGAAAGCTGTGAATAATTCAGACTCATAGCTTCATATACCGACTTCCTTTTCTTTTCTACTTTGTACATGGAAATACTCATCTTATTCGGTGTTTGTTAAGTTCAGAATAATTTAAAAAACAAAGCAAAGCCACACATTGACTGTGTCTGTAGCTATATGTCTTATTTGGTTAGTCCATTCCCATTGAGCCAAGAGCCCACTCAATCACTTAGGAGGAGCTGGGGGGGATACTCAGTGGTGTCTGAGTAGTGGAGTGTGCCCCGCCCCTGTTTCTGGGGTAGCAACACATATTCTGCATCCTCAAAAGGGTGCCCAGATTTTTTTGTGTGGCTTCATTGGAGGACAGGGAGATCAAAGAAAACACTGGCTATTGAGCTGGTCATCAACTAATCCATCCAATTAGAACCTTTGTTGACTGGTTTGTTGCTAATTGACATCTCAGACGGACAATGACATGGGTGGGGAGAGAGAAGGGATATGTCTCTCCATGTTTGCTGTTTCTGGACCTTACTTATGATATAACTCCTTCCTGGATGGATGGAAAGGGAGTGAACTTTTAGATCTCAGCATCCTAAGACTTTGTAGGATCAGTCAGTGAACTAGCATTTATTAATCACCTACTGTGTGCCA
Source organism: Vombatus ursinus (assembly GCF_900497805.2). Classification (NCBI taxonomy): domain Eukaryota; kingdom Metazoa; phylum Chordata; class Mammalia; order Diprotodontia; family Vombatidae; genus Vombatus; species Vombatus ursinus. The sequence goes on along the minus strand of NW_020954596.1, from coordinate 7,328,892 downwards.
GGCACTGTGCTAAGTGCTGGGAATACAAAGAAAGGCCAAAAAAGAGTCCCTGCTCTCAAGGCACTCGTGAACAAATGGGGGAGACAATATGCAAACAATTATATACAAGCAATATACCTACTAATATAATATAACATAAAATAATATAATATAATATAACATAACATAACATAATATAACATAATATAATATAATGTAATATAATATATAATATAATATAATATAATATAATATAATATAATATAATATAATATAATATAATATATAAATAATCATTTAGAGTTAATCCCGGGGGAAGACACTAAGATTAATGAAGGTGGGGAAGAGCTTCTTTAAGAAGGTGGGCCTTAAGTTGAAGGAAGCCAGAGAAGACAGGAGGCAGAGATGAGGGGGCAGGCCATTCCAGGCAGTTGGAAAGAGCCTTGGACTTCACGGAATCACAGAATCTCAGCCACCTGGGACCTCAGTGGGCATCTGGTCAAACCCTACCTGACCATTCCTAAGAAGTGGTTGTCCGACCTCCACGTGAAGATCTCCTGTAATGGGCAACCCATTGTTAAGAGACATCCTCCTCCACTCTAAGAGAGCTATGATTGTTGGGAAATTCTTCTCTCTATCATGATGAACTCTGCCTCTCCCTGTTTTCTCACCATTGCTCTTCGTTCTGGCCTTTGATGCAAAGCAAAACAACTCAAATCCCTCCTCCATTTAAGAAACTTTCACAGAGTTGGATGACGACAATCAACCTCTTCTAATTCTTCTCTTTTCCAGGTTAAACATTCCCAATTCCTTCAATGGGATCTTTCTCCTGTAATCTCCAATCTCTGCACCATTATGATCACCCCCCTCTGGATGTGTTCCAACTAATGTCATTCCTAACGTGTGGTTCAAAGCATAGGCTTTGACACTATAGATGAGGTTTGATTGGCTCTGGCGGAGGACCTTTCTAATGAGGCCTAAGAAGATAGGATCATGGATTTGGAGCTGGAAAGGACCTCAGAAACCATCAAGGTCAACCTCCTTCATTTACAGATGAGGAAACTAAAGCTCAGGGACTTTGTGACTTGCCCAGGGTTACACAGGTAGGCAGTTTTTGTTTTAGTTTTTTTTTTAAATTAAATAATCATTATTTATTGCACATCTTCTTTTAGAATATCCTTTTTCTGGTTATTTGGTTAAATCCATTTTAGGGAAATGTTTTAATAAAGAGTGTGTGTATATATACATAAACATTTACAATGCACAGTGTACATATATACATATATATGTATATACACACATATATACACATATATATTATATATCTATAGAGAGAGGCAGGGAGGGAGGTTTGACAAGTTACTACAAATGCAGAATTTTATTGTACAGGTAGTAATTTCTGCAGTGGGATTTAAACCCAAGTCTTCCTGACTCCGAGTCCAGTACCCTATCCCATCTGCCATGTTGCCTCTCATGAGGGTTTTTTTCCTGTGATGCCGCACAATTGACTCATACTGATTTTGTGACTGACTAAAACACCCAGATCCTCTTTGTGTGACCTTGCCTTGTTATGCTGTCCTCATCCTGTACTTAGTTCAATCCCTTTATTTTAATTTTTTTTCCCTTTGAGGCAATTGGTGTTAAGTGACTTGCCCAGGATCACACAGCTAGTAAGTGTCAGAGGATGGATTTCAACTCAGGTCCTCTTGACTCCAGCACCGTTTCTCTATCCACGGTGCCAATTAGCTGCCTCAAACTCCTTTATTTTATAAAAGAGAGAAAGTTTAAGTGACTTATCCAAGGTCACACAAGCAGTAAATAGGCAACGTTTGGATTGTAAACCAGGTCCTTGGACTCCAAATCCAGTGTTCTTTTCACTGTCACAGAGCTACCTCTCTCTAATGACAATTCCACCCACAATTAATTCTAGAACATCTACTCATGCCCAGTCCCATACTGATCACTGTGAGAGACAGGAAAGAAAGCACAGGCCCTGCCCTCAGGGAGCTTATAGACTAAAGCATTTAGTAGAGAAATTCACAGATGACATGTCCAGGTTCAAGTCTATGGTTTGTCTTATAGAAAAACAATAATTAAAAAATATCTTTCTATAATTATGTAGGAAAACAACAATAACACCTCATTATAGCTCTGGCATTTCAAGTTTTTGTCACAGAAGCCCTAAGAGATCACTAGGGTTGGAATTATAGCTATTTTAATGATAATAATATTAGCTAACATTTATATAGCACTTACTATGTGTCAGGCACTGTGCTAAGTACTTTGCAATTATGTCATTTGGTCCTCGGAACAAACCTGGGAAGTAGGTGCTATTATTACCCCCATTTTACAGATGGGAAAACTGAGGCACAGAGAGGTTAAGTGACTTGCCGAGGGTCACACAGGTAGTAAGTGTTTGAGGTCAGATTTGAATTCAGGTCTTCCTGACTCTAGACCCAGCATTCTATCTATATGCCTATTTTACAAATTAAGAAACTGAGGCACAGGGAGGGCAGTGGCTTGTCCAAGTCACATAGGGAGTCAGGAGCAAAACCAGAATTTGAACACAAACTTCTTAGCTCCCAAGCCAGAGATCTTTCCAGTTGGCAGGTGTGTGTAAGTATTGGTAGCCTGGTGTTGTCTAAGGAATGTATATTCTCTGACCCAGCTCAAAGACAAGGTGCTGAGAAGTCAGCGTCCTGTGAGATAATATTTGCAAATATTATTTACAGTGCCTGGCACATAGTAGACACTTAGTAAATGTTTATTGATTGAAAACAACACATTGCCTAGCGTATAGTAGATGCTTAAAAAATGTTTACTGACTGATTGAAAGAGTTTAATATAGTGTCTGGCACATAGTAGGCACTTAGTCAATGTTTATTGATTGATTGCAGTGCCTGGCACCTAACAGGTGCTTAATAAATACTTGTTTCCTTCCTGAATTTACTCCTCCATCCCTCTCTCTCCCCACAGTAGAGAGAGTATTAGATTTGGAGCTAGGGGACCTGTCTTTGCCACCAGAGCTGTAAATAGGATTTCTGGCCCCCCGGGGCACATTTAACTGAACCAGGGAGAGAGCCTGTCATTTTAGTACACGGTTGAGGTAGACAGAGGAATTGGGAGCTGGGGAGGCTGTGGAACTGGTAAGTCAGAGCGTTTGAAGGGACCGGGCTGAGGTAGAGAACATGAACCAGGGTCTGGACATTTTGGAGAAGCAGAAGGGTGGCCGGGAGGTCCAGGGATGAGAGCCACAAGGATCTGGATGAGCGGTGGAGGAGACGCGGCTGCTGAGTGATGACGGAAGCCCTGGAAGTGGCGAGTGCTCCCTCCTCCTCCTGGCTCTGCGTGTGCGGCTGGAGAAAAGCAGCCAGCCTGGCGGAGGGGGCCAGGAGAGGTGGCTCTTCAGCCAAAGTGGGGTTTGAGTGAGCACCGCAAAGGGAAGGGACATTGAAGGAGAGATCTAGGGATGCGGGGGAAGTTTGTTACTAAACCAAGAGTCTTCTGGCGGGCATGGGAAAGGGAAGGCAGGAGAGGATAGGGAATGGGGAGAACTAGGGCTGTTGATATTGCAGGATGGCTAACTAAGTGGTGAGGTGGATAGAGCGCTGGGTCTGGAGTCAGGCAGGCTCATCTTCCCGAGTTCAAATCCCACCTCAGACGCTTACTAGCTGGGTGACCTTGGACAAGTCTCTTAACCCTGTCTGCCTCAGTTTCCTCATCTGTAAAATGAGCCGGAGAAGGAAATGGCAAATCACTCCAGTATCTTGGCCAAGAAAACCCCAAATGGGGTCACAAAGAGACAGACATGACTGAACAACAACAACAGGGCAAACATTTGGTTTCCCACCACCACAGAAATGTTGTTGTTTTTGTTGTTATTAGCAGAGATAGAACATGGTGCAGTGGATAGAGAATGGGACTTTGACGAAGCCTTGGGTTCAAATCCTGCCTCAGACATTTGGTAGCTGGGCACCCATTCAGTCTGGATCTGAGCTTTCTTATTTGTGAAATGAGGAGGTTTGGACCTGATGACCTCTGAGGGCCCTTCCAGCTCTGAATTTCTGAGCCTATGGCTACCTGCCTCCTGACGGTTTCCCTTTCTCCCGTCGATAGCTTTAATACTTTTTCTTCTTCTATTTTGTTATTTTCAAATGGAGGATTCTATTAATCTCCCCCCCGCCCCCAAGAGACAGCAGAGACTGCCTGAGCTCATGAATCATGGAAAGGAAGGGATGCGGCCACTTTCAGCCTGGCTGGGTATTCCATTAGGGAGACCAGGCACCTCATTCATCATCCGCTACCAGCCTGACAGGGCCATCGGGCCCCGCCTGGGAGGCTGAGTCCTCAGTTCAGAGGCAGCGGCTGTTGGGACATCCCTGCGAACTCTCTCCCGGTAGCAGCTGCAGGGCCGCCCCTGATTCCTAAGGGATGGAGCCAGAATCCAGCCCAGGCAATAGGGGAGACTCTCAAGTACGTCTTGGGAAGGAGAATGGCCCAAGAGGTCGTTTGTGTAGGTACCTGTTGGACCACCAGCCAGGGAGCAGGGAAAATAGACCTGGACTTGGCATTTGGGCCTTAGTTTGCTGGGTGGACTTAGACAACTTTCTTCCTCCCTCCTTCCTTTGTTTCCTTCTCTATAAAATCCCTGGTTGGGGCTGGGAAGGGATGAATCTCACTTAGAGTGAGTGCTCCGTCAGCTCTGACAGCCCATGAAAGTGCTTTGTAAACCTTGGAGCCCTCTATAAATGTGAGCTATTATTATCAGTCTAATTATTCTCTGAGGTGTGACTATAAAGCAGGTCTTTAATAAACAGACCAGAACTTAGCACTATGCAATCTCTGAGTTGCAAGGGACCTTACATTCTTAAAGGCCCAGTTCAAATCTCACCTTCTCCAGGAAGCCCTCCTTGACCAACTCAGCTCATACTTATTCAATCCAATTCAATTAGATTCAATAGAAATGTGTTAAATATCTGTTATGTGCATAGCCTCCTGTTAGGGTTTGAGGGAAACACAAAGTTTATATAAGAGACAGGTACCTAGAGCTCACAGTCTGGCCCTGGGGTCCTTAGTGTCTGTTGGGTCATTGACCTCTTTGCCAGCCTGACGAAACCTATGGACCCCTTCTCTGAATAAGGCTTTAAAAGAATTAATGAAGTGCTCAATTTCAGTTAGAAGTTAGTGAAAATAAAGGTGTGGTTTTTTTAACTATTCAAAATCATGACCCCCCTGAAATCTATCCACTTCTAATGGCATGCTGATTAAATGTTTAACAACCAGCTTTCCAGAAAAGAAAAATGTATACTCAATTTGCATTATTAACATTTTCTTCAGTCTCTTAAATCAAAGCAATCAACAAAACAATTAAGTAAGCCCCGATTTGTAAGCCCTGTTTTAACGATCAGCTCTCCTGATTCTGGATGAGGGGGCTCCCCTGCAGCACAAAGCTTAGGGATCCGTGGCTCCTGGGCTAAGAACCCAGCCCCAGCAGAAGGATAAATCATAAACACTGATAACTATAATACACAACAGAATTTAAGATAAGCGCATTAGAGAGGTATGAACTAAGTGCTTTGTCAGTTCAGTTCAAGAGATTTACTAGGCACCTTCCTTGTGCTAGAAATGTGCCATAGGGTCTGATGATTCGAAGGTTAAAAGGATTCAGTTTATGCCCTCCAGCATTTTACATTCTGAGGAGTCCAGGCCCAAGGGAGCACAATGTGCACAGTCAGGCCAAGCCCAAGGAGTCAACCTATTGACAGAGGGGATCTGGGAAGTCTTCCTGGAAGAGGAGGCCCTTGGGTTGGATTTTCAAGGATAGATGAGGCAAACAGAAGGAACACATTCTAGAAACAGAGTGAGCAAAGGCAAGTAGTTGAGAATGTGAGTACAGAGGAGGGGTGCCCTATGGCTGAGCAGGTAGGGGGGCACTGGCTCGTGGGGGTCCTTGAATGCCAGGAAAGTGACTTCTACTCACTGTGGAAGAGAGAAGAAGGGGCTGGACTGAAGACAGCCTTCTCAGACTTCACAGCTTGGGTGGGCAGACCCTGTTCCCTGTTGCCCACCCTGGCTTGACTAGATGGGGGCTGCCAAAGTCAGAGTGGGGTACTATTACTACTACTACTACTACTACTACTACTACTACTACTACCACCAGCAGCCCCTTGAAGTAATAGCAAAAGCTCCAAGTCCCCTCTTCATGAAGTACTTTGCTCAGGCTCTTGTTCAAGCTGGTCCCTGGGGTGTTTAAATGCTATCCTAGGCCATGATAAGCAAAGGTCCTAGAGTATAGGATGGTGATACCGCGATATTGTGCACCAGGCATTCCGATTTCAGGGAACCAGGGGTATAGGGACTCAGGAAACAGGTCTGTTGAGGACTCAAAGAAGAGAAATAGACTATTTGTCTGAGCTCTAACGGCTTTTTAAACAAAGAACAGCAGAGCCAAGCCCAGCTGTGCTCTAGTGGTAAAGACCTCGTCATAGAGTCAGATAACCCAGGGTTCAAATGTTTCATTCTGCTGCTTACTAGGCAAATAATTTAATCTGCTCTGGGTTCCTCTGGTAGGTAAGTGGCGTATGACGATGGACTTAGAGTCAGGAAGCCCTGAGTTCAAATCTGCTCTCAGAAAGTTACTAGCTATGTGACCCTGGGCAAGTCATCTAACCTCTATCTTCCTCAGTTTGCTCATCTGTAAAATGGGAATAATAATAGGACCTGTCTCCCAGGGTTGCTGTGAAGATAAAATGAGGTTATATTTGTAAAGTATTTTGTGATCCTTAAAAGGCTCTGTAAATGTTAGCTTTATTATTATTAGTAGTAGTAGTATTAGTAGTAGTGATGGTGGTGCTGTTGGTAGTAGTAGTAGTAGTTGTAGTAGTAGTAGTAGTAGTAGCAGCAGCAGTGATAGTAGTAGTAGTGGTGGTGGTAGTGCTGGTGGTGATAGTGGTAGTAGTAGCAGCAGCAGCAGTAGTAGTAGTAGTAGTAGTAGTGGTGGTAGTGGTGGTGGTGATGGTAGTAGTAGTAGTTGCAGTGGTGCTGGTGGTAGTAGTAGTAGTAGCAGCAGCAGCAGCATCAGTAGTAGTAGTAGTTATCAAGGGAGATTTTGGAGGTTCTTATCCCAGCTCCCATTCCATTTGGCAAGTTGGCTCCCCAGAGGGCAGTTTGTTACCTCTGCCCCTCAGGGTTCCAGGGGTATGTGGAAGGGCTGAAGTGCCTTTATAATGCTTTCTCTTCATGTCTCCATTCTGGTTCATTCTCCCCAATATTAATAGCCAATTAATATCTCCTAAATATCATCTAACCACCTGCTTTCTCCTCAATATCATTGATAAGCAAAGTCAGCTTTTCCCAGGGGATATTTACTGAAAAGATGTAGCAAGAACCCAAATGCAAACCTGCCCCCCAAATTGAGGGCACCCTCTCCCTTCTTTCACCTTAGTCCCCGGGTACAGTGGGCTCAAACCTAAAGCAGTTGCCACAAAGCATTTGCCCCATCTGGTTTATTTCTGAATACCTCCTACCACATGGACAGAGTTGTTCCCGTGCTTAGAGGGCATGGCGTCTAAGTTTCTAGGTCAGCCCACAGCTTGGCTGAATCAAGCAAGGTGTTCCTCAGGGCTACAGTCTGGGGCACGTTTTGGGGTGAACGTGAACTATTCTCCTGAGGGCTGATTATTAAATTTTCAATGGGAGTACTTGCACCTCGGAAATTGGCTGATTTCTATAATTTGAGACTTGATTTATTGTTTTCTTGATTTTCTAGACTTAACAAAGTGATGGAGAAAATGTTAAATAAGGGAGATTAAATTTTAAAATATGTGGTGGGTATGGTTCCCTCCCCGCCTCTTCATCTGTAATCTGGTTGTTAAATGTTTGCCCACACAGCCCTGGCTACAGCCGTGCCTCACCTAGCTCAGTCATAGTGGTTGCAGTAGTTTCTTCCATGGACTTCTATTACTGGACCTCTGGAGGCCTCTTCGACCTTTCCAGATCTCCCAAGGCTCTACACCAGAGGAAAGAAGACAAAAAGAAGATGGCCCTATTGCAGATACAGGCTTGCCTGGGAGGCCTCTCGTCCACCAACTGGCCTGTGGCGAGGAGGGGAAGGGAGGCCTCCTCCTGCTCCCCACCCAACTGATTCTCCTGGAGCTCAGAGCTGTCCTTACACCTTGTGGGCATCAGAAAGTGACGTTCTCCTTGGTAACCTTTCATGTTTAGCATGTAGGAAACAGTTAGGAAATAGTCAGAAAAGACCCATATGCTCTGAGGTGACGTGGAGAGCTCCCTCCATTCCACCACCTCCTGATCTGCTAGAAACAGGGTGATCTCCATTAGACAGTCTTTTGTTCTAGAAAAAAAGAAGGTTGACCAGGTGATGCCTAAATTCCTGCCAGTTATAGACACCATGATCCCTTTTCATTCCAAACCTTACAATTCAGCATCCTCAGCACTAGTAATGCTGAGCCTCCATTAAAGTCCTCCTCTGAAGCCTCACTAGAGTACATTTCCAATGGAGCAGTGCTGGGGTCTAAGGACCAGCCTGGCTAAATTTATCAGCCTAGTAACTGTGAGTTGATGAGTTTTCCCTCCAAGACAGATCTTGAAAAATTATCTACTCCAAGATTAGAAGGAAAGCAGAAAATTGTGGAAAAAAATTTTTATACACAGTTTCTTGGGTAATAAGCCTCATGTCTCAAATATATAGAGAACTTTGTCAAATCTATAAGAATATGAGTCATTTCCCAATTGATAAATGGTCAAAGGATATGATCAGGCACTTTTTTGATGAAGAAATCAAAACTGTATAATCATATGAAAAAATGCTTGAAGTCATTAGTGATTAGATAAATGCAAATTAAAACAACTTTGAGATATCATCTCACATCCATCAGAGAGGTTAAAATGATAGAAGGGGAAAATGACAGATGTTGAAGGGGATGTGGAAAACCTGGGACACTAATACACTGTTGGTGGAACTGTGAACTGATCCAACCATCTTGGAGAGCAAGCTAGAATTATGCCCAAAGAGTTATAAAACTGCATATACTCTTTGACCTAGCAATACCACTGTTGGGTCTTTTTCCCAAGATGATCAAGGAAAAAAGAAAAGAACCTATATGTTTTAAAATATTTATAGCAATTCTCTTTGTGGTGGCAAAGAACTGCAAATTGAAGAGATGCCCATCATTGGGTGAATGGATGAATAAGTTGTGGTATATAATTGTGATGGAATACTACTGCATTGTAAGAAATGATGAGCTGGATGATTTTAGAAAAACATGGAAAGACTTGCATGAAATAATGAAGAGTGAAATGAGCAGAACCAAGAGAACACTGCATACAGTAATAGCAATCTTGCTTGAAGAGTAAATGTGAATATGGAAATAGAATATCAGAACTGGAAAGGTGCTTAGAACATAGTAAATAGATTGTCAGAGCTGGAAGGAATCTTATAACATTGAATATCAGAGCTGGGAGAGAATGTAGAATAGAGAATTTCAAAGCTGGAAGGGAACATAGAACATGGTATGTCATAGCTCAGAGGAGAGCTGGAACATAGATCATAGAATGTCAGACAGAGGTAGGAAGGGCATTAAAGCATAAAAAAACAAAGGTGGAAGAGACGTTAGATCATAAAACATAGAAAGTTAGAGCTAGAAGGGACCTGAGAACATAGGACACAGAATGTCAGAATTAGAAAGGACTTTAGAACACCAGAAGTTTTGTTAGAGTTGAGAGGGACCTTAGAACACAGAAAGGCAAAACTTTAAGGGACTTGATATATAGAGCAAATAAAGTCAGCACTGGTAGGGATTTTAGAACACAAAAGGTCATCTCTGGAAGGGGTCTTAGAATACATAAGGTCAGTTCTAGAAGGAATCTTAGAACATAGAAGGTAAGCACCAAGGGTGAGATCTTAGAACACATAGTCAATTCTAGAAGGGGTCTTAGACCACATAATGTCAATTCTAGAAGGGATCTTAGAACATATAAGGTCAGTGTTGGTAGGGGTCTTAGAACACATAAGGTCAGCACTGGAAGGAGTCTTACAGACCATCCAGTTTAAGTCTTCCCATGCTATTAGAAGTGAAACATTTTCCAGTTTCAGACCAGCCCAAGCACTTTGTGGAGGCCTCTCTGCCCTGACAGGGCTCTGGGGGTTCCTGCCAGCCTCTCTCTCTTCAGGCGTGGTGTGGAAGGGTGGCTCCCCTTCACGGGGGTGGGGGGAAGAGAAGAGAAGGGATAGCTGGACCCTCCCCCTCCTGCCCCACTGTCCATTCCCCCTCCCCATGAGCAGGCCCTTTCTCAGGCCCAGACAGATGGCCCCTGCCACTCACCGGCTTGGAGCAGGCTAATCCTGCCCTCCTGGATGGGGCATTTGCATTTCCCCAACAATACTCCATTCAGAGTCCTTCTTCACGTTTCTCTGAGGGCCTCCTGAGGATCCCTGTCAGCTCGGTGGGCTGCTGGGGGCTCCCAGGAGCTGAGCATAGCTCAGACCCTCTCTGGGGCTGGGCCAATCAGAAAGAGGACAGAAATATGAAAGGCAGACGTCTCAATTTCGGCACCCAATTGTTTTAGTTTGGCAAAGGGAACACGGATACTGGGGCGCCAAGTGTCTCAGCAATGACTTCATTAAGCCCCTTTGGGCCCTGGGAGAGCTACTTGCTCCAGGGCCCAGCCCTGTAGTCCCACCTCCTAAGGAGCCTCCCCCCTTCCCTTTCATTCTTCTTTGCTTTTCTGATGGGGAAACAAGGCTTATAGGATCAAAGGATTTAGAGCTGGAAGGGGCTCTTGAGACCATGGAGTCTAACCCCCTCATTTTAGAGAGGAGGAAACTGAGGCACCACAGATGGGAAGGAGATTGGCCAAAGTCACACAGGTAGTCAGTCAGTCAACAAGCATTTATTAAATGCTATGTGCCCCTGGGTCTACAATGAAAGGTAAAAACATGGTCCCCATCTTCAAAGAATTCATTTTAAGGTCGTGGAGACAACAGGCAAATAATTAGGTACATACAGGATATACACTGTCTAAATGGAAGGTAGCCCAGAGGGAAGGCACTAATGGGGTGGGGGCAGGGTCTGCAAGGGCCTCCTTCAGAAGGCAGGATTCAAACCATCTTGGAAGAAGTAACTCATCTTCTGACTCCAAAAGCAATGTCCTAAAGACCCCTCAATGTCTCCCTTCTTGTACTAGAAAATGCTAAAGCTACATCATCTACTAGCCCAGAGAAGTCACATCTAGTGATTTCTAGTCTAGGCTAGTCACTCTTTTTAAAGAAGAGGATCCTGAAGTCCAGAAGAGGCTTCTGGGAGATTTGCTCAAGGTCACACAGTGCAGACTGGGAACTCAAATGGAGGGATTCTGATTTCCAACCTAGAGCTCTTTCTGCTACACTATTTGGTAGCCATGGGAAACACATTTGATCCTTCTGAGCATTAGTTTCCTCCTCTGTAGGAAGGGAAAAAATATTACCTGTCCAGGAGTGTGCTGGACCTAATTAGAACTTATTGTTAACTTTTTAACGGAAGTTTACATTTACGCCTTGGAAACCATCAAAACTAAATATCAGGGCTCAATTTATTGTTTTATTTATTGCCTAGATCTGAGAGAGTGATGGAGAATATGTTAATAATGTTGATTAAACTTAAAAGTGTCAGTGGGCACATTTCCCCTCATAGAGAGCTCATTGTTAAACATTTAACAGAGAGCTGGTTGTTAAATATCTACCAGCATATCCCTGTCTGTAACTTCCCCGCTCATAGGGTTGTTGTGAGGCTAAAAAAAGCCCAAATGAAGCTTATATAAAGACTTCAGTCCAATCCCTTCAATGTAAAGATGAGAAAACTAAGATAAAATGAGAGGCATTGGCCCAAGGTCATACAGGTAGTAAGTCTCAGAAACAAGATTTGACCTGACTCCAGAATCAGTGCAGATACTAAGCTTTGTGGTTTCTTATACTAAAGGATTTTAAGTGCTTTTCACACCCACTAAGTTAGGGTGCTGGTACAAAGCATGGATTATCCTACCCTAGTCATGGCTCTGACTTAGAAGATGGTCTTCAAGAGTTGCTGTGGCAGAAAATTCATCACTTTCTGGCTATGAATCACAAGATTTTTAGGCCATCTATGGAATTTAATTAAAATTTTAATATTAATTTATTAATACTTATTTTCATTATCAATTATTTTTACTCATTAATAATTATTAATTTAAATTTAAATGTCAAACATAGATTTAAATATTTAAATATTATTCCAAATGTGAAATCTTTGTCTAGTGACCAAGGAGTGGACATATTGATAGCAGAGCTGGATAATAATAATAATAACAATAACTCCCATTTCCACAGTGCTTTGAGGTTTGCATGTAATAATCTTACAACAGTTCTATAAGGTAGGTGGTATGTATCATTATTACTATTTTACAGATGGGGAAACTGGGGCCCAAACAGAAGAAAGGATGTGTCCAAGGTCACATAGGTAGTAAGTTAGCAGAGCTAGGATTCAAACCCAGGTGTAGTAGACTCCAAATCCTAGGCTCTTTCCAATTCCCCATACCACACCGAGTTTGTGGCAGAGACAGGACAGGATCCAGATCTCTAGCCCCCGGCCCACGGCTGTTTCCCCAACCTCGAACTGGATGGATTCCTGCTCCCTGAGTCTTTGCTGACCTTCACACTTGGGGGGAGGGGGGAAGCCGAAGGCTGGTTTTGTGGTATCAGGGGAGCACTGGGATGGGGGGGATGGGAAGTGAGAGGGGGCCTTTCCTGCAGAGAGCTTTCCAGCCTGGAAAACTTTCACAATGACACTGGCTTAGGCTCCATGATAAATGAAGGCCTGGAGAGCAGCCGGTTCTCATGGACACAAAGGGTTTCTTCCCTTCCTCTTTGGTCCTTTAGAGAGTGAGGACACTGCTGGGGTAGGGACATTGAGCTGTTGGAGTGCCTGACAGCTTTATAGGTTAGACACAATGGGCAGAAGCTGATCCTGGGAGAGTCTGGCCCCTCAGCAGAGCCCAGCCCTCCGCCATCTTTCTCCAGCTACCTGGCTGGACACACTTCTGGGTGCCCCACACAGAGGGTCTCAGGACCTTCTGGATCATAGAATTTAGAGCTGGAAGGTACCTTAGAGGTCATCTAATCCAACCCCCTTATTTGAAAGGAGGAAATTGAGGCTCAAAAGAAGGAAAGGTTATAGTTACATGAAAGAGTCAGTATTGGAACCAAAGTCTGACTCCCCCACAGAAATCCCTCAGGTGAGACCCTTCTACTAGGATTGGAAGGGCCTCTGGTGGCCATCACCTGGCCAGATTCCAGGTACTCAATTCCCCAAGCATGAAAAATCAGAAAGAGATTTGGAGTCAGAGAATCTAAAGTTTGAAACTTCACCCTATACTTATTAGCGGTCACCTTGATCAATCCTTTCCCCTCTCTAGGCCTCAGTTTTTCTAGTTATTGAATGAAAGGGTTGCATTAGAATGATCTCTAATATCCCTTCTAGTGCCAAATCCTTTGATCTCCCAATCTGGGATAAAGACATTTTTTCCTCTGCTTTTTCTATCCACCCAAGCTGGACATAGGCCCCAAGATCCCTGCCCAAGTGTGACATCTTCATTGTTCTGGGTAAACTTTTTTTTTTTCCTTGCTAAGACCGGGGGAATAAATTATAGAAATTTGCATCTTCCCAGAGACAGGGGTTATTTGGGGAGGACTTTCTGATTTATTCAGTCAGTTTGGGAGAGGGTGAAGGTAGCCTGAGGGATCTGATATAGTCAGGAAGAACCAGCTCTTTCTGTCCCAAGGTAGGACACACATGCTCAGACTCATGCATTCGTTTATTCATTCAACAAGTATCTGTTATGTTTCTTTGCGCCAGACTAGGGGTTGATGCCTAGGATACAAAAATAAAAATTAAACAGCCCTTGCCCCTAAGGAGCTTATATTCTACTGGGGAGGGACGTAATGCAGAGATGAGTAAATATGAAATACAGACAAAGTAAAGCAGGGGAAGTCCTGAACTACAGGGCCAGGATTGAGGTGGAGAGAAACAGGAAAGACTTGTGAAGAAGGTGGAGCTTAGTAAAAAGAGCTAACACTTTAAGGTTTGTGAAGAACTTTACATGTTACAATCATTTGATCCTCACAACAACCCTGGGAGGTAGTTGCTATTACTAGCATCCCCATTTTACAGATGAAGAAAGTGAGGCAGATGGGTTAAATGACTTGCCCAGGATTACACAGTCTGAGGCTGGATTTGAACTCAGATCATCCTGACTCCAGGTCCAGCACTCTGCCCATTAAGTCACCTAACTCAAGTGAGCTGAGCCTCAAAGGAAGCTTAGGATTCTAGGAGGCAGAGGTGAGGAAGACATTCATTCCAGATATGGGAGATGGCCTTTGCAAGGGCACAGAGAGAGACCTGGAAGGAAAATGCTATCTAATCCAATCATCATTTTACAGATATGGAAACTGAGATTCAGAAAAGGGAAAGGACTGTCCAAGGTCACCCAGTTAGTTAAATACCAGAGCACAGATTTGAACCCATGAACCAACATCTTTGAATGCCAAATCCAAGGCTATTTCCACTGCACCATGCAGTGTACTACTCAAAACCAGTCCTTCATACATAAACTTACACATTCATGCAGTCATATACAGGAGACTCCTTTCCTTCCCTTCAAACACCTTCATATTTTACACGAAACATTCATACATATAGCACGGCAAAATGAGATGGGGCCACAGGACTTGAGTTCAAAACCAGTCTCTGCTACTGGCTAGCCATAGGACCTTGGGCGAGTCACGCCTCTTGTGAGGACCTCAGTTTCTTCTTCTACCAAATGAAGGGGTTGATGACTTCTAGGTGCCTCACAACTCCAAGTCCTGTGAGCCCTGACTTAGCCACTCCCTAATTGTGTAATCTTGGACAAGTTGGTTTGCTTTCGAAGATTGTCTCTCAATTTCCTCATCTGTAAAACATAATACTACTTGAGATATTTACCTTATAGAGCTGCTGGGGGCCAAAGCACTTCGGAGACCTTAAAGCGCTATAGAAAAGGGCTTTGTTCCTTTCTGAGCCTCCATTTCCCCTTCTGCAAATTGGGGATAAGAATACTGGCCCACTCTATTCCACAAAGCAATTGCAAGGCCGGTGCTTTCTAGAAAGGCAAATCCAGAGAAATGGAAACTGCTATGGCATTCATAGACTCCCAGCAACCCAGGCTCTGGCTTGTAGAGATGCCTGTCCAGATGTTATCTGGAAGAGTTTACATAAATCCAATTCTCCGGCGACCGGGAAAGGCCACAGCTGCTGGGCTGGCCGAGTAGCATGGTGTTATCACTCTCCTGGGAGGGCCTGCTTGGACATGGGGTAGTGGATGACCTGGGGACCTGCTTGGCCCCCAGTTGGGGCTACTAGGCCAAGACATAGAGACCTTCCACAGCTCCAGCTTTCCCTCCCCCTCAGCCTCCCCCATTCCCCAGAATCCCCTAACAGACTTTAATCTCTGGTGTTCCATGAACTACTGGAGGTGGGATGGGGAGGAGAACTGGAGGCAATCTCTTCCTTCCAGCAAAATGCAAATGAGGCTTGTGAATTTCAAAGGCAATGTTGAGACCCAGCTCCCCCAGCCAACCTAGGACCTTAGGCCTCGACCTTAGGCAATACTCAGAGCACAGGATCCTTCCAAGTGCAGAATCCAGAGCAGTGAGGTACTGACAGATCACAAAACCGGTTCCTTTTTTTAGGCCTAGAGAGCCAAACTAGGAATTCTGGCACCTGGGGCAAATTCAGTACAGGGGATGGGTGGGTTTCACTGCACCTGCTCCTCCACCCTCTTGGGGTGCAAAAGCTGCATGACTTCTCTTGGCACTGAATGTAGTTCAGGGAAACATATCCCAGCTCCCTCACTCTCAGCCCATCCCTGGGACAGCCTGGCCCGGAGGAACCAGCTTACCCCCTCTTCCCACGTGCAGCATGCTCTGGGTGTAGATTCTCTGCCAGCCCATCGTCTCCAAATTCCCTGACCGCTCTGCAGCCCCTCTCCCTCTCTGGACCGAACAAGGGCTGGAGAAGTACAGCTCGTCCTCAGAGAACTGAGATCCTCCAAAGGGCCCCATCCTAGTGGCTAGAAATTAGTCTGAGAGGGCTTCTCAGGGATGAGCTGCTCCTTGACTGAAGACACACGTAGTCTAAAGGAAGAACGTGTCTCCAAAAGGCCCTATCCC
>NW_020954596.1:7282696-7312576 GCF_900497805.2 Vombatus ursinus | reverse complement strand
GCCCCCCCCCCCCCCCCCCCCCCCCCCCGCTACTCATCTTCAACCCGACTCACTGGAGAGATGACGGTGCACTAGGGAAAAAGCATATGCTACCCTCTCTGTGCCCTTACCCCAGCTCCAGTTCTTGCCAGAGTGGGGAAAAAATCCACGCTGCTCAAGGTCGCATTAGTGACAGTGCTGGGGTTTGAACCCAGATTGGTTGATTCCGAAGCCTGGATCTAGAGGTAAAAGGGACCTCAGAGCAGGGAATACGCTGGTCAATGTTAATCAACCCGCTCTCTAGGAAAAAATATGTATGCGTGACACACTTTTAAATTTAATCTGTATTATTAACATTTTCTCTAATACTTTCTTAAGTCTAGAGAATACCCGCCCCCCCCAACAAATCAAGCCTTGTTTTGTAACATTTTCTATTTGCCACGTGTAAACGTTCACACTGAAAATTTAACAATCGGCTTTCCAGCCCATCTGAGCTGGTTCTGGCACATCCCTGCCTCAGTAGCCATATAGTCCAATGCCGTCATTTTACATATGAGGAAACTCGAACCCAGAGACATTAAGTGACTTGCCTGAAGTCGCACAAGTGAGGGATCATTAGAGGAAGGATTTGAATCCAGATTCTCTGATTCCAGAGCCAGGATTTCCCCCCTGTACCACATTGCTTTGATAGTGTCATTTTTCAAAAAACAGGATGGGAGTCCAGTGTACCTTCAGTGACATTCCACAGGTTTTCAACTTTCCCTTCTTATGATTGGATTACAAAATCATAGAATTTAAAGCTTATTATTAAAGGCTTATTCCCTCCCTGCCCTCCCCTGAAGGGGTTTAAGAGACCATCTCCTGAGCCAGGGGTTCTTAACCTGAGTTCTGAGGTTTTTAAAAAATACTTGAATAACTGTTATTTCCCTATAATTGATTTCCTTTGTAATCCTATGTATTTTATTCTATATATTTAAAAATTATGATTCTGAGAAGAGGTCCATAAGCTTCACCAGATTGCCCTCCCCCCCCGTTCTAGTACAGTCCCCTCGCTTTACAGAAGTGGAAACTGAGGCTCAGAGAACAGACGGGACTTGCCAGGCTTTGCTGCTTCTTGAACCCCAACCTTAGACTCAGCTTCCTGTGTTTTCCTGGCCCCTGAGTGCCCTCAGCTCCTTGGTCGCAGGCCTCACTATCCCTTTTTGTCTCCTAAATGTATTTACCATTTACTATTGTGCATTAGAGTTATCTTATTCTTCGACTAGACCCAGAGCCCTGGGAGGGCAGGGACTGTCTCCTTTCTTCAGAGGTGGCCTGATATTGTAGAAAGGGTCCTGGGTCTGAAGCCAGGCTGAGCCCCACTCAAAACCACTAGTTTGTGTACTCTTGGGAAAGTCACTAGCTTTCGGGTTTCAGTTTCCTACCTTGGACTTGTCAGAGGATCACGTATTTTGGGCTAGAAAGTACTTTGGAGGTCATCTAGTCCAATTTCCCAGTTTTATAGAAGACAAACCAAGACACAGAGAGGCTGTGATTTATCTGAGGTCATACCCAAAGTAAGTAGAAGGGATTTGAACCAAGGTTGCAAATTGAGCCTTCTTTCCACCGTACCTCAAAGATTCAAAATCCTGTGATCCAAACTTTATCCCTCCCTAAGCACAGGGCTTTGTATACAGCTGGTGCTTAATACTTGGCTATTGCATTGCCTCAAGAATTCTGAGAAATGAGAGCTGGAGTAGACTTGGAGGGCTTCCTGGAGGGGTTGAGACCCTGCAGGTTTTGAATGAAGGGAAGAGAAGGGCATTGCACACTGGGAGTAGAGAGCAGGTAGAATTCCAACCTTAAATGGGCAGATAATAATTGTTTTCTGGGTTAATATTCTTGTTTGGGGGTGGGCAGGGAGAGAAGAAAGAGGGTGTCTTGCTCCAAGCACTCCCTGTCCTGGCAAGTGCCAGCCCCAGGAGAAAGTGGGCGAGGCCCCCAGAGTAGGGCTGGCTGGCTGCCACCCTAATCGGTTTACCGGGAGGTAAGACCCGTTCATTCTGTCTGTCGAGTTGACTTTGCAGCCTCTTTGCAAACAGGGTTAAAGTCAAGTGTGCCTGTAATCCTGGTGATCCTTCCCTGGCACCTGGGCCCAGGGCTCGGAGGGCCAAGATCGGGGCTTTGCTCTCCCCCTCCCCCTTTCCTTTCTCCCCTCCTGCCAGGGATGTTTATAGGCCCATAAGGGTGGCTTTGTATACAGCCTGCTGGGCCTGTTTAGCTGGGAGGCCAATTAGTGGTGTAAAAGCTACCAGGCAATTAGCCTCTAATGACTCTAAGCCCTTGGCTGGGGCTGCTTCTGCCCCAAGAGGCCCAGGCCAGTCCCAGGAGGGATGGGCCAGGCAGGGAAGGCAGCTGCAGCATAGGAGATTTCCTTTGCCTGTGGATTGGACTAGCTGGCTGCTAAAGACCTTTCCACTCTCCAGGTCTGAGATTTTAGAAGAAAAAACATTGGATAGGGAGTAAGAAGACCTCAGTTCAAATCCCACAAGCCTCTTCATCTCTCTGGGCCTCAGTTTCCTTGTCTGTAAGATGGGGATAATTACTTGTACTTCTTACCTCCACTATTGCAAGGACGGTGCTTTGTAATCTGAAAAGTGCCGTAAGGAAATGAGCCTCCTTCTTACTCTTGTCTCTAGACTAGGCAATCGCCTCCTCCCAGGAGGCCGCTGCCTCCCGTCCACCTCCTCCAGTCTACCCTTCACCCATGGCCAGACCTGGTCCTCCCCTGTTAGGGCCCACTGAGTCAAGTTCACATTCCTTTGGCTGGCATTTGAGACCCGCCATGATCTGAAGCCACCCTACTTGTCCAGCTTCATCTCCCATTGCTCTCCTTCAGCAAAAGGGGTAGCTCTGCCTCCCTCCCAAGCCCCCAGCCCACCATGCCCTCCCTACCCTACTCTCCTTGGCTCTCCTCTTCCTTCATCTGCTGAATTTCTGACCTATTATTCAAAGCCTCCTCTAATGTCAGTGCTAGAGATTTGTTTATTGATTCATTTATATACTCATCAGACATGAATTAAGCGCCTACTGTGTACAGAGCACAGGTTTTGCTTTTGTTCACTGGACACAAATCCTGCAAACATTCTTCTCCATTGGTTGACATTAGAGAGGTGCAAAGCATGGGTGTGAGGAGTCACTGATACCCATTGGGGAGAGGGAGGGGGCAGGGTGGGTGGGTGGGAATCAGGGCAGACTTCCCAGAGGGAGTGGCCTTGGAGCTGGGCTTTAAGGGGAGAGTGGCAATTCAGTAAGCAAAGAGAGGAAGATCCATGATTGAGCTCAGTTGATGCTTAATAAATGTTTGGGGAAATGAGTTTGTCAGACTTTAGGGTTCTATCATTCTTGTGCCTTTTCTGTCAGGGAAGGAGAAATACTTTGCTGAAATCCAGCCTATTGGCCATAGAGCCCTCAGATCGACCTCTGGTCCGGGCCCTGGAAAGTCAAACTTTCCCAGGCCTGCTTTGGAAGTGTTGGGGCCTCTCCAGGTCGGGGTTATCTTCTTAGCTTCTGTCTTACTTCACTGCCTGGGATCAAAGAGAGAGTTATCAACTCCCTCAGAGAGGCTCTGGTGGGCCTGTTTCCCAGGGACTAGGGCATTTGCCAGCCTTGATCCTGAGGCCGGGTCTGCACCCCCAAAGCTTTCTTTCTGCCCTCCTCCCCTTAATCCTTATCTCCTTTCCCGTCCTTACACATATTATCTGCAGTCTCCTCATTGATCTTCGAACCCATCACCTTTGTTCCTGACCCCAAGGTATTTTCACCTCTTCATTTCACCCCTCCCCCCCAAGTCCTCCTTTGTCCTCTTTGAGTTCAAAACCTTCTCCATCGTCCAAAGGCTTGCTTGAGTTCCATCTGCTCTAGGCAGCCTCCACTGGCCATGCCAGCCCACACCCACCATGGAAAATGAGGATTGGATTCTAGTCTTTCTTGCCTTACTCTCTTTCTAATCCATGTGGATGAGTCCCCCAGGATGAGGCCTGCTCTTCCTCTGCCTCTCTGAGATTAATCGATGAGCATTTGATAAGCATCTACTATAGGCTGGGCACTGGGGACACAATTACAAAAATGACCTCATTTCCTGCCCTCAGGGAGCTTATATTCTACAAATATATCTACAAAATATAAATGCAAGGTGGGGGCAGCAACATCTAAGGCAATCAGGGAAAAGGCCTTGAATCAATTAATCAGTAAATTAACAAGCATTTGTGGAGCTCTTACTAAGAGCCAGACATTTGAGGATCAAAAGATGAAGCGTGTTCACATGTATAACTGATACCATATTGCATGCCTTTTCAGTGGGTGAGGGAGGGACACAAGGGAGGGAAAGAATTTGGAATTCAAAATTTATTTTTAAAAATTGTTCAAAATCAGTAAATAATAAATTAAAAAAATTTAAAGTAATATTTTATTTTTTCCCCAATTACATGTAAAAACAATTTTAAACATTTATTAAAAAAATTTTTTTTGAGTTCCAAATTCTCTTTCTCCCTTCTTGAGCTGGTCAGCAGTTTGATGTAGGAATAAGTTTATTTTTTTAAAGAAAGATAAAGTATGGAACAATTCATATTCTTAATTTTATTGGGGGAGAGGAGACAGTATGAATGTATTTCAATATGTTCAAAATAAACATAGACGGGATAAATACAAGATACTCGGGCAGACTTGGCCTCCCAGAACCTGCTTCCTCCTTTTCCCAGCAGGCCACAGGGTTTTGAGCAGACGGTGTCTGTCTAGAAGACGGTAGGCAGCAAGTTAGTGAACTGTGAAGAGGCAAGCCTTTGAGTTGGGCTGTGAGGGACTGGAAATGATAGAAAAATCATTCCAAGCAGAGGTGAGGATGTGAGTTAAGGCATGAAGGGGAAACATCTGGGATGTATTTGAGAATGATTGAGTTAATAATCACCCTTTAAAGTCTGCACTTTACTGAAAGCCTTTACCACAGCCTAGAGAGCATAGGTACCAGCAGTATTATTACTCCTGTTTTACAGCTGAAGAAACTGAGGCTCAGACAGTTAAGTGATTTGCCCCCTAAGGTTATACAGAAATGGGAGAGGATTTGAATTCAGGTTTTCCTGATTCCAAGACAAGTGCTCTGTCCATGGCAGGATGTTGCCTCTCTAGATGGGCTGAGGTGGAAAAAGTGACCTATTAGAGGTAGTGTGGTACATGGAAGAGAGCATTCCATCTGGAAGCAGAATCCTGGGTTCAAATGCTGCCCGTGATGCTTATTTGCATTGTGACCTTGGGGAAATCCCTTAACCTGAGCCATGGTTTCTTTCTTTTGCAAAATGGGCTAGCTGTACCTACTAGCCAGTTTCATTTGTTCTGATCAAATGAGATAATGTCTCTAAAGCAATTATGACAACCTACGTAACGTATTTTGGTAGAGGGGAGACAGCATAGGAGGGTGGAAGGCAATAATGGAATTATGAGAGATCTGGGTTCAAATCCAGCTGTGACACTTTGCAGTTACAGAGATGATCCAGATTGACTCCTTTATCTTATAGAAGAGGAAGCCATTGTTAGAGTGAAAAGAGGGATGGATTCCGTATCATATGCCTTGAGTTTGAATCCCTGCTGTGCTAGCCTCTTGTTTACCCCCTTGGCAACCTTGGGCAAGGCTGAGCCATGTCTAAAATGGGGGGTAATCATGCTTTTGTTGTGGCTAGGTTGGCCTCAGAGTCAGGGAGATGTGGGCTCAGCTCCCTTCTCACACACTCATTTGCTGTGTGTAGTTATAGACAAATTACTCAATCTCTCAGAGCCTCAGCTTTCTTATCTGTAAAATGGGGATAATAACACATGGCTCTCAGATTTCTGGTGAGGGTCAAATGAGATAATGCATAAATTTAATTATTATTACTACCAATCTAAGATTGATTTTTTTTTTAGAGGAAAGGGCCCAGTAAATCTTGAAGTCCTGTAGAAATACCAGTTATGGTTCTTATTTCTGAGATGGGAGAAGGAGTCTAGACCAGTAGAGTTCCTCCCTTAAGGTAACTTCAGCAGCTTCTTGAAGGAGTCTTGCAGGCCGGGGCCTGCCTAACCAGGGGCCTCTCCCAGCTCTGGGGAAGAGATTGAGATCTGTCCTACTTTCCTCTCCACCAGCTCTGACAAGCTGCTTCCTGCCACCCACCCCCTACCCCCTTCCCCCATCCTGGGGGCACAGGTGACCCATTTTCAAAAGCAGAGGGCCCTGCCCTACCCAGGGAGAAGTCATCCTTCACCAGAAACCCATAGAACTCTCCCCAGAACTGACTGGCTGAAGAAGGAAGAAGGCAGGACTGGGCAGAAGAAAGAAGCCTCGATTCTAATACCTTCCCAGTCACTTAACTAGCTGTGTGACCTCAGGGAGTCACTGTCCCTCTACGGACCTCAGTCTCCTTTCCTTCCTTCCCTCTTCCTTTCTCCTTCCCTTCTCTTCCTTCTTCCCTTCCTTCCTTCCTTTCTTTCCTTCCTCTCTCCCCTCTTCTTTTCCTTCTTCCCTTCCTTCCCTCCCTTCTTTCCTTCCTTCTTCTCTCCCTTCTTCCCTTCCTTCCTTCCTAAATATTCATTTAACACCAGCTATGAGCCAACAATTGTGTTAGATGCTGAGAATATAAAAACAGCATGAAATAATATCTCCCCCTAGAAGCTTATGTTCTATATAATGAGGGAAACAAGGACACAGGTAAATTGATTAGATAGATAGATAGATAGATAGATAGATAGATAGTGATATGGGTGATGTGAGCCACTGACAGTTGAGGAGATCCCAAAAGGTCTTGCTAGGAGTGTTTGGGCTGAGTCTTCCTCCTTGGAAAAATGGGGATGATGGTCTTCATGAAACTCAAATAGTCAGGAAAGCACTTTGTAAACAAAATACTTCATAACTTCCAAAGTCCTGAGGTTCATCCAGGGGGTGCTCCCTTCACTGAAGCCCACTGCAGTCCATCTGTGCCTCAGTACATGATTTGATGAGCATCTGACGCTGGAGACAAGTCCCTACTTAGCTGCCAGTGGTTCCGGTCATTGAGCTCTCCACCCAGAACTAAGCTGATCCTTAGTGGTCTATCCCTGGTAGTCCTCTGAAGTGGGAAGAACTCTGGATTAGGAGCTAGAGGACCTGGGTTTAAGGGCTAGCTCCATGTTTTTGGCAAGCTGTGTAGCCTCAGTTTCTTTCTTTGTAAAATGAGCAAGTTGGGTTAGCTTATGGCGCTATATCTTTTCATTCTATTGGCAAAGTCTTCAAGACCCTGGTGTCCTGTAGGCCAAGGAGAAGCATCAGAAGAGGGGGACCGAATGAAGAGGAAATCTTGAATGGAAAATACAAATTAACATAAGGGAGTGTTGCTGGGTTTTTTTTTTTTTGTTAATTTTCATTTTTTATTAAGAACTTAGCAATTGTCAACTCACATGCATTTTTGTGTATAAGAAAAAATAAAAAAAGATTGAGAAACTGAGCTTCTATATAGTAATTTTATATATATATATACATATGTAAATGCTAAATTTGATGTAGTATTCGTAATTCCCTGTCTGGCCTCCTCCTTAACTCAGCCTTCACAGGTTTGCTGGTTGGTTCTCCAGGGGGTTGACTACTATCTTGGGTTCAAAGGTACTCTGTGAGACTGTACACCTAAAACTACTCACAAGCCCCCACAGGGCAGCTGACCTTTAATAGTCAGGCAATAGATACAATTAACTCAAAGCAAAGGCACTGATTAAGATAATGTAGTAAGAATAATAGTTACAAAATATCCTCTTCCTCTCCCCATTGACCTGAGGTATACTTTCTCCCAAATGCACATAGAATCCATGGGAAGGTAGATCATAAACTTAATAATAAACTGGTAGTGAGACACACACGTAGAGAACACATGTCCAAGGTAACTCATACCTCTGGTACTGCTTAATAATAATAGCAAGCATTTATGTAATGCCTACTATGTGCTAGGCACTATGCTAAGAGCTTTACAATTACTATTGCATTGAATTCTCACAACAACCCTGCAAAGTAGGGGCTATTCTTGTCCCCATTTTACAGATGAGGAAACTGAAGCAAATAGAGGTTAAGTGACTTGTCCAGGGTCCCACAGTTAGTAAGTGTCATGAGGTCTTCATGTCTCCAGGCCCAGAGCTCTATCCACTGTACCACTTAACTAGGACAGGGCCTTGACCATTCTTTGTCTTCTTGTGGTATCCTTAGACTGCTTCTCCTGGACACAGTATCTCTGCTGAGAGAGTCACTCAACTGGATCTGCTTTCTAGTTGGACTCTTGACAGTAAGATCTAGTTTTCTCTTGAATCTCTATTTGGTTCTCTTCTTTGCTGCCAGAGGTTACGTTCCTTGATGTTGCTTTCTTTGCTCACCCCATCCCCAATCTCTATGTCTTTCTCCTGGATGTGGAATCTCTTTGCTGGCTGAGTACCTCTGATGCAAGATGCCAAAAGTGAAGAGATAAAAATCCCCTCCCCACCCCAGCTGCCCTCTGCTTCAGTTGTGGGGGGGACCCACACTCCCTGCCTAGAATGCACCTCCTCTGCTGTCATTCTTTCAGTATGAAAGGGGTGTGACCAGTCTTATGGAAAGTCAATAGACAGCTACTCTTCTAATTTGATCAGGGTCAACTCTTACACTTTACAAAGCAGAGAATAGGTCAAGCTCAATCTTATACTGCATTTTAACCTATTCATTGTTCTTTATCTCTCTTATCTACCCGGTGCTTTCTGGGATTACATCAACTAGGCTGGAAGGAGAGAAATTAATTTCCCCTTCAATCTACTCTTCTCCCCATCCCAAAGATATACTCTAAAAAATGCTGTATTTATTTGTGTCCCTCTTCTCCCTTTTTTTGTTTGGTTGCTTGTTTTCTTCTGTGGGTTTAAAGAATGCATTATGGATGCTTATTTTGTACGTCTATCACTACCCATCAACCTCCACACCCATTCGTAATCAATATGTGTTGTCCAGCAAAACAAATCAACATTGCAATTTAACTAGGTTAGATGGGAAGGGTTAAAGAAATTCGGACTATCCCAGATTGGAGCTTGGTCCCATGACTCTTTTTTCAGCTATTTGGAGAGTTTGTATGAGGGGGATGCTGATCTTTTTTTGTTGTTGTTGTGTCTTTGGAGATTGTTTGAAATGAAAGCAGGAGAGATTGCAATTGGGGATAAGGAAATACTTCCTGACCATCAAAGGAATAAAAAATTAGTGACCAAGAGAGGGCATGAAGACTTTGTTCTGGGAGAGCTTTAGATGGTAAATGTACAACTGTTTGTGCTGGGTATGGGACTGGAGCAGATGACTTTTCTATGTCTCTTGCAGCTCAGAAATAATTAGATTTTGTGACATTCCTAAGCCAGCTCAATCACTGGATAGTGATTCCCTTGGGCCAGTCTCAGGCTTCAGGGTATCTCCTGTCTTCTCTGCCCAAGTCCTCATTCTTCCAGAGGATAGCAAAATGATCAATTCCCTTGCAGATATTATCAGTTCTGTACATGATAGCCCTCTTAATACAGCCTAAAATAGCATTAGCCTTTTTGACTGCTGTCTGTAAATCATTAAGCATTTATGAAGTAGTTATCCTGTGCTATGGGCAGCTAGACAGTACAGTGGATAGAGCACTGGCCCTGGAGTCAGGAGGACCTGAGTTCAAATCGGCCCTCCAATACTTACTAGCTGTGTGACCCTGGGCAAGTCATTTAACCTTGTTTGCCTCAGTTCCTCATCTGTAAAGTGAGGTGGAGGAAGAAATGGCAGACCACTCCAATATCTTTGCCCAGAAAACCCCAAAAGGGGTTGCAGAGAGTCAGAACATGACTGAAATGACTCAATAACAACCCCATACTAGGCATTGGTGAGGCAAATATGAAAGTGAGACAGTCCCTGTACTCAATGATCTTATAGTTCACTAATATAGACTGCTGTGTTGCACTATTGACCAAGTCAATCTCAGACTCCCAGATCTTTTTTAGATATACTGCTGTCAAACCATGCCTCTCTGTGTTTAATCTTTGTGAAACTGATTCTTCGGTCCCAAGTGAAGGACTTTACATACGTGCCAATTAAATTAAATTTTATTCTATTTGTCCCAATATTCTAGCCTGCTGAGAATTTTAAAAAAAATTCTTACCTTGTCATAGAATATCTCATCCTTCCCAGCTTTATGCCAGCTGCAAATTTGATAAGAATGTCACCTATGACTTCCTCTATGTCCTCAGTAACAATATGGAGCAAAACAGGGTCAGCTAGCTCACATTCCTCCAGCCCGTTCACAAGGGGATAGCGTGAGGAGTTTTGTTGAACACTTTGCTTTAATCTCAGAACCCTGTGTCTACAACGCCAGCTTGGCGAAAAGGAAATGAGCTTGGTTTGCTGTGGCCTGTTCTTGCTAAATCACCAATTCCTTTTCTAAATGTTCAGCAGCTATATCTTTAAAAATTCAATCTAGACATTCATCAGGAATTAAAGTTACTTTCTTTCAGGCAATTGGGGTTAAGTGACTTACCCAGGGTCACATAGCTAGTACGTGTGTAAGGCTAGATTTGAACTCAGATCCTCCTGACTCCAGGGCTATGCTCTATCCACTGGGCCACTTAACTGGCTCCCTGAAATTACTTTCACTAGCCCATCATCTGAAAACTTTGTCTTCTTTTTGAAAACTGGGGCATGGTGCCACTGCACCTGGCACTGCATCTAGCCTGGGAGTTAGGAACACCTGAGGTCAAATACTGACTGCAGATACTTGCTAGAGTGTGACCGTGGACTGATATTTTCATAAACAGGAATAATAACAGCACTTACCTTCCGGAGTTGTCAATAGGATCCAATGTGATAATAATGGTAAAGGACTTAGCACAGTGCCTGGCACATAGTAGGTACTTAATATGTTAGCTATTATTATTATTTGCCTACCTCCAGATATGTGGCATGCTCTGTGACCTTCCAAAGATCCCTGAGAGGGTCTCAACAGTCACATTTGCTAGTTCTTTCAGAACCCCTAGATATAGTTTGTCTAAGATCCAGGCGACTTCAACTGAGGGCAGATAGGTGCAATCTTTCCGCCTCCTTCCTTTTCTTTGATTTCAACTCCCTTTTAATCATTTTTATTTTTCCTTTTTTCTAGTCCAAATATAACTCTTTGTGGAAGACAAAACAGAATCACAGTAAAAAATTGAGTAGTTCTGCCTTCTTTCTGTTATTTATTACCTTTGTCTTGCTTACCTGAGTGAGCCATCTCTTCTTTGTGCTTTCTCCTGCCCAAAATTAAGCATGATAATACCCCCTTTTGGGGGTTATTTCTACCTATTTCCAGCCCATCTTGAGTTACACTGCTCCTGATGACCTGGGCCACTTCTTTTATCCTTTCTCTGTTCTTTTCCCTTCCATCCATCTTCTAGCTCTATACTTAAAAAATTTAAGTTGGAAGATGAGTTCCTCAGTACAGCTAACATCAATTGATTTTGACAGCTTTCCCTTTTCATCCTCATTGGAATAATTTGTCTTGGTGTTGTTAGAATATCATTTCTGATCTTCCCATCCTTTCTGTGCTGAGTTATCTTGTAGAATTTTAGTCCGTGAGCCCCTGCGTATCTTTTCTATGAACCCTTTGAAATTTGCTTTCTGAAAATCTAGGGCGAAGGTTAAACTGTGCCTGGCTTTCTTCTCCCTTCTCTATCATGAATGTCTAAGATGGAGGGGTCATGTCCAAGGTTCCCATCATTTCTTTTTCAAATGGAAATCTTTCAAGTTAAATTGAATAGAGATAGATGTAAAGAAAACCTTCACTTGGGTTTGGAGAATCAATCGCACACTCACAAGATGGGGAGGGTGTGGCTAGGCAGCTGTGCCTGCACATAAAAGATCTGGTGGTTTTTAGTAAGGGTCACTAGCGTGGTAAAGGAGTTTAAAAAGCTTCTTATAACCCTAACCCTACAAAGGTATTGTGAAGGAGGTATTTTCATTTTATGATGGGAAAGCCAGAAGCGGGTAGAACTTACCTCAGGTTCCATAAATAGTGAGGGGGAGAGTTGGAAGCAGAATCAAGTTTTCTTTCCAATGCACTAGGCTGGTTCTCCACTAAAATATGGTTATTTCCTGGGATCCAAAAACAGCAGCTCCCTCTGTCTTTGGGGAAGCCGGCTAGAGCAGAATGAAGACTTCAGGCCTTGGCGTCTTTGGGCAGTCTAGCCAGTTCCCAATGTTATTGAAGAGAGTTACAGGAAAAGACCATCTCTGTCTCTTCTTCTGGGCTGGATCTTGACTCTGGGAATGCTCAGTCTAGTTCTCTGATGCTTTATTCAGCCAAGCTAGGGAGGTCAGGGTGAGACAATCACAGGTAAATAAGGGTTTGGACCTTCCCACTAAAGGGGAGACAGGCCTTTTCCCTTAAAAGTCCCCTTAATCAAGCTCTTGT
Organism: Vombatus ursinus; assembly: GCF_900497805.2. Lineage (NCBI taxonomy): Eukaryota > Metazoa > Chordata > Mammalia > Diprotodontia > Vombatidae > Vombatus > Vombatus ursinus. Next base: position 7,300,154 of record NW_020954596.1, on the reverse strand, counting down.
GATCACTTACCTTAGCTGAAGGATAAACGTAGCTTCTGAGGCTGGTGAGCAGTGTTGGCCTTGGGGTTAGGAAGACCCAGGAACTTAGCTCTTTCTCTGACACCAACTAGCTTTGTGTGGCTTTCCTGCCCCTTCTTTCAAAAGCAATGAAAACTTGTTTTTGATTATTTTATTATAAACATGAGAAGCAGTTAGGAAGAGCGGATAGAAAGCTGGCTCTGAAACCAGTAAGCCCTGGCTTCACATCCTGGCTGGGTATGAGACCCCTTCACAGACCTCTTTGTGCTCTGGGACATTATCTAAGATGGAGAGAAGGTGTCAGCTGGCATTGGTGGAGGGAATTTCTTCACCTGTTAGTTCCATGTGTCCATGAAATCACAGATCTAACCCTTATCCTTATTGTTAACTTAATAAGGATATAACTCAGGCTACTAACTTAATAAGGATAACTTATTGTGGCTTACTGTATCCAAGTATGTAGCCTGACATAGTGAATAGAGGGCTAGCCTTGAGTTCAGGAAAAGCTAGGGTCAAGGCCTGCTTCTGGTAATGTATTAGCAATGTGACTACCGGGCAAATGACTTCCCCTCTTAATGCCGTAGTCAACTCTCAACAGCAGAATGGTTGATTTGCACGGTCTGGGGCAGTGGGAGTTTCTACATTGGAAATTCCTTCCACTGAGGAAATTGGATCAAAAACATAATACTAATCAACTTAATATTAAGCATTTACACTACTAGTTAAGCACATTTTGCCATGATTTACATTTAAATAAATTGCTTTCAATATATAAAATGTCTGATGACTGTTGTCATTCCCTTTAAGTTTTCATCAGACTTCTTCATCCATTATTCATTCCCCTAAGGTGTACTGGGCTTGTTGTCCAAGCACCTGGGTTCGAATCTAGCCTCTGTATTACCTGTGTAACATTAGATAAGCTACTTACACTCTCTGGGCCTCAGTTTCCTCATCTGTAAAATAAAAGGGTTGGACTACATGACCTCCAAGAAGCTTTAGATCTAGGATTCCATGTTTCTTCTCCTCTTTCATAGTCAGAGTTTGTGTATATTCACTTTTTCTACTTCTGCTTTTTCCCTTCTGCTCTTTGCATTTTTTATAAAGATCTTTCAAGAATTCTTTACATTGCTGTTGTTGAGTTGTTTTTCAGTCATGTCTGATTCTTTGTGACCCCATTCGGGGTTTTCTTGGCAAAAATACTGGAGTGGCTGGCCATTTCCTTCTCTAGCTCATTTTACAGATGAGGAAAATGAGGCAAGCAGGGTTAAGTGACTTGCCCGAGGTCACACAGCTAGTGAGTCTATGAGGCTGGATTTGAACTCAGGAAGATGGGTCTTCCTAACTCCAGGCCCAGCTCTCTGTTGTGCCACCTAGCTGCCCCTGTAAAATGAGAGGAATGAGAGGAATGGTCTAGATTAGGGGTGTGTGTGTGTGTGTGTGTGTGTGTGTGTGTGTGTGTGTGTGTGTGTGTGTGTTGGGCCCCTCTGGCAGTCTACTGAAGCCTATGAACCTCTTCTTAGAATCATGTCTTTAAGTGCATAAAATAAAATTAGGACTACAAAAAAAAAACCAGCCCTAAACAACAAAACAGTTACATTGACATCAAGATATAATTTTTTGGTCCATCCAAGTTCAAGGACCCTCTGAAATCTAATCAGGGATCCTAGGTTAAGAACTCATAGATCATCTCAAAGATTCCTTCCATCTGTAACATTCCATGAGTCTCTGCCTGGACTCCACTCCCGGGGGTGGAGATGGGGTGGCTCACAGTCTCAATGGGGAGGCAAGACTTCTATCTGTGAAAGATGTGGTGTTGCTTTTCCTGACCTCTCCAGTTACTAGTTCTTTAGTTTTTTTCATGTCGTTTCCCCCATAGAATGCAAGCTCCTTGAGGGCAGATACTGTTTCTTGTCTTTCTTTGCATCCCCAGTGCTTAGTGGAGTGCCCAGTATAAAACCAAAGTGAACAAATGATTGTTGACTAAATAACACTTTGAGACAAGGGTAGAAGGGATGTTACAAGGCCATGCATGATTAAATGCTCAGTGAAGGGTTCTGGGACCAAACACCTGGAGGAGGTCAGAGAAAGGAGAGGCCAGGGCAATTTGGGCTGATTCAGAAAGGTTTCTATGAAGGTCTGGGAGGCTTGAGAAAAAGTGAGAGGATTTGGAGAAAGGAGGAGGAGAGAGGGTATCCCCGGCAGGTGAGAATCAGGGGCACCATGGGCCAGTGGAAAAAGCCCTGGATTTGAAGCCCAGCCCTATACCTTACTAGCTGGGTGATCTTGGGCAGATCTCTTTACCTCTTTGGCTCCAGCTTCCTCATCTGTAAAATGAGGGGGGTGGATTGAAGGCCTCTGAGATGTGTTCCAGCTCATTATCTATGACCCTACGACTATGTGGTCAATAAGGTCCTTTCCATCTCTAGACTCCTAGAAACGTCACCAGTAAACAGCTCATTTTCTGTACAGTGGGTCCCAAAGCTTTCCCTCCCAACAACCTAGGAAGGAATGAGATGGAGCAGAAGTGTCCGTTTGACATACAAAGAGCCTGAGGCTCAGAGAAAGAAGGCAATTTGCCCATGGTCACACAGCTGGTAGATCCACAGCCAGGTCTTCTGTCACCAGGCCTAGGGCTGGGGACATTGCAGCAAGGCAGGAGCCTCTGAAAAGGGGCTGCTAGCCCCAGCCTGTGGGAACCCTCCAGGCCCCTGTGAGCTCACTGTTTCCAGGAGGGAGCTTTGGGGCTGGGGTTTCCTGGAAGCGGAACAATATAACCTAATCAGGGTGGGGCCCCGTTTGAGATTAGGAAGTGGGGCTTGGTCTCCAGAGAAAACAAGAAAAGGCTTAGACTTTTCCCCACCCTTCCCCCCTTGCAAAGCCAACTGAATATCTCTCCTCAGTCTTTCCTGACAGGTTCAGATCACTTGGAAAAGTCCACATAGTTGCTTCCAGGCCTGGGTCCTTTGGACCTTTGCTTTAAAAGAAAGAAAAAGAACTCTTGCTCCTCCAGGACCCCAGGCCAGAAGGGCTCAGGGACATCCTTTGGAGAACCTGGATACTTTGGGAGGATTGCCGCCTGGATATCTAGGAATGAGGAGCCAAGGAGATCGTAAACTCAAAATCAAAGAATTACAGAATATTGGAACTAGGAGGTCAAGTGATTTGTCCAGGGTCTCATGGGTTGTTATTGTTTAGTTGTTTTCAGTCATGCCCTTGGCAAAGATACTGGAGTGGTTTACCGTCTCTTTTTCCATCTCATTTTACAGATGAGGAAACTGAGGCAAGCAGATTAAGTGAGTTGCCCAGGGTCATGCTTAGTAACTGTCTGAGGCTCCATATGAACTCAGGTCTTCCAGGCTCCAAGCCAGGCACTCTCTTCACTGTACCATGTTGCTAGTTAGTAACAGTTCTAATTTTTGTTAATCCCTGTGGGCAGGTACAGAGTTTTGAACATAGTAGTTGCTTAATAAATGCTTATTAAATTGAATTGAAGAGGATAGACACAGCATGGTGTAGTTCATGGAAAGAGCACTGGATTGGAAGTCCCAAGATCAGTTTTCTAATGCCAGCTGACTCACTTAACATCTGTGCTTGCTGACCTTGGGTAGTTCATTCCCCCTTTCTGGGCTGCAGTATATTCAGTAATAGAATGAATCTGTTGGACTAGATGGTTCCTAAGGTCTCTAAAGGTCAACTCTAATTCCTGTGATCCTATGTTCTGTGTCAAACCCTTGAGGTCTGGTTGCTTATCTATAAATCTTACAAGCTCTGCCCAACAGGACCTGGAGAGACACACTCAGCCTGATTTATTTATTGAGAAATGTGGGAATTTGGCTGTACCCGTCCCATCAAGGCTCAGGGGAGAGGGAAGCAGTGCTGTGCTGCTTGGGAGCCCTGGCTTAATGGCAGTAATAGTTCACATTTCTGTAGGAGTGAAGGTTTTCCAAAGGGTAAGCAGTGAGCTGGTGAGCTTGATAGGGTAGATGTGTATGGGATCAGCCTAGATCTTTATCCCACTGATGAGGAGTTTGTCCTGGCATTGCTGATGTCTTCTTAACTAGGTGTGAAATTCCTTGGACTGGGTTAATTCTTTGAAAAGGTATTAGTTATCCCTTTGACACTACATTGATGCTAATTTCACCTTGCCCTGGGTATCTGTTGCCCATTTATATCCCATGGATGATTGATAGTAGAAGACTGATGAATCACTATTTCATGTATCCCAGGGGCATGACCTTTAAAAGGGAACTGGAGGTTAGAGATTGGGAAGACTGGGAATGGGAAACACAGGAGAAGGAGACTGCCTCTATATCCATATGACCCCTCCAGGGAAGGATGAGCACCAGACAAGGGGGAAGGGCATTAAAAAGAGGTTTCTGTACCACACTATATGGGCCTGGACAAAGGGCTTGGACAAAGGGAGAAATTTCTAGATCAAACAGAAATTCCTAAGAAGTAAAAGTCATTGTTGTTGTTTTTGTTGTTCAGTTATGTCCAATTCTTTGTGACCCCATTTGGGGTTTTCTTGACAAAGATACTGGAATGGTTGGCCATTTCCTTCTCCAGCTCATTTTACAAATAAGGAAACTGAGGCAAATAGGCTTAAGTGACTTGCCCAGGGTCACACAGCTAGTAAGTACATGGGGCCAGATTTGAACTCAGGAAGATGAGTCTTCCTGATTCCAGACCTGGCACTCTACCCGCTTTGATGCCTAGCTGCCCCCAAAGAAGTGAGAGACAGAACCGTAATGTGGAGGACGAAATCCAAGTAGAATATACTATAAGTTTGGAGGGCTATATAGGTCTTTGTAAAGTAGGACTCAGCAGAGAGTCGTTTTGGCAATTTATGACATTGAATTGTTTATGTTTTTTTTTTTTCTGTTGCTGCTACTGGATTAAATGAAGTTTGTTCTCTATTCAATGTTTTGTTAGCCTGAATGCTTTCACGGTAGCTGAGGCCCCCTTCCCTTTTGTTGTGGACACCCACAAAGTCTGATGTTCTCGGGATGGGGGAGGTGGAGAGGAAGTTAGAGGGGAGGGGCACAAACCAAAGGTGATGGTGAAGGGAACAAGTATTTATTAAGCACCTGCTGTCTGCCAAGCACTGTATAAGCACTTTACAACTATTATCTCATTTGATTTTCACAACAAGCCAAAGAGAGTGATTGGTGGGAGAAGCTCCCAAGGTTGAATCTGGGCTATATGAAGCCTGAGTTTTGGTTTTGTACAAAGGGAATATTTGCTCCTCACAGCCATTTCTGATCTCTCTCTCTCCCACTATATATCAGCAACCTCTCTTTTTTGAAGGTTCACATTATACAAATTTAGATCTTGGAATTTACCAACCCCCATGCCATTTTCTTTCTTCCTTCAGTGAACTTAGTTCCTGGCATATGGTCTTTTTATCTGCTCTTACTCCTGTCCTCATATTAGGGGACTTCAACATTCCCTACTGGTGTTCCCTCAAACATTCTAAGTTCTCAGTTCCCCTGTCTTTTCAGTTCACATGTCCTACTCCCTTCCACCAGCCACACACAGTCATACCCTTGACCTTGCCATCAACCATAAGTCAACAATTCAATAAGTACAAAGTGTTCCACTTCCATGTTCATGAGCTCTGAAATTCCTTTTTCTGTTCATAATCTTTTATTATTCCATCTTTTTTCCTGCTTTACCATCCTTAACCCTTTCTTGACTCCACTATCACCTCCTTTTAGGTCATCACCCCTGCATTGGCTACAACAGGGATGGGAACCTGTGGCCTTGAGGCCACATGTGGCCTTCTAGGTTCTTGGGTGTGGCCTTTTGACTGAGTCCAAGTTTTACAGAACAAATCCTTTTATTAAGGGGATTTGTCCTGTGAAGTTTGGATTCAGTCAAAGGGCCGCACTTGAGGACCTAGAGGGCCACATGTGGCCTGGAGGCAGCAGGTTTCCCACCCCTGCTATACTCTCCTCCTTTCCCTATCTCAACTTTTTGTAAAATCAGTTCAACTGTACACTATCCTTTAATCTTAAATCCCTTATCCACTTGTCCTATCTCTGGTCATTGGCTGTCAAATCCTAGCCCTGAATTATTCCTACCATCCACCTCCTTAGTTCCTTTTCTGGTTCTGCTGAACAGAATTGGAGGAAATCATAAAACCTTGCTGATTGGGTCTATTATAACTATGTTATCTAATCTCAGTTGGGCTCTCACCAAGGCAAGGCAATCATTTTAGTCCTCCCTAATTAATTCACCATTTCCAGGTCCATGGTGGATATTCCAAACCTTTTTGCCTCTCCTCAAATCTCTCATGGTATTTCTTTCCTCTGTTTTCTGTTGAGGACCTTCCAAAATGAGGCCAATTGCTTAGAACTGCATTTCCTTTTCTCTTCCAGATCTTATTTCACTCAGAAATTTTCTCCCCTTCTCTTCTCCTTCACTCAGGTTCTCAGCTGAAGAGGTGGCCTTTCTCCTTGCCAAGGGAAACCCTTCTTCATGCCACCTTGATCTTATTCCCTCCCATCTTTTCCAGCAGATTGACCCTGCTATCATCCCACTTTCTTATTTTCTTGTTATCCCTATCTACTGGCTCCTTCTCTGTTGTTGCCCATGTCTCTCCCATCCTTAAAAAAGGCCTCACCTGATCCTGTTATTCTGGATAGCTATATATCCCACATCTTCCTTTCTCAGCTTAAGTATTCAAGATTACGTAATTATTATACAAAGATTATATGAGATTATATATTATATAAGATTATATAAATTAGATACCCCCACTTTTTCTCTTCTCACACTCTTCTAAACCCTCTGCAAATCTGGCTTCTGACCTCATCATTCAATTGAAATTGCTGTCTTGAAAGTTCTCAATGATTTCTTAATTGCCAAATCTGATGGCCTTTTTTCAGGCGAGGACTTAGGCTATCCTACAAACACTCCCGGGTCCATTCTCTATCTCCATTCCCCCTTGAGTCTGAGAACTCACTGTTCCCGCCAGTTCAGTCTGGAGAATGTTGGCTCTTCTCCTGAAGCACCTCGCCCATTTGGGATTTGGCCTGCCAGCTGGGGTTCTGGGTGTTTGTTGTTATTGTCGTTTTCCAGTCTAAGAGTTGGAAGGCACTTCAGAGGGTACCTCCAATATCTGACCGGTGATCTTCTCTACAACATCCCTGGCAAGTGATCTCCCAGCCTCCATCTGAAGACCTCCAGTGATGGGGAGCTCATTATCTCCCAGTTCACTTTTGAACTGCTAGGGAGTTTTTTATACGTCAAATTGGAATCTGCTTCTCATTTAAGGCAAGTCGTGAATTTCTTAACTGCTTGGCTTTTATCAGAGAGAACCTTTCCCCTCCCCTGGCAGATGAATTGATAGTTCAAGTCCCTTATAGTATCATAGAATTTTAAAGCCAGAGGGATCTTATAAATCATTGACTGCAACCCACCTTATTGATGAAAAAACTGAGGCCTAAAGAAGAAAGACGAAGGGATTTCAAGGAAGAAAAGGCAGGAAGTGTCCGAGTTGTGATCTGAACCCATCACACATATTGGTTTGGTTATAATCAGCCAGTCCAGGTAGCTCCAGCTACATCATTCCATTTCATTTCTGTCTTACTAAGGGGCAAATCACCAGTTATGGAGTCTATGATATGGTGTCAGAGGGGTGGACCAGGCATTCTCTGAGACAATGGTAGGTTACTCTCCAAGGACCCCTGATTTCCATCAAAGCCCCCTCTCCTTGAACTCCTCAATCACTTGCCTGGTACTGGGCCTCAGGGATATTTTGAGGGGAGGGAGTGACAGAGAATAGAGGCTCAAAAGAGTTTCCTGCCATAGCATCTTGGCCACTAAATCCTGGAATCTTGGAGGCGAAAAGGCCCTCAGAGAAATTTGTCCAGCCTTTCCCTCTGGGTGGGAGTCTCCTGATAGGGGGTCTCCTTCTGCCTTTGTTTGCATGTGTCCAATTGGGCTGGGGAGGGTAGGGTGGGGGGACATGACAATTTCCTGAGCTAGCTCTTTGCATTGTTGGATAACTCTGTTCATTGGGAAATTCTTCCTAATATGCGGTGAACTCTGTCTCCCTGGGACTGCCCCTCACTGCTCCTTGTCCTCCTCTCTGGAGCCACATAGAACAAATCTAATCCCTCTTCCACATGAGGGCCCTTCAGAAACTTCCTGCCCCTGCCCAGGGACCAAATCCGATTGGACTGGAGTCCCTAATTAGCTTCAATTCCAGCCGCAGGCCCTTGAAGAGGAGATTTCAGGCGCCGGGTGTCTCTTCTCTCCTAACTCGCTCAGCCATGACAAATCCAATGGGACACTTTTTCTCTTTTCTGTCCCCCTCTCCCTTCTGTTTTCTCTGGGATTGGGTCTCCTGGGAAGGTTTGGAATCTGTAGAGGAGGATGGGGGTTGGGGATGACAGGGCTTGGGGTGGCAAGCCTCTAAGGTCCTTGGTCTCTTTTTTTGCTAACCCTAGCTTGGCCCAAGTACCAATCCCTAAGCCTAGCATGCCTTTTGACTCTGAATACCTACTTATCTTTAAAGACGGCCTCAAATGCCATCTCCTCCTGAGAAGCTTTCTCTGATCTTTGCCTCCCCCACCCCCCACCCTGCCATATTGATCTTCCTCCTTGACTTCATATAGCACTTCTCACCCTTTAAGGTACTTATCCTATAACACTGTGTATTATAGCTTTCTGTGTATATGCGCTATCCTCCCATTGGACTAGGTACCCAAAGTCGGGGACTAGCTTCCTTCAAGGTCCAGCTCATATGAAACCTCCTTAGAGAAGCTTTTCCTCATTTGCCTGATTGTTAGTGCTCTCTTTCTCCTCAAATCTTCACATTTATGCTTAGGTATAATACATTAGCAATATTATAATACTATTATCATATTTATATTATTATGATATTATCATAAGCATATACCTGTCATGTATATAGTCATCTGTTTAAGTGTTATATTGTCCCAGTAGACCATAAGTTCCCTGAGGGCAGGCACTTTGCGGTTTTTGTCTTTGAATCCCCAGCATGTAATCAAGTCTTGAAATGGATCTCCCATTTCATCAGTTTGTCTGGCCCTGGGAGTTGTAATCTACTCTTTATCTATTCGTTTGGCTGCTCAGCCCATGTTGGGGGGTGCGCACCCTCACTTTCTCCAGCTATAGTAAGGATGGTGGAGCACTGCCCCCTTGTTATAACTCAAGGTCGCCACAGACCAGTCCATATCCTTTTTCCTTCATACGTTTCTTAGAGTCTCTGAAACATCTAATTCACCTCCTATTGTAGCCTGTTTGTGAACCCACAGTGTGTCTTTCCAATGACCTCTACAGGATACTTATTATTAATTCTTTGGAGACTATAGTGTTTCATAACTCATCATCATACACATCAGTAGACTGTTTATATAAAAAAAAAGATGAATCTTTGGTTCTGGGAAAAATTTGGGAGCCATTAAAGGAATTTTGCACTTTCCTAAAGGCAATTCAGTCTATTTTTCTTGTATTTAATTCTGGGCCCAAGTCACTGTTCATTTATAGTATTTGTCCCAGATCTCTCTCTCTCTCTCTTGCCATGGGGTATCCATCTTAAGGTACAATATAAACTGAGGAATAGACATTTTTCATCCACTTTGTTTTTCCTGTATGAATGGTTACATCAAATTCTTTTGAGAGGTAAAGATCTCTTCCAGGAGGACCTATCATGTTTCAGGACTTGATGGAACCAGTATAATGTTCCCGATGTTATTGGTCCTCTGAGAACAAAGGACAAACAACAACAAACAATAATGTTATTTGTGAGAAAGAGGTATAATGTGTGATTAAGGAGTTTTCTACAACCCAACAAGGCGTGAGGCATTCTTCAAACAATGTGATAGGAAATAGGAGCTATTGGATAAAGGCAACTGATAACACACAGGGAGTTGCTAGTGCTTGGCCAAGAGGACCAGCCATGTGTCTTGGGCCAGTACCAAAAAAGCAAGCTAGTGAAATCTGGCAGTAGAGAAGAGAGCAATCTTTAGATGGATTCTAAGCTCCATCTTCCCCTTTTTCCTTTCCCCTTTTCCAGAGTGCAGTAAAGGTAAGTGGGGAGCTCCTCCTCCCTCATTTTGCAGCAGATGCCCATGGCTTTTCCCCCTTGCCTTTTTTTTCATCTCATCAGCGATATGGACATAATTAGGGGGAACAAAGATTTAAAAGAAAAGGAGCCTTCTACAAAGTCCAGCTGAAGAGACCCAAAGCTCCCTACACAGGAGGCAATTAATAAATGTCTTGAATGAACGGTCCATAAGGAGGCTTGATTGGGGGAAGGGGAGGTTGGCATAAGAGTAGCATGACCTCACCACATGGGCAAGGGGAGATAACACTGTGAAATAAACTGGCTCTTTGCTAAGACAGTGAAGCATCTACTGGATTTATTCTCTTCTTAATGTTTTCTTTAATTTTCCCCCTCTAGAATCATCCTGAGTGTGTCCTGGCCTATGCAAGGAATTTAAGGCCCCTGGTTAGATAGGAGTTTGAGATTCTTAAACTCCCTACGGGCATACATAACCAAACTGTGCTTAGGCCCAACTTCTCCTATCATATGATGATCAGCTGAAGAAATGCAGCATATTTCACCTTGGAGAAGAGTATAATTACTGCCTTTGGTTCTTTGGAGAACGGCTTGGCCTAAAAAGCAGAAGCAGTGCGCGGATGCTACAGAGATACAGATTTAGGTTAGATGTGAGGAAAAAGGCTCTCTAAGAATTAGAGCTATGTTAGAAGAGAATGGGTTGTCTTGGGAGGTAGAGTTCCCTGTCCCTGGAAGAATTCAAATAAAGGTTGGATGGCTTCTTGGGAATGTTGGAAAGGAAACTTTTGGTCAAATTCAGCCTGGTCTAGGTCAGGAGTGAGGAGCCTGTGGCCTCCAGGCCACGTGGCCTCAGGCCCAGGTTCTCCACCCCTGATCTAAGTGATTGATAAGCCAGGATCAGAGTGGTTTAGGGTGGTACAAATTGACACTGCTGCTGATGAACGACTAGGTGGAGGAGAAAAAAAAGGATGACAGAAAAGTTTGCCCTGAAAACCCATGAAGTTGATCGCATATGTTTTATAAACTCCTTGAATTGGGAGTATGATCCTGTCTTATATTCCTTTGCATCCCTAGTACCTAGAAAAGGCCTTACACATGGTGGACCCTCAGTCCTTCCTCTCTGTGACTCGGTATCTCCTTTGGTAAAATAAGAACGATAAAATCAGGGATTCTTTAACCTTTTTGTGTCATGGACCCCTTCGGCAGTGTAAGGGAACCTTTCTCTGAATAATGTTTTTAAATGTGTAAAATAAAATATGTAGGATTACAAGGGGAACCAATTGTATCTAAATACAGTCATCAAAATATTAAAAACATAAGCTCATGGACCCCCTAAAATTTATCTAAAGACCTTGAGATAAAAGCCCCTAATTAGTTAGTGTGTATACCACTCTGGAGTTTTTTCTACCTCTGACAATCCATGTTCTATGTTCTAAGGCTAAGAAGGCACAATGGATAGAGTACCAGGTTTGGAGTCAGGAAGACCTGAGTTCGAATCCAACCTCACACTCTTACTAGCTGTGTGACTCTGGGCAAGTCACTTCACCTCCATCTGCCTTAGTTTCCTCAACTGTAAAATGGGGATAACCATAGCACCTACCTTACTTGTGGTGAGGATCAAATGACATAAGATTTATAAAGTGCTTAGCTGTTGTTTGTCCTTAGTTTTCAAAGATGACTAATGATGTCACCGGGTGAGGTCTTGACTCCCAAATGAATTGGATTTAAGTGAAGCAGAGTTGCACAAAGTCTTCAGCCTCTCTCTCTTCCAGAGTCATCAAAGGCCAGTGGCAGGACAAAAGTCAGGATGACTGGCGATGGCCTGGGATGCAGTAGGTGATCTTGGTGTCTTTAATGCCGGTCCAAGCTTTAAGCATTCCACAGTGCCCACTTCAGCTGCCTTCATAGCCATTGGAACAAATCTGCCCATTTCACCAGCAAAAGTCTTCATGTGTTTAGGGTAGACATTCCTCTAACTCCCTAAAGGATGGGTTTGAGGCCTGTCAGTTACCCTCAACCTGGTTTAGCCCGTCTCCTGAGATGGTTTACTGGATTGTGGCTGCTGGGTAAGCTACAGCTTCTTGGAGCCTGAGGTGAGAGTTGGGTGCCAGGTAGACACCCAAAGTGGATGAGCAGCCCTGAAAAGGGATTGGCAGCTCTCCCACCAGAGGTGCTAGTCCTCCCTGAACACCCCATATACCCCAAAGTGCTTAGCACGGTGGCTGACACAGAGTAGGCACTTAATAAACACATATTTCCTTCCTTCTAGCTCTGAAGTTCTATGTTCTAGGTCTCTCCTGGTCGTTACATGCCATGTTGTACATACTAATGCCGCTCCCATCTCTGACATTCTACATTCTGGGTCCCAAGGGCCCTTGGCAGCCCCACCATTGGGTGACTTTAAGCGGAGAACATCCTCCTGGGGAATGATTTCCATCTCTACATTCACAATAGACAGCTGTAGGGGAAGCTACCAGGGTCTCAGGCTCAGCACAGAGAGGGGGTGGGACCTTTCTGGCCATAAATCCCCCAGGCTTGGCAGCCTCCCTCCCTCCTCCTTTAGTCTCGGGCTTTCCTTCTACTTTCTGCTACATCCTTTCCTCCTCTTCTCCCCCCCCCCCTTCTTTTCTCTCCCTGTCCCCCTGGACAAAGGCAGGCCTCTCTTAAGGTTGTCCTTCAGAAGCAGGATTAGTCTTTCTTTGTTGACAAAATACAAATTAGGCCTCCTTTAGGGCCCAGACCGCCCCCTCCAAGGGGTTTATTCTCCCCTCCCCAGGCACAGAGAGCTCCCCAGGGGCAGATGTAATTATTAACACCATTCAATGAGGTATCTTAGGAATTAGCCACATTTAAACCTTCCCTGGTTTTCTAGGGCCAGAAACAGAAGGCCTTGGGCTATCATCCCCAACTCCCCGCATAGCCTGCAGGGCTCTTCAAAAGCCTGAGTTATTTTCCTCTGCTGAGTTTTTCCTTCTGTAATAATCCCGGTTCACTCACTGCATCCCACACTATCAAGAGTGCTGAGTTTGGAGCAGGAAGAGCTGAGTTCAAATCTCAGCTGGACCACTCTATACCTGTGAAAATCTGAGGGAAGTATTTAGCTACTCTGGGCTTTCCTTTCCACATCTGTAAAATAAGGGAGTTGGACCAGATGGCCTTTAAGGTCCCTTCCCGCTCTAAATCCATGATTACCTATTATTAAATTATGAATTTGGAGAATGTTTAAGCTGGGGGCCCCCTGAGAGATCGTCTGGTCCAGGGGGGATCTTTAACCTTTATTATGCAGGGAACCCCTTCGGAAGTCTGGTGAAGCTCATTATTCTCAGAATGCTGTTTTCAGTTGCATAAAATAAGATACATAGGATAACAAAGGAAATCAATTATACTGAAATACTATGGTCAAAATATTATTAAAAAAAAAAAAGATCACAGACCCTGAGTGAAGAGCCCCTGAGCTAGTCTAAGCCTCACATTCTACAGAAGGGGAAATAGAGGCTCAGTGAGAGGAAGAGATTTGTCTAAAATCTCCCAGCACATTGGTATCAGGGTTGGGACTCAAACCTCGGCCTCCTGATTTTTGGTTGGATGTTCTTCTATCTAAATCCAGCCTCCAGTTTGGGGGATACAGATCTGACTAGGATAATCAGGGGCTGGGATTGCATGGTCTCTGGGATCCTTTCTAACTGGGACATTCTGAGTTTCTTTCTTCTGTAGCTCCAAATGGGGATGAATTTGTAGCTATGGCAGCCATCAGATAAGAAGCTCCCAGAGGGCAAGAACTACGACTGTGTAAGCACTTTCTAATAGTTAATAACAGTAGCTAATGGTAATTAATACAACACTTCAAGGCTCCCAAAGCACTTTACATGTGTTGTCACATTTGATTCTCACGACAATGCTGTGAGGTAGGGGATGGTATTAGCCTCATTTTACCGATGAGGAAACTGAGGCTGATATGGTCACATATCTAGTAAGCATCTGAATCAGTGTTGTTTTTTTTTGTTTGTTTGTTTTTTAGCTAGGCAATGGGGTTAAGTGACTTGCCCAGGGTCACATTGCTAGTAAGTGTTATGTGTCTGAGGCCGGATTTGAATCCATTTTTGAATCCAAGCCTTCCTTACTCCAAGTCCAGTGCTCTATCTACTCTGACTACAGAAACCTCGTACCAATTCCATAGGGGTGTATAGGGTGTTCAGGACGACTAGCACTTCTGGTGTGAGGGCTACTCACCCACCTTTGGTGTCCAAGTGATTCACCCCCCTCTTCCTTGTGGCTCCCAGAAGCTGTAGTGTATGACAGAGGCCATCTCAGCAGACTGGCTAAACCGAAGCTAAGAGTAAATGACAGACCTCAAACCCTTCGGTGAGTTAGGGGGATGTCTACCCCGAGCATGTGTAGACTTCACCTGGTGGAATGGGCAGATGAGAACAGTGTGTTCCAATGGCCATGAAAACGGCCGAAGAAGACACCATGGAGTGCTTAGAGCTTGGTCAGACATCGAAGACGCCAAGGTCATCCGCTGCATCCTGGGCCATCACATCATTAATTTTTGTCCTGCCATTGGACTTTGATGACTCTGGAAGAGACAGTGAGGCTGACGACTTCGTGCAACTCTGCCTCACTTAATCCAATTCATGCACGAGTCAAGACATCACCCGTGATGTCATTTGTCCTCTTTGAAAATGAAGGACAAACAACATTCTACAATGTGCAAAGTGCTGTCCTAGGGCCTGGGATACACAATCTTGAAATAATAGAACATATTGCAAGCAGTCACAAAACCAGCTTCTCCCATTCTGTTTTCTAGGGGGCACTCAGTCAATGAACATTTATTAATCACCTAGTATGTGCCAGATACGAGGCTAAGCGCCGAGCATACAAAAAGAGGCAAAAGATAGTCTCTGCCTTCAAGGAGCTTACAATCTAATAGGGCAGGATCTTCTCTTTCCTTCCTCAGGGGTTGGGAATAGGGAGAACATGGGATATCTGGTGGACAAATCATAATCATTCAGTGGGCTCCCATTCTCCCCTTTCAGGAGGTGATTGGCAGAGTGCAGAGTCCCAGAAAAGGAGGTGATGAATGTCCAGATGTAGAGCCATCAAAGGTATTGAATAATACTGCCCAGGAAGATGCCCACATGGGCCAGGCAAGCACCAAAGGAGAGCAACAATGCAGGATAAGGATTAGGATGGAGGTGTCTTCCGCTCCTAAGACTCATAATTCAGGAACTCTGCTTGGAGAACAGATGATGGCACCCTGACAGAGTCCACGTGCAAACTCAGGACCCAGTCGATTGTCTCCTATATCTACCTCCCAGTGATGTCAGCCTGAGGTGAAGGTGGGAGAGCCCAGGGCACAGGCTGGGTCACCCAATCACCTGGGAGTGCCTAACCCAGCCTTCTAGGTATTCCTACACCACACCTGCTCAACATCAGAGAAGAGGAGGAAAGAGTTGACCACTGCCATATCAAAGATCATGTCCTTATCACAGTCTTGGGACACCCCTTCAACTCTCTAGTGGTTGTGAAGTTCAGCTCATCGAAAAAAGGGTTCAGATACTGGGTGAACTAAATGACTTCTGAGGTCCCTGCCCATGCAGAGATGCCATGAGAAACCATGACTTATTGATTTTGACATCTTCCACAGCACCTGTGATGTGAGTTGCACTCAGTCCATAACCAATCAACGTTATTGGGGCAGCTAGGTGGTGCAGTGCATAGAGCAGCTGGATTTGGGGTCAGGAAGCCTTATCTTCATGAGTTCAAATCTGGTCTCAGACACTTCCTAGCTGTGTGACCATGGGCAAGTCACTTAACCCTGTTTGCCTCAGTTTCCTCATCTGTAAAATGAGCTGAAGGAGAAAATGGCAAACTACTCCAGTATCTTTGCCAAGAAAACCCCAAATCGGGTCACAAAGTGCCAGACACAACTGACAACGATTGAACAACAAAATCAATGTTATTTGAGTTGAATCTGCTCTTTTTGGAGTCCGGGCCCTAAATGATTCTTCTAAGGGCCCTATGGCAACTCAGCCATCTATTTCACCAAATACTGATTATGCTCCTACTGTATAAAGAATACAGGTTTTTATTCCATCGCTTTTCCAGCTAAATCCAACCTCTACCTTAGGGAAATACACTACTGTGTTTAGCCTTAGGGGAAATAGAAAATATGGATCATAGGATCATAGAATAAGATAATCTAGTTCAAATCTTTCATTTTACAGATGAAGAAACTGAGACTCAAAGAGGTTAAGTGAATTGTCCAAACTCACATAGGTAGTAAGTGACAGGGCCATGGTTTTTTCTTCCCCCAGAACCTAGAATAGTGCCTGGCATACAGTAGGTGCCAAACAAATAATTAGTGATTGATTATAAGATAGGGCTTCTAAACTTTATTTTTTTCCAAATTAACAAGCATTTCCCCCCTTTCACCTTGTC
Organism: Vombatus ursinus; assembly: GCF_900497805.2. NCBI lineage: Eukaryota > Metazoa > Chordata > Mammalia > Diprotodontia > Vombatidae > Vombatus > Vombatus ursinus. The sequence continues at coordinate 7,283,641 of NW_020954596.1, read as the reverse complement.
CCCAAATTAAAAAAGAGGGAAGGAAACAGAACTCTTGTAATAAATATGTATGGTCAAAGAAAACAAATGTTCACATTGGCCGTGTCCAAAAATGTGTGTCTCGGTCTGCATCCTGAGTCTATCAGTTTTTTTTCAGGCGGTGGGTAACATGGTGCATTGTGGGTCCTCTGGAATTGCTGTTGGTCACTGTTTGACCAGAGGTCTTAAATCTTTCAAAGCTTTTTTTTTTTTTCCAGTGTTGTTGTTATTGGATAAATTGTCCTCCTAGTTCTTGCTTCACTCAGTATCAGCTCCACCAACAGTGCATGAATGTGCCTGTTTTCCCAAAGCCCCTCCAACATTTGTCATTTTCTTTTTTTTGGTGATAAGATATGGCTTCTCAGACAGGGAGCTGAGGGTAGTGAGAAAAGCCCGGCATCGGGAATCAGAGGACCTGAGTTGTATCCCTGGTTCTTCCACCTACTCCTGTGTGGTCTTAGACTAGACTAGAGTATTTTTTTTTTTTTTTTTTTTTTGGTGCCCTGGGCCCCTCTGGTGCTCTGGAAAAGCTATGGATCCCTTTGAAGATTTATGTTTTTAAATGTATAGAATAAAATACATAGCATCACAAGGGAAACCAATTATATTGAAATGCAGTTATCATTATATGTTGTTGTTTAGTTGGGTCCGACTCCTCGTGACCCCATTTGGGGTTTTCGTGGAAAAGATGCTGGAGTGTTTTATATAAATATAAAACAAAAAAATTTTCTTTCTTTTTCTCCTTCCTTCTCTTCCTTCCTTCCTTTCTCCTTCCTACCTTCCTTCCTTCCTTCCTTTCTCTCTCCCTTTATCTATCTATCTATCTATCTATCCATCTATCTATCTATCCATCTATCTATCTATCTATCTATCTATCTATCTATCTATCTATCTATCTATCTATCTATCTATCTATCTATCTATCTA